>NC_141248.1:1714132-2179132 GCF_054856555.1 Leptonotus elevatus
CGAGTCGATTGGCGAAATTGCGATCAATTATGTAAAAAGACAGCAAAACGAGTACCTAGCAGTATTCTTCTCACAAACAGAACAAAAGTTATTGATGGAGCTGTATGAGGAATTCATGACTCACCAAAAACAAGTAATACTGCTGCTATCAATAAGACGAGGGAAATATCATTGGCAAAATAAATAAATAAATAAAATAGCCGACAGACTAAATGCATAAATTATAATTGTTTCGTGTTAGATGTGTATTTCACATTAATAGTGTTATTAATTATTGATTTAATGTAATGCACTTCGAATTGACCTACATATTCATTCTTCACTGTTAACATCTCTCAACAGTAGCCAAAAGTGATCATGGCAACAAGTCGGCAAATAGCCTATAACAATATATATAAAAAATAAGACTAAATAGGTGTTGAGCTGTAAATATATGTTGCCCACCATTGTAGCCACCAGAAAAAAAGACTAAGGCCACTGCCACAGGTGGGGGAGCCCCACCTGCTACATTCACATCAGCAGAAGATCTGGCGCTGAGCAGCAATCTGGGGTGGGCACTGATTGAGGGAATAGAGGAGGGAACTCTGACCCATAGGCCTTTTTTATGTGACTATATTTCCCTCTATTTATGTAGAGCACTTATAATGATGATAATAATTATAAGGCATCTTGGAGTTACATTTGATGTGTGACTTGAAGACTTCTATATGAATTAGTTTAATTAAAGCGATTAATTTCGTAAATAGTGAAAGTGGTGAGATATGATTTTCATGGACTTTTTATTTTTATTACATGAAATAAGTGATGCAAGTCTACCCTCTAGGGTAGTGTGCTAAATTACATCTTAAATGTGCCGTAATGTCATTAATCAAATACAATGTCATACAAAAGCAAATATACCATTTTAGGTTCTCCACAAGCGCAGAAATCCACGTTATGGAACAGTCTTTTGACGTTTTTTTTGACACACAGCTAAACTCAGCTTGACAGTTAACCTACTTCGAAGCAGGTTAGGTCTGCAGCATAAATTTCCATGGTTACTGAGTTTCCATTCACATAAACCACATTGATGGAATGGAACACTGACTTAAAATGAGCCAGGTTTATTGAAATAAGACAGCCTTTTCCGCAGCATTAATTACAATGGTTACTGAGTGGGAATTTATATTACCCAACTTGATTAAACTGAACTCTGATAAAAAAATAAGTTGGGTTCAGCGAAATAAGACAGGCTTTTCCTTAATTCGGCTTGATGGAATACCCCCCAGGTGTCATCTCCTGTCTCTTTGCTGCTTGCTGATGGAGTCGATCATCCTTTTCACTGATGCTTCAGCAGTGTCTCCAGCAGTTGTCTCCACCTTTTGAGCAACATTTTGAAATGTATGAGATTATTCTCATTTAATTAAAAATAAATAAACTAACATTTGACCTAGTTACTTTTGTTAAAGTAGCTAGGTAACAGTGACACTGCTCACATCTTAGTGATACAGATAGACTAGCATTTCAAAAGCAGAATAGCCAATATTTATATTCAAATAAGAGTAATGTTATATTTGAAAATTTAACTCAAGTAGAAATAAAAAGTGCAGAAAAAATACTTGCACAAATATTTGAGTACTGTACGTGATGATTAAACTAAGAGTGTAAGAGCCTCTTTTTTTTTTTTTAACTGTGTTTGCAAAGCATACATTGCAAAAATACTGACATTTATCAAGAAATGGTCATATTTAAAATAAAATGATTAAATACAGAGGATAAAGGGCTGAGGTTAAAATACCTGTAGCGGCTTAAAGATTCATTCGCAGTAAAAACGTTTTGTTTTCATTTTATTATGATAGTAAGAGTACAGATACCTGAATATAATGTTACTCAAGTACAAGAAAAAATTAAGATACTCTTATTTTTTCAAAAAGTTACTCAAATACAAGTAGCTGAGTACTGTTTGAGATTGAGGTGACTTTATTGTCTTGCATATTTATGTACAGTTAGAATTCTATCGGTTGTCTATAAATAAATTCTCCCAATAATACTTCAATGGGTATCATTAGGAAATTGTTGATCTGACTCCGGACGAGGTACATGTGCAACAGGGGAAGCAGGAGGTCAGTAACAAATTACAACAACACAAAGAAATAGAGTAACATTTTTATTAAAGTCTGTCATCATTAGTAAATTGCGGTCAATTCCTCACAGGTACGAGCTGAATAATAATATCAGAGTAAAAAAACATACTACTCTCTGATGGCTCATTTTATAACCACAAATCAGGACTTAAAATGTCATCTGGAGGTGAGTATTTCATAAAAGATTTGCTTAATGTAATACATCTGCTGCAAAATTTGAAGCCTGTTGTGTCGTATCTGTATACTTTTATCATAATGTGATGAATTTGGTGTCCACCTATTACCATGGCAAAGTTGAGCGGTCACAAACGTTTTTGCAGGAAATTACTCAAGAGCTGATAAGGTCTCTATGGGAGGACAGAAAAGAGATGCCCGTTTTCTGGTTTGAGGACAATAACTCTATGGACACGGTCTTCCATTTCCTCCACAAGTGCATGAAGGTGACAGGAGCCAAACAACGGCAGAATGAAGTTGACTTCTTTCTAAATGTCCTTCTGCCAGAGCTAAATGTATTAATTGAAAACAATATTAGGTAGTGAGTAGGGGTAGGCGTTGGGAAATACTTGATTGTGTCATCAAAACATCTTGTTTAGGGTTGAATGGATTAGTAAACACATAATGTATTATGCAATAGTCAATACATTCATTATGATTGTATCATGGGCGGGGGGCGGGGGGATTAATGGTTCAAGTAAAGTGTTTTATATGATAAATGGACTGCTTTTTATATAACACTTTAACTACACCAGATGGTGCCCAAAGCACTTACAAAGCCTCACATTCACCCATTCACACACCAATGGTCGGCTGCTGCCAGGTCCACTGGGGGCATAGCTCAAGGACAAGGTTGAGGGTCAAACCAACAACGTCACGGATGGGAGACGTCCACTTTACCACCACGACCACTGAGCCGTGCAGTCCCATGACTGGCTTTGTACATTTTAGTGCATCACCCGTATTGCAAAGTCCACAGGTTCTGTGGACATTACATGTTTTAGGCATCAATAAATGTACTAAAATGCATCAATATTGGTAATGAAATTGAAAAAAAAAGATGAATATTTAGGATATTGTAACTGCCTTTTGCCCAAATCCCAAACCAATGATGTGCTGTAGTTTACAGCTAAACTAATTGTAGATCACTGGCCTGAGGGAACAATGCATGAAGTTCACTTATGAGACAAAAAAGGAATTTTAACAATTCTTCATGCATGTTCTTATGTATGATTATATCTTATTATAACCCTTTGTGAAACGTTCATTTTAAATATAGCCTATAATTATTTTAAAGTTATTTTGTTACTCACATTGGCTTAGATTAAAAAGTTAACTGACCTAATTCTACCTTAAAAACATACACCCATTTAAATCTAAACATACATCTATGTTTGACTATATTTCGCTGGCGCTTTCGTTCAAGATCGAGAGCTGCCCTGCTGATTCATTGCCCTACATGATAATGTCAAAATCCTCTTGAGCGCTTTGGACGCGGTGGTTGATTTAGTTGTAACGCTCCCGCAAAATAGGTTGAGGAAAACGTCCATAACTCATGTTCAATTCCCTCTACGGGCGTCAGTTTTTTGCAGGCCATTCTTTTTCCTCTCTAGTACGTTCTGTCAAAACTTGATGCCCTGTCGCAAAAAAAGCCTTTGAAATGTAGCCTGTTGAAATGTAGTTTTTGATTAAATGTGATAGCACTTCGGGTTTCATCAAAGCATTTAAGTCATGCTGAGAGGCAAAATTAAAAACAAACCAAGTATCAGCAACAAAAAGCTCATTTGTACTTCTATACTTATTTTGACGGGGTGGGGGTTATTCAGTTTTTGTTTCCCATGATATTATTTCTCTCTCTTATGGCGTCCATTACAATTACAGCCCGATTGTCAGTTGTGTAAATTAGGAGATGACAGTGTTAGGAGGCAGATGTTTTCCTCCGCGTGTTCGTTTTCTTTCGGGTAGTGAGAATGTTGGTTATCCGAATACAGGCTGGAGATCAATGAACAGTTAGTTCGAAGCTTTTATTTCTACAGAATATTCCGGACACGAGTGAGTTCCAGACCATGGCTGCAGCCTCTCACAAGTGCAAAGATTTCAGACACTTACAACATTCTTATACTATCTAGAAGGGCGGTACCACAAAGCCCCCAGCAAACAGCCCACCCGGAGTTCACCGGACATGAGATAAGACTTTAAAGACATCATTCATTACAGACACTTACAACATTCTTATACTATCTTGAAGGGCGGTACCACAAAGCCCCCAGCAAACAGCCCACCCGGAGTTCACCGGACATGAGATGAGATTTTAAAGACATCATTCAAACACATTGACTTCAACCACAGACAATGGCCCATTGTTGTGGAAATAGAGGAGGTCCCCCAGTCATGACGGCACCTGGCAGAAATTGCGATAACACTCACAAAGCTCTACTGAGGAAATAAGGAAATTAAAACAGTTATGACTAAATCTGGGCAGAAGACCCTCTTCAACAGCCAGCTATGGCAAGCCCTTTGAGCATTTATTCCATATCCTTGATATCAGACAGTAGTGTTTCCTCACTGGTGCAGTCTTTGTCAGCACTATTTGGACAATTAGCCACACTGGCTATGCACTTTGTCATACTAGTTGCACAGAAACTCTGACTAGTCACTCATTTTCAGCAACGTGCTCACTAGTAAACTAGTAACACCCAAAAAATAAATGAGGAGGTGGGGCCGACGTGCATCCAGGATTCCTATTGGCGCTGCAGTTAAAATACACCAATCAAGATTCAGATTATCCCACCCCCTTTAATTGCATGTTTTACACTAGTTTACAAGTTGTCCTGAGGAATTGGAGCTCGTTAACAAGTGGATGCCTATTACGATTACATGTTAACTAGTGAATGCAGAAACCCAGACTACACAACTACTTGCATCTATTTGGACCTTACAAGCTAACTAGTGAGGCTCAAAATGTTCACTAGTTAACTAGTAAATGCAGCGATATCCACTAGTTACACAAGTTGGGCTCTTTATGATGCCACTTGTTAACTAGTGAAACACCTGTTTTCCTAAAAGTAAACTATCTGCGTACAGAGTGAGTAACTAGTAAACTAGTGACAGATTTTCTTATCACTAGTTTACTAGTAGAAGGTATTTTGTCTCACGTGTCGGCCTCAAGACTGAACTTGTACAGACTTTGACTGTGCAAGTTTCACACAATTGCTCACTAGCTGCCATGTGCACACTAGTTAACCAGTGAAAATAATTACATTTCATTAGTTGACATGTTTGCCAGTACACTTCGCAAGTTCACTAGTTGTGCGCATATGTCAACTAGTAAGCATTTTTGTTAAACTAGTATGATGTAAAAGACGCCTATTATACTACCAACTATCAACTAGTGCAACAAAACTCCCTACATGTTAGATATTTGTTGTACTAGATGTGCACAGTTGCTTACCAATGCCAACGCCCAACATGTAGGAAAAATGTCCAACGTGTTCTGTCAAATCTTGTACAAGTCCATTTCTTGGTCTGATTTGTGAAAGAAAATGCCTTCTACTAGTTAACTAGTTAAATAAACATCAGTGTCACTAGTTAACTAGTGACTCAGTCTGGATGTAACTAGCTTGCGAGAGAGAAACCAAGTGATTCACTAGTTAACAAGTGAGGTCAAAACGAGCCCAACTAGTGCCACAAGTGGGTATATTTGCGTTTACTAGTTCACTAGATCACATTTTGTACCTCACTAGTCAGATAGTAAGGTTGGGAAGATCCCAACTAGTGTAACTCGTGGACATTCTATGCCTTCCTAGTTAACTAGTAATCTATTTTAAACCTTACAAGTGAACCACTAAGGTAAGAAAAAACGCAACTGCTGATACCAGTGGACATTCGGCCCTTATACGTCAACATGCAAAATGCAACAATAGACCATAGACGTCTTGAATGCGACTCAAACGCCAACACGTTCACTAGTGGACTGCATGCAAATGAAGCAGGCGGGACAAGAACTTTGATTGGTCGATATTCAAATTAGATGTCTTGAAGCTTTAACCCTTAAGTGCCTGGACCGCAATACATCTAAAGAAAATAAACTGTATTTACAAAAAACAAACAACAACAACACATGCTTAATTCATCTCGGACCCACCAGTAAACTAAATAAGCATTATGGCTGTTTTCAGTTTGTTTGTTTTATTTTTAAATAACTGGATAAGTACTTTTGCACTGTATAGATATAGTGCAGTGTACAGGCATGGACAGAGAGTGACCAGTGGGTGGCAGTATGCGTATGCAACAACGTTTTTGGGCGGGCCTCCTGCAGATTGCTGACATGAGCCGGTCTTCACCTGAATCTGCCACAGAAAGTGGATTTGATTAAGTTATTAGTCGCGTCTGGAATGCACTTGATGCTGCAAGACAAGAACTGGCGGCGCAGATGAATGGAAACAACTTATTGCGAGCCACAAGGAACACATTTCGGAGACGCAGAAGAGCACGCACAACGACAGGTTGGCTAACTTTTTGACATGGCAAATTCAATTAGTACTACTTACAGCTAGTTACTACTACTACTACTAGCTACTGTCAATCAATACTATTAGGGTGGGTGATATGGCCTAAAAATAATATCACGATATTTCAAAGAAATTTGCGGTGACGGTGTTGTAGAGGCAAAAAAACAAACAGAAACAAAAACTTCACCAATAATAGGGTAGCAGCCGATTTGTGGCGTCATGCCTTTTTTTCTTCTTCTTTTTTTCTTAATAAATAATAATTAAATGAGTACTGTGAAGTACAACATATGTTCAGTATTAAAGACCATCAAAATTATTAAAGAATTACAAATAAATACATCAGCAAATTTACTGGGCACACATGCACAATTTAGATTATTTTATTTTTTTTGCAGTGTCTTAAATTTTTGGCGCAAAATGCCAACATTTAAGGGCAGTCTTGAGCCGTGGAACTAATTCTTTAGTGGACCAGTACTTGATTAATTTGCTACATTTGTGCGTGTGAAAAAAAAGTGTTCTTTTGAAGATTCTTGAGCACATGTTTAAGAATGTTCATCGCCCACCCCAGATGGTCGTCACGGAACTTTTTATTTTATTTTTTATTTTTTTTACCCCACGTCCCATAGTCTACTGTATTTGTATAGTCTTATGATGAGATTAAAATACCCCATTTTGCTGAATGTGCTACTGACAATTGCATCTCATTAACACATTCTTGTTTATACAGAAACACAAGGACCTGCCAATGGAACAAATGGAATCTGGAAAGTAAGGCTCTTTCTGTTGCCAAATACTGATCATCTCGCTCTTCCATCGGCTTCACAATGCTGTAAACTAACCAGAATTGGTTTGGGTAAGGTACACACTATTGATTTGCTCAGTGAGATTGCATTTGTGTATGCAGAAAATCTATGTGTTATATTGCTTCGTTGGTTGTGCAGTATTGTAGCGTTAAATATAAAAAATACATTCTGGCAGGTTTAGGCCAGTGACGTTTTTATCATGAGGTAGCCTCTTGCACAAACACAGACATAACAAACTTTTGTATACACGCAGTATAACATATCAACCTATATATAAAAAATAGCACAATTAAATAGCTAGCAAGATTAAAAAAAAATTATAAACTTGTTGAAGCAGTACTGTTATAATATTGTTAGATTTTTATTTTTATTTTTGTTCCGTTCCGTCTTCAATTCCGCTTATCCGGGGTCGGGTCGCGGGGGCAGCAGCTTTAGCAGGGAAGCCCAGACTTCCCTCTCCCCAGCCACTTCAGCCAGCTCCTCCGATGGGATCCCAAGGCGTTCCCAAGCCAGCCGTGAGACGTAGTCTCTCCAGCGTGTCCTGGGTCGTCCCCGGGGCCTCCTGCCGGTAGGACATGCCCGGAACACCTCCCCAGGGAGGCGCCCAGGAGGCATCCGAACCAGATGCCCCAGCCACCTCAACTGGTTCCTCTCAACGTGGAGGAGTAGCGGCTCGACGCTGAGTCCCTCCCGAATGACCGAGCTTCTCACCCTATCTCTAAGGGAGAGCCCGGCTACCCTGCGGAGGAAACTCATTTCGGCCGCTTGTATCCGGGATCTTGTTCTTTCGGTCACGACCCACAGCTCGTGACCATAGGTGAGGACAGGAACGTAGATCGACCGGAAAATCGAGAGCTTTGCCTTTCGGCTCAGCTCCTTCTTCACCACAACGGACCGATACAGCGTCCGCATCACTGCAGACGCTGCACCGATCCGTCTGTCGATCTCCCGCTCTAACCTACCCTCACTCGTGAACAAGACCCCAAGATACTTGAACTCCTCCACTTGGGGCAGGACCTCATCCCCGACCCGCAGAGGGCACTCCACCCTTTTCCGACTGAGGACCATGGTCTCGGATTTGGAGGTGCTGATCCTCATCCCAACCGCTTCACACTCGGCTGCAAACCGCTCCAGCGAGAGCTGGAGATCACGGCTTGAAGAAGCCAACAGCACCATATCATCTGCAAAAAGCAGAGATGCAATGTTGAGGCCACCAAACCGGACCCCCTCGACACTCCGGCTGCGCCTAGAAATTCTGTCCATAAAAGTTACGAACAGAATCGGTGACAAAGGGCAACCTTGGCGGAGTCCGACCCTCACAGGAAAAAAATTCGACTTACTGCCGGCAATGCGGACCAAACTCTGACATCGGTCGTACAGGGACCGAATAGCCCGTATCAGAGGGCCCGGTACCCCATACTCCCGAAGCACCCCCCACAGGACTCCCCGAGGGACACGGTCAAACGCCTTCTCCAAGTCCACAAAGCACATGTGGACTGGTTGGGCGAACTCCCACGCACCCTCATGGATCCTGCTGAGGGTGTAGAGCTGGTCCACTGTTCCACGGCCGGGACGAAAACCACACTGCTCCTCCTGAATCCGAGATTCAACTTCCCGACGGATCCTCCTCTGCAGCACCCCCGAATAGACCTTACCTGGGAGGCTGAGGAGTGTGATCCCTCTAAAGTTGGAACACACCCTCCGGTCCCCCTTCTTAAAAAGAGGAACCACCACCCCGGTCTGCCAATCCAGAGGCACTGTGCCTGATGTCCACGCGATGTTGTAGAGACGTGTCAACCACGACAGCCCCACTACATCCAGAGCCTTTAGGAACTCCGGGCGAATCTCATCCACCCCTGAGGCCCTGCCACCGAGAAGCTTTTTTTATTTTTGTTTTCCAGGGAACCCAAGTCATGAGCTACTCGGGGCAACCTCCCCTCAATGTTTTGTGCAGTTGTCATGGACTCTTCCAGAGTTTAATAAACACATATGCCAAAGCTTTCCCTCTGTTAGCCTAAACGTAATTGGCTTTCACCTGGCAAGAGCTGACAAATCGAGGCTTCTGAGTAAAATTCAGGCCAATACTTTGAAGGACCTCAGAAAAGCAGTTGGCAGAAGCAGAATATATATTCTTCCCCAGACAAATATTTCACTGCCAATAGAGGTTAGTGTTTGTCTTTGTATTAATCAAACATTCCTTTTTTTTTATATTAGTGTAGTGACTTACTAATAAGACAGTTTGTGTTGACTTACTAATAAGACAGTTTGTGTTTTCAACTTAGATCACTGAATCTGAAAGGACACCAGAGACAATTGCTTCTTCCACAGCTACCACAACAGCTTGCAGACCGGAACTGGAAGTCTCACCCAATAATCAATCTCAGTCCCCTGCATCATCAGCTCTCGGATCGCTAGCCTCAGCTACAGTCCCTCAGGTCATGCTCTCTGCTTCCTGGAGTACCAGTACACTTGCCATTTGTCACATCTAACAGCAATTCTACATTGTAATAATATATATTTTTTAATCTAAAGAAACAGAATTTCGATTGTTATTTTATTTGAAATTACAGGTTTTTCCTATTTTAAAAAAATTATTACATTTTCAAAAATAGACTGTTCTTACCTGAATGTAAAAATAACATGAAATCTCTGTAACTCTAACACAATATTTCACAACTTAATATTTCTGTTGTTTTACAGAGAAACGTATTAGTAATGCATATATTTATTGTTAAAATAGGTTCACAAATAAATCGTAATTCCTCAAATATTTGTCTGTTATTTAAGGGAATAACCTCTGAAATGTATGCAACTTTAAAACCTTTAAAAATTAGAGACATTTACAATTACTGAGAAATTAATTCTAAAAATGTATAATTGTACGATAAATTCTTAATTAGTTGACTAGATGGTAGCATTCATTGACATTGTATTAACATTTATTTTGAAAGGACATCTAAAGAGGCATAGGGAAAGGGGAAAATATATGAGAGGATAAATAATATGCAAAGCAAATAATTGCAATTGATTTAGGGATGCCATGGGGCATCAGCACGACCAACGAGTATACATTTCATGTGATCTAAAATTGCTAAAAACAGCAGCGGCGTGGTTCAGTGGTAAAGTTGTTGGCTAGTATCCATGAAATTGTGGGTTTGATCCCCTTTGTGACCATAGTGAAGTATCCTTGAGCAATATACTGAACTGAAGGTGAATGAGTAGTCAAAATGTAAAGCTGTATAGATATAATTTAAACCCAATATCTAGTTTTATACTGTTAGGGTGACCAAAAAACGGGAACTTTTTTTTAACAATCCAATAAAACCAAGTGTGATGGAAGAAACATATTTTGTTCATAGTAATTGAAATCTTTAAACATGCCATTTACAATCAAACAATGATGGAATCCCAGCTATCCCAGCTGAGCTGTTGCAGCGGTCAATGAGGAATCTCGACAGCAGATTTCAATGGATTTGTACAGGAGGATGTTATCTCCAGGATCTAATAAAAGAAAAAAGAAAGACATTCCAAATATTGTTTCTTAAATGGCATGTTTTATGAGAAAGAATAAATTTCTGTTATTTCACTATTTTTATTATTATTATTATTATTTTTACAGTGTAGTGCAAGTTCCCAGTCTTTGCCTACATCCATGGACAATGAAGGAAGTGCACCAAGGACAGACTTCAACGCAGTACTCGTAAGTATTTGTAAACAATACTGTATTTCGTGTGTACTTGATAATTCAGACTGAAGAAAATGGTGGTCTAAATGTTAATGATTTGCGTTTGGAAGTAGGGATGCACGATAATATCGGTGATAATTATCGACAATTATTGACCAATTTGACGTCAAACAGATAAACCAGATAATGAAGAAATCCGCTGATAATTATCAGCAATTATCAATCAATCTGACATCATATAGATAAACCAGATAATAAAGAAATCCGCCAATATTAGTATCATGTCATGTTGGTCCATCTGTTGTGGTTGTGCTCAACCCCTCCCCTCTCCTATGGTAGTGTCGCATATTTGTCACGTCGTAATGCGCACTACCTCGTGTTCACAGAAGATGCATTAGGGCAACATGGCAGTCGCCATTGTGGGCTTTCTTTACTGTGTCTCCCCAAAATGTTAACCCCACAGTTTTTTGTTGCATTTTTTAAACATGACTGTTTTGTTTTGGCAAACTCAAAATGGATTACTGGTTGTCTGAAGCAGAGATATCAAGAAAATTCAGCTTCATGGTGCTTTACACAATGTTTCATTGAATTTGTAGTATGTTAGACTTATAGTAGGACTCAAAAGTAAACACACACAAGTTAATTTTGGAAACAATTATCAACTTACTTATTGGTTATTGACATCGACACTTTCTAAATTATTGGTTTATCGGTATTGTTTGAAAATAGCATTATTGTGCGTCTCTATTTGGAAGTCACCCTTTCTGTGAAAACCTCAATAGAAGAGAGCTGAATGTAAGTACGAATGTAACTCTTTCCAACAAGAGTCAAGTATAGAGTCAAGTTTGGATCCTGCACAGTGGCTCAATGCTGGGACCCCAGATGTGATGATAAATAATCAGTCATATTGAGCATGTTCTAGAAATATAACTATAGCCTTTATCCTTTTATGCCATTATCACATGCACTATTTCTATTTTTCAAGGTCTTCTACAGAGCAACATGTTTGGAACCTATGAACAGGTATTTTGTAGGTTTAGAAACAGGAGCCATGTGTTACATTGTATTCTATTCAATCTCAATTCTGTTCTCAACACTTGTGCTGTGCCCTTGCTGTATACTGTATATTGACAGAGAGCTAAACATCCCTCTCTTATCGATTATGCTGGACAACACAAAGTTTTTTCCTTTACGATAGTTATGAAACTATATGACAAATACAGAAAACAAAGTATTTGTAGTAGTCAACATTTCTGTGAAAAAAATGAGATATACATGCATAAATGAAATCTCAGTACATCTAGCAAAATCACAATGTAGTTCCTGTATAATACAAACGGTTTAGGTCTCCGGGATTCCTGTGTGTAATTATGACTTGTGTAATCTTATTTTGTAGGACTCCTGTCAAGTGACTTTTTTAATGATGATATTGAAGAAGATGGGGGAGATGATGACATCATTGCAGATCCTTTTGAAAATGACAGCCCTCCAGTAAGTTATAACTTTTTAAACAGAACATGGGCAAAATTTTAATTTTTTTCAGTTTTTAAATATTTATGAATGAATGATTTTGCCACTTTCTACCAGTGTTTCTGCCATTAATTTCTAATGTACTGTTCTTTTCATATATATTAGGAAGAAGTGGATCTTGCCAGTATCTTGAGGACTTATCACGAGGATCACATTTCTAGCACTATGGCATCCACCATTTGTATCAGAAGGAGTAAGCTTCTGGAGAGTGCCATTAAAGCACTCTCTAGAGTGAGTTTTTGTTGGAGCCATCCATACACATTGAGTTTGTCGGAGAAGATGCAGATGATATGGGGGAACCACAGCGTGAATTTTTCAGGTCTGAATGCCAATACCATTTTATACATATTTTGTAAACATTTATTCTGGTGAACTGCACAGTAATACAAATTGTTGGTCCTTGCATCCTTGTGCACTGGTTAGCATGTCTATCTCACAGTTCTGAGGTTCATGGTTTGATTGTGGCTTTGGCCTGTGTGGAGTTTGCAACTTTGCATGTTCTCTCAGTTCCTGTGTGGGTTTCCTCCCACATTCCAAAAACATGCATGGTAGGCCAATTGAACACTCCAAATTTCCGTAGGTGTGATTGTGACTCTGAATGGTTGTTTGTCTATGTGTATCCTGCGATTGGCCGGTGACCAGTTCAGGGTTTACACAGTTGCTCATGGTGGTCCATGCATCAAGGCCCTGGATCCTTGCCTCTTCCAGTTGATGTGCGGCCAGGAGCCACCACTGGAGCAGTTTGACTGGAATGTGCTGCCTGACCCAGATGTGCAAAGCAAAGTCATGAGGGTACTTAACGGTTATCATGTAAACATGTATTGGGATTTGTAAAAACAAACAAAAAAAACAAACAAAAAAACCAAACAAAAAAAACACAATTCTGCCACCAGTTGTTGCATTTAATTTTATGGGTGTAAAAAAAATCAAAGGTCAATCTGAGACTGAGCAGCATTGTTCCCACTCATGTTTCTCTCTAAGATTCAACAGTACAAGACAACCGAGGACATGACAACACTCCGCCATGACTTATCGGACTGGATTTCTGCGTGTGGCATCCCAAGAATATTCAATGCTTATGTTGAAGACATACCAAAAATCTATGCATATGTGGTAAAGCACTACATCTTTCTCAGGTAAAAACATACGCAAAGTAAACAAGATTCACATCTTTAAACACTATGAAACAGTGCCACTCCAAAACATGAATTTACAGTATACTACTACTTACAAAATGATGTGTCTATATTAAACTGATCCTGCCTTTAGTAGCTTATATTTTGAAATTTAAAACATAAATAAAATAACATTGAAATGCAAATTTTTTTGAATCAATAACTAATATAAATGTACTTTTTTGGGGACAGTTTGATGGTTTTGCAGCACAGTATTAACAATAATACAACTGTATGTCGCAAATTACCAATACAAAAATGATAATGTTACTGTTACAAATTACAGAGACAGACACAATCTCCCAGAAGAGCAACAGTTGGACATTTGTTTGTCATTTACAAAACTAGAGAGAGATGTAATTAATTATTTTAAAGGTACGAACATAGGGACTTTGTTTTCTTTCTGTCCTGGTCATGAATGCTAAAATGCCAATATAAACAGATAATTATGACGTAAAAATAAAGTTATTACATACAAACAATACAGTCATATGAATTTTGGCCCAGTTATTCATTCTTTTTTTTTTAATATATATATTCCAAATGCATGGTTTCTTTCTGTTGTGTTATAGAACTGTCAGTATGATACACCAGTTCACAGAGGGAATGAACGCATTCGGAAAGTTGTGAGACATTGTCAAGCAAAACTGGATTGCCTTCTTGTCATGTTTTGGGTTCTGTTTTCCTTGTGTGTCTCCCTTGGTCTTGTTGAAGTGTGATCCTGCCCTTCCTCGTGTGATCCAATCAGTGCCCTCAGCCACTTGTGTCTTGCCCCAGGTGTGTCTTGTTGTGTCGTTAGTCTGTGTATTTAGTCTGCTGTCTCCCCTCTGTCTGTGTCGGTTCATTGTTGTTTTTCCCCCTGTGATGCTGCCCGTTTTTGCCTTGGATTTTCCCCCCATGTCATGCTCCCCGTTTTGCCTTGTTGTTTTCTCCATGTTATGTTTTTCCTTGCAATTTAGATCTCGCCTTTTGTTTTGTAGAAATTAAAATCCCTTTTTTGATTGAGCCTCTGCCTCCTTGCCCTGTCTTCCCGCATTTGGGTCCTCAAGCTCCCCCTTCTTGACACTTCTTGCCTTTGTTCACCAACGTGCATGAACCTCTGTCAAAGGCAGCCTTCAAAGCCCTCCTCACTTATAATTACAGTAGCAGAGGAACCAACCATCGGCAGGCAGAGGACACCATCTGCAGCTGGGGAATTATTTTGAATATGATTGAAGGTGTCTTAAGCATTTGTCGCACCAAATATACAATATAATGCCCTACGCAAACAAAATGGCACACTTAAAATATACTTTGATATACCACAAATTGTTATTGTGAGATGTTTTGCCATTTGAAGACAATGCACATATCAAAACGAGTGCTTACAAAATTTAATTTAATCAAATATAACTATTTTTTCATGTATGTTCACATACCTTACATTGCTTACACAAGGCCAATGTAAAATACAATATATACAGTCCAGATCTTAAATTTGACTTTATAAACAAATAGCAGGCAGTGGGCCAAAACCTCTTAAGTCACAATTTTGTAAATTTCAAAAAATTTCAAAAATCACTATTGGTCAATCCACACGTGTGGGTGTTATTTTTATTTTTTTTTACAAATTGTTGATCAACCTCAAGTCTTAAAAATGGCTAGCTAGCTCTCTATGGTGATGCAATGCTAGTAGTTGTACAAACGTGCTATTTTGGAGGTCTCCTGAATATTGACTATTTTGGAGTTAAAAGGTTTTGGCTCGATGCCAGCAAAATGCAGATGTTACTCTTTTCATTTTTTTCACGGCAGACAAAACAACTGAAATGAGATTTGAAGACCTTTTGATTTTTTATCACTGTAGCAGATGAAGTTCCTGCACTTGGCTTTCCGAGCAAACTCTGCATCGACTTCTATGAACAGCATGAGGGCATGCGCCGTTTGCCCTATGCATCAACCTGCATGATGTGCTTGTACCTGCCAAGAGGTGTTACACAGGAGGACGAACTGCATCAGATGCTTTTCCAGGCAATAGGAGACTCTTTTGGATTTGGAAAGGTGTAATCATTGTCAGTCAGGCAGTAGGCTACATTTATGTTCTGTCTAGAATGTTTTGTAACTCTCTAGTGCACACCAAATACTTGTCCCTCAAATCTGTTATCCTGTTTATTGAATTTTGAACATCCTGCTGTTGTTCAGGGCTCAGGTTGTTAAATGGCTGTAACACAGCCACTGCTTGTTCAAGGTCTTCATCGTTTGCTTGTAACTGGGTGAGCTGTATGCCGTGTCTTGCCAAGGCGGCTTCCAGATTTTCTTGACTGTAAGGGTCATCTCCAAAGACATCGTTGAGAGCTGTTGATTCCTCCTCACTGTTGGCTAACATTCCCTCCATCCAAATTTGTGTTGGAGTACGGTTGTTTGGTGTTCTCATCCTATGGTTGTTCCAACCACACTTGAATAAATCCAGTCTTTTTTAAATTTCTGGCTTGTACGCTATTTGTAGTGCCATTTTGTGAATGCCGTCTTCGGGGTTCAATATTTGTTCATTTTCAAACGAATAGAAAAGCATGTAAAAGTAGTGCACAACCTGATGGAAAACATCTATCCACAGGCGCTTGATACGTTCGTTGTGCACAGATTGGAGTGTAATGTGCCTTGCTTGTCCTTCTCCTTGTAGAAGGTTCATTAAAAGAGCAACCATAGTGTTTTCCCCACTATGGTCTGATCTTACTCTGGAGGGCAGCCCATGCAGACAAGTGGCTTGGACAAAATATTTCAACACTGTCAAAGCTGAGTTGTCTGTGCTGCAGTGGATGTATGTTATAAGCCTGGAATTACCATCAATACCAGCATGTGTCACAAACCCCCACCTGTAAAACAAATATAAAAACAAGAATGGCTGCTTCATCACAGGGAAATCATACTTCATTATCATGATATTAATATTTTATATAAAATGATTAATTAGAAAAGCACAGCATAAACTTTAAAATAAATTAATTCCTGAATATAGACGGTGAGCCAGATCATCCCCAAATTATGATCACTTGTTCATAGTCCACCTATGGACATTACCTGAAAACTTCATCTAAATCTGTACATTACTTTATGGGTTATCTTGCTAACCAACAGACAAACCAAGAATCCCTTGTGATCACATTACCTCATTGGTGGAGGTAAAAAGGTGATAGGAGGATGATGATAACGATAGAGACAGAATGGCCTTGTGGAACAGATTTGACTAATACTACTTTTTCGTCCCTGTTTTACTTTTAGGGAGTTGTTCTTTTATTTGGTGTCAGGGATTACTGGCAGAGATGATATTGCTTTGCAATGAAATTGAATCAGTACTGTCCAGACAATACGGCTGTCTAATGCTCCCACAAGTACACAGAAATACAAGATACGCATGATCCATTATTACCGAATGAGACGCATATGGCCATCTATGTGCCACAAACTATTAGGAAAGGGTAGGTTCTTCTAGCCACAGTCTGGCTCGATCTCTGGGCTGCAGCAGATGGGTCAATGCGGTTGAGAGTTTCTCGAACTCTTTTTCTTTGTACTACAATCCCATCAGCATGCAGGTATGCCTTCATCATCTGAAACAGGTCCAGAATTCAACACAATGAATAAATTACACTTTCACACTGTACATAATAAAAGATATGATATAAATAAAGGTAATTTGCTGCAGTGAGCTTACTTCCGAACCTGATCTTGGAAATTGGTTGTGCAATCTTCTGACATGCTCCTCTAAATCAACATCATGATTGGGAGTAAATCTGTCTCTGGCTGAAATCTGGAAAGACTTATTTTTTTTCTGCAGATATGAGGAGGAACAGCCCAGCATCCTTGCTATGGCTCTCACTGTAAAGCCTTGTGTGAGGAGCAGTTCAATTTGACCCCTTGTAATGTCAAGGGCTGGTCTCCCTCGTGTACCTAGGGTATGGAAATAAAAGGTTTAAAGAATCTCTCTTTTTTTCTATCTATCTATCTATCTATCTATCTATCTATCTATCTATCTATCTATCTATCTATCTATCTATCTATCTATCTATCTATCTATCTATCTATCTATCTATCTATCTATCTATCTATCTATCTATCTATATATCTATATATTGTTGGAAGATAAGCTTTTTCTTCCGCGTGTTCGTTTTCTTTCGGATAGTGAGAATGTTGATTATCTGAATAAAGGCTGGAGATCGATGAACAGTTTCTTCGAAGCTTTTATTTACAGAATATTCTGGGCACCTATGAGTGACAGACAATGGCTGCAGCTTCTCACAAGTGCGAAGATTACAGAGGACTTACAATATTCTTATAGTATCTTGAAGGGCGGTACCAAACAGTTGCCAGTAAACAGTTCAACCGGAGTTGACCGGACATGAGATAAATTCAAGGACACTATTCAGACACAAAACAAAAGCCCATTTGAGGAATAGAGGAGGTTATGCAGTCATGACTGCACTTGGCAGAAATTGCGATAACACTCATGGCGAGGATATATCCGCAAAACAAAGCTCTACTGAGGAAATGAGAAAATGAAAACAGTTATTGACTAAATCTGGGCAGAAGACCCTCTTCCATCCTTCTTTCAGACTCGAAAGACTCCGACACATGAAATGAAAAAAAAAGAAAAGAAAAAAGGTACTAGCGACGTAATCGTCGCAGACGGCTGGCGCAACATTAAGCAAGGGTTGTGTGGAAAGATTGGACATTATCATCTTATCAGGAGAATAAGAAGCAAAAGCACGCAACAATGAAACATCCCTTTAGCAGGCTTACTAGTGAAGGAAGTCGCTCACGAAATGCTGTGACTATCGCGAGACCTACAGCGAGACCAGGAAACCCTAACATGGCGGCGCCCTGCTGCTAAGATAGAACTAGCTCTATTATACTAAACGAATCCAAATTTAACCATCATATATCTTGGCTTTTCTCTTCTCGCTTTCATCTGGCAGATTTGGAATACCACCCAACGTGGAGGACCTTGAACGTTTCATCGACGGATATTTTTACAGCTGCTCGATGGAGGATCCTTCCGTCGAGAAACCGTCGAAGAAACCTTCTTCGAAGAAGAGGAAAAATGACTCAGCGACGGACACGGACGACCTAACCACTACGGACGTTTCGGTCAGTGTGCTGGAGTCCATAAATAAAAAACTTGACGTCCTCGGCCTCATCCTCAAGGACGTCAAAGAATTAAAGGTAAGCCTGGAATTCGTCAGTCAACAGGTAAGTGATCTTCAACGGGAAAATGCCGAGTTACACTCTTCACTCGCGGCTGTTTCAGCCGAGCTGGAAACTATGAAAAAGGAGAATAAAACGCTAAAAGAAACTGTTCTAGATGTCCAATCCCGTAGTATGCGGGAGAATTTAATATTCTCAGGCATATCCGAGAATACCTCTGACAACCCAGAGGTTGAGATAAAAAAAATGTATGACGACGTCGTTAAAAATTCCTCAGGAGACGGTAAATAACATCTCTTTTGACAGGGTACATCGGCTTGGAGCCCGTAGGGGCAACAAACCCCGTCCTATTATTGCCAAGTTTGAGCATTTTAAACAGAAAGAATTTGTAAAAAGTAAAGGACGGGAGCTTAAAGGGACCTCATTTGGAATGAATGATCAATTCCCGAGAGAGATCAATGAGCGGCGAAAGGTACTGTTTCCTATAATGAAACAAAATAGGCAGGAGGGTAAACGGACTACGATAGTCGTTGATAAGTTATATATCGATGGCCAACTATTCCGGAACCCCAATTCCACTCCCTGGCTGTTCTAATTGGCATTGGTGGAACTAAACTTAGTTTGATTATTAGGTGTATACATATACTGTATATGTGGTTATAAAACCAAAAATATGAATACTTATTATGTTTAGGCTATATTATAAATATAATATTAATACACAACTATATCTAATGTATATTTAAACAAAAAAATCTCGCTTGGGTTACTGGTGTATTGTTATGTTTAATCCCCTGTTAATTTCCTTCACTTTCACCTCCCTACTGGTTTTTGCACTGTTTTATTTACTTACACGTTACCTCATATTTTACACAAATTACATAAATCACCTAACCACTTTGATTCTATCCTATAACATGCCAGTGGTGGCAAATGGCCTATACAGATATATACACAGGACTGAGTTTATATTGTTTGTATGCATAAATTAGTTCTGGTTTCCTGGAATGTTTGTGGCGCTCGCTCACAGGCAAAAATAATAAAAACTTTAGACCATCTCTTAAAATTAAAAGCAGATATCTGCCTCCTACAAGAAACCCACCTACAAAAATCTGAAGAAAATTTACTTATTGATAAGAATTTTAGCCAAGCGTACTCTGCCCCTTATAACAGTAGACAAAGGGGAGTCTGTATACTCATACATAAGAATTGACTCTTTACTCTAAATAATACAATAACAGACCCAGAGGGCCGATACATTATTATTCAGGTGACTATATTTAATAAAATATATACATTTGGTAATTTATATGCCCCTAATAATGATGATCCGGCCTTTTTCCATGAATTTTTCTCTAAGATGTTTGAATTAGCAGCGAACTCTACTATTATTATTGGAGGAGACTTTAACACAGTCTTAAATCCATTAATAGATCGTTCTAATAAAACAACATGTATAAGGCGATTACAATCTACAAAAGTAATAGGGGAATATATGGATGACTTTGGCCTCGTCGACAACTGGAGACTTAAAAACCCAAATAAGAAGGAATTTACCTTATTTTCCGCTGTGCACCGGTCCTTTTCAAGAATTGATTTTTTTCTTACAAATAACTCTATTGCTGATAAAACTGTTACAAAAATACATCCTATTATTATTAGTGATCATGCACCAGTCTCCCTTTCCCTACAAGTTGATTATACCTTTAAACCACCACCGACATGGCGTTTTAACATCTCACTGCTAAACGACGCAGAATTTGACAAAATTATAAGAAAAGAATGGGCAGACTTTTTGGAAATAAATGACTCTCCAAACCTATCTCCATCTCTTCTCTGGGAAGCTGGGAAAGCAGTAATTAGAGGTAAAATGATATCATATTCATCTTATAAAAAGAAACAGGATCAAAAATTAGAAAAAGACTTGGAAGATAAAATTAAACAACTGACGGATGAGTACGCAATAAACCCAAATAACCAAATATGGACTGACTTACAAAATACAAAAATACAGTTAGACGATATGTTAACTAAAAAGACAGAGTTTATAATACAACAATTGAGATACAACAACTTTGAATATAATAACAAATCAGGTAAATTTCTTGCAAACCAACTTCAACATAATCGGGAAAAATCGCTTATAATGGCTATTAAAGGGACAACTGGTGAATGTACACAATCACCAGAAGAAATTAATCAAATTTTTTATAATTATTATCACAACCTATACTCAGAAACTAATAAGCCTAACCCAGAGCATATTGAGGCATTCCTCAGTAGCTTAAATATACCTCAGTTAACTACTGAATATAAAGATATGTTAGATGCACCACTTACTATAAACGAGTTGTACAGTGCTCTAGATAGTATGCCAAATGGAAAAGCACCTGGCCCGGATGGTTATCCGGCTATATTTTTAAAGCACTTCTGGTCAATGCTTCCACTATTCTTAAGAGTAGTAACAGAAATTAAAACTAATGGTCACATACGCCCACACATGAATACAGCAGCAATTAAACTTTTATTAAAGCCAGAAAAAGACCCCACCCTTCCATCAAGTTACCGTCCGATTTCACTAATTAACACTGATATTAAAATTATCACTAAGGCTTTTACATCTAGATTAGAAACAGTAATCCCGACAATCATTCATAGCGACAGGCTTTATTAAAGAGCGTCACTCTACTAATAATATTAGAAGGCTCTTTAACCTTATTAGCATGTCACAGCGGCATGATAAAAAGGCAGTTATTATATCATTGGATGCAGAAAAAGCTTTTGACAAAGTTAACTGGTCCTTCCTCTTTGTTGTTTTAAATAAATTTGGCTTTGGGAAGTCATTTATTCACTGGGTGTCAGTATTATATGATTCTCCTAAAGCTACTGTTACTACTAATGGGATTATATCTCAGAGTTTTACTCCACAGAGAGGCACAAGACAGGGATGCCCACTGTCGCCTTTATTATTTGCAATATTTATTGAACCGCTTGCATTAGCCATACGCCAGGAAAGAAGGATTCAAGGAATTCACTCTGGGGTAACAGAACATAAAATTAATCTATATGCCGATGATATTTTGCTTTATTTAGAAAAGCCTGCTATTTCGTTAGGGGAAGTATTTAACTTAATAACTAAATTCTCACAGTTATCAGATTATTCTATTAACTGGACAAAATCAACACTTCTACCTATTACAGAAAATTCATGGAACCCTGCAAGCCAGGACCCACACTACTCATTTCCTATAGGTATTTTAAAATACTTAGGCATAAAAATTTCATCTAAATTAACTGATTTAATTCATTTAAACTTTACTCAACTTCTGAATAGCATTTATAGTGACTTGGAGCGCTGGAATAATCTTCCTATTTCTCTAATAGGACGAATAGCCACTATTAAAATGAAAGTTTTACCCAAAATAAACTATTTTTTCTCAATGATTCCATTTAAACCTACGGCTAACTGGTTCCAGTTGTTGGACTCAGCCGTTACAAAATTTCACTGGAATAAAAAAAAAGCCTGTTTTAGCTAAAGATATTACCAAGCTTTCTCCGACAACAACAAAAAAACTCTCAAAAATATATAAGTTACTTTCATATACTAATAAAACGTCTTTACCCATCTTCGAATGGGAAACAGACTTGTCTATAGCTCCGGAATCTGACTTTTGGATTCAAGTTTGTGAAAACATTTTTAAAATGACAAAACACACAAATTTACAACTTATCCAATATAAAATTATTCATAGAACATACATTACTCAATATATGATGAAGAAAATGGGACTCTCAGACTCCGACATTTGTCTCCAGTGTTTACAAAACACTACAGACACTTATTTTCATGCTTTATGGTTATGTACTCCGGTTATGTATTTCTGGACTAAAGTCTTAGAAAAACTTTCCGCTATCTTGGACTGTAGGATACCGTTCTCTCCAAACTTGTGTTTGCTAGGTGACTTAACAACAACTGACTTACCACATAAACAATTTCAATCTACACTTGTAGCTCTTACTATCGCAAAAAAAACCAATCCTTGTTAACTGGAAAAATATACAAACTCTGAATATCGACCAATGGTCTAACCTCCTCATAAATCACATTTTAATGGAAAAAATATCTGCCTCAAATAAAAACCAAATATCTAAATTTATAGAAACATGGTCTACGTATATAGAGAATTTTAACCTAAATCTGGTTACTTAATTCTGCCTTTTAGCGAGAGCCACCGCATCGCGATAACTTACATTGATGTTTCTGTATTTGGCAATTTGTAACTAATGGTTGTGTTTTTATAGTCAGGAACCCAGCTGCTGCCAACATAATCGAGCAGATTCACCTCCAATGGGCACTAAGGGTTAAAATTCGGATTCACTGCATGCCAGTGGGTTAATTCTATAGGTGCTGTTCCCCCCTGGCTGGGCGTGGGCGGGTCTGCCCCTCTGTTGGCTGCTGGGTGGCGGCTGCGTCTTGGCCGTTCCCTGGGTCTCTTGGGGGGGTGCTGCGTTGCGGGGCTCTCCCAGGTGTCTGGGGCGGCGCCGCTCCGGCGCGGTCCGTCGCTCTGGGCCCGGCGACGCGGTTCGGGGCCTGTGGGCCGCCGGGGTGCCCCGTGGTTCCCTCTCCCCTTCCCCTTCCTCCCCCTTGCTGCATCTCCCTCCTCGCCTCTCCCCGCCCGTCCTCCGCCTCCCTGTTCCTTCTCCCTCGTCACCCCTCCTCCTCCTCTCCCCCTCTCTCTGCGGCCCTGCCGCTGCCCCTTGCCCTTCTTGTTGTCTCCTTCCCCCCTCCCTTCCCCCTCCCCTGTATGCCTTCCTTCCCCTCCCCTGGGCCGGGGGGTCCATCCGTGGCCCGGGTCTCGGTGCTCCGGGGGCCGGGGGGGTGGGTGTGTTTGGTGTTGTGCCCGCCCCGCTCCGGTGGACTTCCTGGCACTTCGGGCGGGCCCCAGTATCCGGGGGGCGAGCCCTATCGCCCCGCCGGGCTGGTCCCATATACCCGCCGGGGTCCCCGTGGAGTGGGTGGGGGTTTGGTGGCCGGGTGCGCCTCCTTCCCCCGCCCGGTTGGGGGGGGGGGGGCCCGCTGGTCGCTCCTCTTAACTCACTGCACTAGGTTTGCACAATACACTTTTATAGACATATAGGGCACATAACACACTTTGGGGGGGAGGGGTAGGGTGGAAACACCGTCTTTGCCCTACAACTCCCCTCCAATTTTAATGCACCACACAACTGTGTGTGTGTGTGTGTGGGGGGGGGGGGGTGTCAGGGTGGGGTGCCATCGGTTGGGGCAGACCGCAGTATAGAGCAGTGCTGCGGTCCCCTGTCCGCGTCCCCGCCGCGCCACCACCCCCCCCCTCCCCTATTTATTTTTTTAATGCACCACATACACTCATTGACATGCCTGGGGGCGGCTGGGGCTGGGTTGGGGTGGATGGCGGGGGTGGATGAGGGGCGGGGGGGTCGTGGGGGGAGCGGGGGCTGTGGACCGGTGGGGTGCCTGGCGGGCCTGCAGTGCCCCGTCCTGCTGCATTGGGTTGGGGGCGCGGGCCGTGTTGGGGTGGGGGGCGCTCCTGCTCCTGGGTTTGCTCTCCGGCCGGTGGCCCTGGCGGGGCCCGGGGGTCGTCCTTTGGCGCTGCCGCGGCCTGGGGGGCCCTGAGGTGTTGCGCTTGCTGTGTCCTGGCAGGGGTCAACGGCTCCCCTCTTTGGTGGAGATTTTCATGCATGCCAGATCCACCACACCAGCATCTATCGAAACTCAGACACAATCTGCTTCTTCCTCAGGTCATTGAATCGGTGGAGGCTGGTGTCTGTGGATCTCACTCTGCTTCGTCTGTCCTTCCTTCCTTTCCTCAGTCTCTCCTTTGGTCTCTTGAGGTCTCCCTGATTTGTTGGAATTGGTTTCTGGGGTTGGTGAAGAACTCTGGTTGGTGGCCCGGTGGGTGGTGTCTGGTCGGTGCTGGATTTCACTTTCCTTTCTTTTCTTTGGTCCTTCCTCGGGTCTCCTGACGGCGGTGTTCGGTTTAGGTGAACGGTATGGGATTTTTTTAATAGGTTTTTGGTGAACTAACGAATACACACACACTCACACGCACGCACACACGCACATACACATACCCACCCACATACAACATAATAATAAAAATTAAAAAAAAGAGAGCAATGATGATGACATTACCGAATGAACAATACTGAGCTCTTAAATAAAAAATAAAAAAATAACAAAAAAGGAAGAGCTTGTAGCCAATTCAAATTTGATAAGGCCAGTGCTTTAGCCAATTTTTCTTTAATATTTCTATTCATTCGCTCAACCTGTCCTTGGGATTGGGGATAATACACTGAACCAAATGTGTTTTAATCCCAATGCCTTTTCTACTGCTTGTAGATGTTTGTTTTTTAAATGGGTGCCATTGTCTGATCAAATTTTTCTAGGAAACCCATGTGATGGTATGTAATGATTAATCAAATGTTTTACTACGATATTTGCTGTTTCTGTTTTACAAGGATATGCCTCTGGCCATCCTGAAAAGGAATCCACTATTACCAGCAAATATCTGTATTCTGGCACTGGTTTTATCATGTCAGTGAAATCCATCGAAACCACCTGACCAGGAGCAGTCACGTCCGGATCGTGAGTGCCCTGGGGAGGTTTAGATGTAGGCATACTGTTATACCTGTTGCAAACACTGCAGTCCTGCAGTTCACTTTTAACAATTTGTCTCATGAAAGGATGCCACCAGGAGTATAGTCGTCCACACTTGCATGGCATGTTCCATGGGCTTCACTTATCAGTTCCTTAAGTTGTTTCTCAGGTGGAATACATTTACCTTCTTTCCGCCATATACCTGCTTCATCTTTTTGTCCCCCTTTGGACATCCACACACTCTTTTCTTCTGGACTTGCTTTTTCCTGCCACAACTTAACTGTTTCTATTATCACCTCCTGTGGATTGTCACATTCAGACTCACTTACAGTTAGTTGGAGTGTAGGTCGGTACCCCGCAACCTTTTTTGCTGCTCGATCTGCTAATTCGTTTCCTGCTGATACAAAATCATTAGTTCAAGAGTAACCTTTTTATTTTTTTTTACTGCCACCACTGTTGGGAGAATTAAAGCATCTCGCAATTTAAGAATATCATCCTGATGTTTAATGGGTGTACCGGTTATAGTTTGGAAATCGTTTCGCAACCATTCTTTTAATGCAACATGAACTGTCATGTGTGCATATTTTTCCAGTGGAGTTGATGCATACAGACAAACTTGTCGACTTCCTCCTTCCCCCTTCTGATAAAGGGCAGCAGAAACACTGCTGGTATTTTCAGAAACATCCAGAAAGAACATCTTGTTGTAGTCAGGGATGACAAGAGCCGCAGCTGATGACAAGTACTGTTTAAGCAGAACAAAAGAGTTTTCAGCGGCTGGAGTCCAAGAAAGAGTATGTGATAGGTTTCTCATTCCTTTTTCATTAAATAATTGTCTGAGAGAATGAGTCAGTTCCGCAAAATCCGGATCATGATGTCTGAAATAGTTGCAAAGACCCAGAAAAGCCAACATTTGTTTTGACATTTGTTGGTTTTGGGTGATGGAGGATATTGTCTTTGTGAGAGGGAGACATTCCTGTTCCGTGGCGTGTAATCAGACGTCCTAGAAAGGAAACCAGTGATCGGGCAATCTGGAGTTTAGACTTGGAACACTTCAGTCCAACAGAGGCCAAATGAGAAAGCAAAGACCTGGTGGCTTCAGGAAAAGAAGTTTCAGATGGAGCTGCCAGCAAGAGGTCATC
The DNA here is from genome assembly GCF_054856555.1 of Leptonotus elevatus. NCBI lineage: Eukaryota > Metazoa > Chordata > Actinopteri > Syngnathiformes > Syngnathidae > Leptonotus > Leptonotus elevatus. Next base: position 1,740,905 of record NC_141248.1, read on the forward strand.
CACATACTGCACCAAAAGAACATCCGGAGGAAGTTGGAGAGGTGACAGCAACTGTCGAAGGTAATCATTGAAAAGTCCAGGAGACAACACAAAGCCTTGAGGAAGACGAGTGTAGGAGTAACATTCATTATTCCACCTAAATGCAAAATACTTCTGCATAGACGGGTCAAGAGGAATGCAAAAGAATGCATTAGCAAGATCAATGCAAATTAAATGAGTGTGGGTTGATGTAATTTGGGACAATGCCGAGTGAGGGTTCGGGACAAACCAAGTAGGAGTTAAGACGGCCGCATTAATCACTCGCAAGTTATAAATCCAGCAAAATCGCTGTCGGTTGTTTCACGTCCATGGTGCCTATCCAGAAGCTGGTGCTCCAAAACGGAAGTGGGTAAAAATGTGTTAGACTAAATCCAATAAGCATCAAGTGACGGGAAATGAATTTTGCCAATCAGTGGCCTGTGTGCATGCCAGGACAAACTGACCCACATCTTTCACCGTGTGCTGGGATGACACCATCAAGGAGACATGTGGGAGTTGTTCAGGAGTCGGACACCGAAAAGGCGAGGGCATGTGGCGATGAGGAGATCTCTGCCCAAAAGATTGACTGGACAGTTAGGTGCAAACACAAAAGAATGCAAAAGAGTCTGTGAACAGTCACTGAGCATGTGGATTCAGGGAATATCCTTGTTGCTGCTGCGGTTGCTCTCTTTCCTCGATTGTAGCCACGTGCAGTTTGTTGGCCTCTGCCTCTCCACCCAGACACTTGAGGTCGCTGTCTGCAATCGCGGGCCCAATGACAAGGCCGTCCACAATTGAAGCACATGTTACGGCTACCAGGGGGCGCACCTTGACCCATGAATGAACCTGCTTGATACATCATGCACTCGGAATCGACAAAGGGAGAGGAGATCACAGCAAGAGTGGTTTCTTCCTTAGACTCTTTTTCTTTAGCACTCCTTAAATGATGTTTAAGATGTGACAACCACCGGTCAACCTCAGCACCGGGAAGATACGGATTGGCCTCCATGGCCTGTGCCACAGACTTGGGAACGCCCTTCAAAATGGCTGTTCGGAACACTTGCGAATGTAAGGCGGAGGCCGTAGGGGCGTATCCTGTTTTCAGATTGTAATCAGTGAGGGCCCGATCAACAAAAGCCGCGGCCTCTTCATCTGCTTTCGGAGCGAACACCAGACCTTAAATAACATACTCAGGGAGGGGAAACAAAGGTCTAAGTCGACAAGGTTAAGTAATTTTCTCGCGTAAGAGCCTAATTATCAGGGAGAGAGAAACAATAAAAAAAAAAAATATATATATATATATATATATATACATTTTACATTTAAATATTCAACTATAAAAGCGGACATAATTGTATAAAAAGAACACGGATATCACCTGCTATTAACATTTGTCCCGTAACCGCTCTCTGCACTGCTTGAAGCCAATTGGCACCACCAGATTGCATAGGCGGAAGTTTCTGCATCAACACACTCACTTCAGTGGGAGAGAAAGGTTTTAAAGCATAGCAGAGTTACCAGTGGGCGGGTCAACTTTGGCTAACATGGGTGCCTGTAAGATTTGGGAACGAGTCACAGGCCGATGAGGAGGAAAAGCTGGACCTTTGGAAGACGGAGTCAGGGTGGGCACCTGAAAGATTCTGGACATGACACTTGACACTTTAATTCTGCTACTTGATTCTGTAAATGAGCAATGTACAACCTGCTCTTCACCTCCCCACCCGAAGGGCCTCCAGCCGCGCATTCCGCAGCATCATCATTCTTGCTTTCGCTTTCATTTCCACAACTTTCTTATCACTCTCTCTCACCCTCTCTTTTGGAGACAACCTGTTAATCTTTTCTTTCTTTTTCTTCTTTTTTTTTTTTCAATTTTAGAGCCGCTGCTCCTCCAACACAAGCTTTTTTCCATTTCTCTCAATATCACCAAACACGCAGTTAAAGACATTGTAGGAAACCATCCATTCTCGCAACACTTCTCGTCCACTCTTTTTTTTTTCTTTTTTTTTACTGTTCTCTCTCACTCAATACCCCCACGCACAGTCACATGCATTCCTGATTTATTCACCAAGCACACTTATTCAGAATGGTTTGGTATTTGCCGCAAATCGAACCATTCACTGTCCCTATCAAACTCTCCCTTCATTTTGTTTTTATTTATTTACTTACTTTCTTATTTATTTATTATTATATTTTAGTTACTTCATTGACGTCTTTTTGTGGTACCACAGTTACACATAGGCCTTTTTTTTCCTTATTCAAAGACACTTGCTTATTCCCAAACAAAAGTGTCCGAGCCTTAATTTCTCAGAAGTGGTCGAACTATTCCTCTTATTTCAAAAGTGCTTGCGCTTATTTCTTCGTAACGTTACCCCATATACAAGGACTTCAGTTTCTAGGATTCTAAAATAGAACGAAACCACCTTGTATATTTAATGTCTGAGTAAAACCAAAAACAAGGATTTCTTATTTCTAGGATTCCATAATGGAACGAAACTACCTTGTGTTTTACTCAGAAGTGGTTGAACTATTCCTCTTATTTCAAGAGTGCTTGACTAGGACCAAACAAAAGCACTCGAACCTTAATTTATCAAAACCACTCGAACTTCTTATTCTCTTATTTCTCTTCTTTCTTATGCGCTTATTTCTTTGTAACGTTACCCCATATACAAGGACTTCAGTTTCTAGGATTCTAAAATAGAACGATACCACCTTGTATATTTAATGTCTTAGTAAAACTAAAAACAAGGATTTCTTATTTCTAGGATTCCATAATGGAACGAAACTACCTTGTGTTTTAGATTTACGAATATCTGTTCACTCAGATCTCATATACAATTTAGTCACAAATTAAATGACGTGAAAACAGGTCTCGGAGTATTCAACAGACAGAAAATCAACTAGGAGGATAAATGTCCTCTTACCTTTAATTACTTTGGCGCCAGATGTTCTGTCTGTTGATCAACACCTCAGCCCGAAATCACGTTGGGAGTCACCAATTGTTGGAAGATAAGCTTTTTCTTCCGCGTGTTCGTTTTCTTTCGGATAGTGAGAATGTTGATTATCTGAATACAGGCTGGAGATCGATGAACAGTTTATATGTTTTAAGTGGCTAGCCAACTTAAGGACAGGAAACCTACTGTTAGCCTACACGGTAGAAATTACGATGTTTGAAATGGTTATTTAATGAATAAACTGCAGGTCGTCAGTCAAACAGTTCGAAGAAAAAGACAAAAAAAAATGCAATTAAGTAAGAATTAGAGATAACATACCTGGATTCAAACGAGGTGCCATAGGGAAACAAACACGTCTTTTAACAGGAGCCGCAGTGATGACTGTCCTGAGATCTGTCAGAGTCTGAATCAAATTTTGAATAGCCTCACCACTCATGCTGTCACAAACTCTTCTTAAATTAGCAATTGAAATGTTAATCGCGCGTACTTCATTTACACCTGCAGACCCTTGACGATAAACTCTCTCTATTGATCTGCACCTTCGCCTGATACGCCTAAGGACGCTGTCCGCCATATTTGTTTTTCTAAAACGCAGAAATGTATGGAGAGAAATTTGTGTTTTTATTTTCAATCAAACAAAAAAGACATTTGCAATTGTTTTGTGGAAAACACTACTTCACCTTTATATTTTGATGCAGGATCGTGAGTGGTCGGCGGCAACAATGAATGCACAGAGACTGATATGCTTTGCTAGAATAACTGTGCCTTTTATTCCCCGCAAACAGCAATAAACACTTTTATACTGTGCTAGAATAATCGTACGTTTTATTTCCCGCAGACAGTAATCAACACCTGTGCTTTGCTAGAATGATTGTACCTTTTATTCCCCGCAAACAGCAATAATCACAACTTGCTTTGCTCGAATGATTGTACCTTTTATTCCCCGCAAACAGCAATAATCACAACTCGATTTGCTAGAATAATGGTGTATTTTATTCCCCGCAAACAGCAATCAATACACTACAACGTTAAGCAGCATAATATGATCATCATCAGCGCTTACCTTGACACTAGACCGGAGAGCCTACGGTCCGGGAGAAGCGAGCTGCAAAATGGCTGGGCAATCGTACGTGTTCCACAGCTGACTCCGCCCGGGCTGTGTGCCGCTCCGTCTTTTATTCGTTAACAAAAAGTTGTGAGCGTGAGAAACCGGGCTGTCCAAGCCCTCTCCCAGACACTCTCGAAAACATGTTTACAAAGCAGGGAAGACTGTAGTATAAACAAGGTATTCACTCCCAGGCTGATTCCGCCCTTTATTTACAAATTGTTGGGCACCTGGATTCGTACAACAGTTCAGGACAACAACATATCCTTATATATATATATATATATATATATTTATTTATTTTCTTAGGGAAAAAAATAAAAAAATAAAAAAATAACATATCCTTATATAAGAGGTAACATGAGGACATATCAATCCATGGTTATTTTCCCTTCATTCCACCCCCTGGACTCATGAAACCTCATAATATTTTCAGATAACGCATTGGTTCTGGCACATCTGTCCAAATCAAAAATGGGTTCATTATAGACCCATACCCCTGTTATAGTTTTGTCGTTTGATGACCCTCCCATAATTGACCAGTATGGAAAGTGATTGTTTCCCATAGATATTATCCATACATGTTATTACTAAATATCGTCCCCTTATCCCAAAAGTGTTCTAATTAATTTGTCATCCATGGCGCGTTTTACCTGTTTTACATAGAAGCAAGTACATACATTAAGTAAAGATATCGCACATAATACCACAATAAGTACAATCAATGGAGGAGTCGTTACTTTCTGTGCAAAGGGTGATAATCCTGTGAATATATCATACCAGTGCGACGCTGATGATTGTTCCGCCGTTTTTGCCACTGCAAGTACCTGTTCCCTGGCTACCACTGTCATTATCTGTAATTTAGTAATGTTATGACGGTGGTCTTTCACCATCTGTTTTAGCACCTTAGAGTCGCTCAGTGCGCAACTGTACTTCTCCAAGGAAATACCCAAACGGTTGTCATGCAACACCTCCCACTGGATCAAGGTGAGAGCTGTGGCATCAGTGAAATTGGTTAACCGATAAGTATGATTGTTCCATGTCCACAGGTAGACATCCTAGAGGCAGCCAGAGAATGGTACTTTCGGAATTATTTGTCATTACAATTGCTTTAAATCGATTTCTTTGTACTTTGGCATGTATGTATTGCAATGAACACGCAGTCCAATTCATCCAATCAGTCATATTTTGCAATACCTCATCAGTGGAGTTGTTTACTCTTTCTCGAAACTGCACTTGTTTTTCCCAAATTAATACATTCTGTGCTTGACCTTGCACCCGCAGTTGGCATCCAACGTGCCACTTTTACTAATGCATCATGTGTGTATTGTCCAGTGTAGTGCAGCTTGCTTGTAGTAATCTGGTTGTCAATCAGGTTGGCGAATCCCAGCAACGTTCCCGTCCCCCCCAGAAGAGTGTCATACCACGCCCGTCGAGCACGATAACACTCTGGTAAGATAGGGAACTTGATTGTCCAACGTACCTCAGTTCGAATCAGTCCATGTGCCATATAAAGAACACGTGGCATCCACCGTCAGTTGGCACCCTCTGGCTATCACAGGAATGTCCTGGCCACGGAAGCACCTCCGACACACCTGGAGCGGACAATCACTGCTTACGTTGGCAATCAGGCAGGCTTGCCCGCCTGGACAAGTAAAGTCGTCCTGGGTGCGGTTGTCAGCGGCGTTTCTCCACCGCAACCGAAACCACCACACGTGCTCCAGCGTTCGACCAATGGTGGCCGTCTGAATCGGCTCCCAGCAAAGGACGATCATCCCCATCAGGAGCACACCACCTGCAAGGCCTCCGATGCCCTATCGTCCGGCACGACCATGTCTTCGGCCAGCATACATCATCTCGTTGTATTTGGATCCCCAATCGAGGAGAATTCATACCTGTACACATACACATAGACAACCACACGCTTGGATTAGTTTTCTCGTAAATAACATTTGTTAACGGGAACATACACCCACTTTTCGTCTCCAGGATACATTACGGCCACAGAGCTATCTTTCCCCTGCGCTATAATTGCTCCAGGTTTGTCGGTCAAATTTTCCCCTTTTGTTATCACCCGTTTTGGCATTTTTCACAATTTTCGACCGCTGTTTTTACATCACCTATTTTTAGATCAATGCCTTGATCCAGGGCCCACTGTCGGGTCCCCTGGATACCCCAATGTCCGCTTTTCAGATGTACCCATCTTGCTTGGCCCACCGTGGATTCCCTCTGCACTATCATTGCTTTTACTAACTGGTCTATCGCTTGATTGTGTAGTGCTTCAGAATCTGTATTTTTAGTGTGTGCATCTACATGTGACACCGTAATTTTCACACCCTGTACTTTGTCCCAAATGTCCTTCCATAGCTCTGCACCCCATACCTCATTCCCGTGTAATTTCCACCCATGTGCATGCCATGGGCCGCCAAAAAATGGAAGAGAAAAAAAATAAAAATACAAAAAATAATAATAATAAAAAATAAATAAATAAATGGATGGTGGGTGGCAAATTTAAAAAGATAACATCAGACATTTTTGTCTAAACATCAAATTTACACAGAGCTAGTTATAAATCGTGTTACACAATATGCATTTTATCACATATTGGTTTATTTCCCCTTCAAATCCACAAGATCACATCGTAATTTTTCTTAAATTACATTACAATCGTAAGAATGTTGAACACAAGGAACTGTCAGGTTCCTGAAGCTCATGAACAGCGTGTGACATTGTATTGTTTGTTGCCGGCCAGTCACTCACGTAAGGCCGCTGTTCCAACATAGCCATAACATACGCTTCCAATAAATCCCTTTCTCCTCCCTCAGTAACACCAACGCGTATCACAGCATTAATTCCTGACTCAACCGTGCACAGCGTGTGACATTGTTTTGTTTTAGCCGGCCAGTCACTCACGTAAGGCCGCTGTTCCAACATAGCCAAATCATACGCTTCCAATAAATCACTTACTCCTCATAATTCCAGATATAATCACGCCAGTCGTCTTCCTCATCACTATTCCAAATGTCACCCTCCCACGAGGGATCATACCTCCCATCCTGTAGTGCAGCTTTGGTTACAAAGGCACGCACATTTTTCATGGATGGTTGTTGTTTCTTTTTCCTCGCTTTATTTATTTTGGCCACATGTAGAACAGATTGCTCAGCCATGTCTCGGTATTTCCCCAGCTGCACTTGTATGACTTGCACTTGTGCTTGGGCTACCGCCTTATCACCTTTTTCCTTAATCACCTCATCCTCCTTTTCATGTAACTGTTTTTCCAATTGCTTAATTTGTTCCGTTTGTTTTCGCCATGCAGAAGCCGTTAGTCACAACCGTCTCTGCAGAGCGTCTATCGGCTTTTTGCCAGTTACAGAAATTTGCTGTAGAGCCGCGTATAGCGCTGTAGGACCTCCGTCTTTCAGCACTTCAATCCACGGCTCCATACGCCCGCCCCCTTTACGCAGCTCCTGAGCCACTGTATACGTGGGCGAACATTCATCCCAACCGGGTATACTTTCTGTATGACCCGTTTGCCCTTTCGTTCTACTGGTGTAGTCTTCCGACTTTTTCTCTCTTCTCCGAAACATTGTACCGTAGCCACTCACCTACTTCTCTTTACCGAGAAGTTAGGAAACCAGCCGACAACGCCAAAATGTTTTGTGGAAAACACTACTTCACCTTTATATTTTTGATGCAGGATCGTGAGTGGTCGGCGGCAACAATGAATACACAGAGACTGATATGCTTTGCTAGAATAACTGTGCTTTTTATTCCCCGCAAACAGCAATAAACACTTTTATACTGTGCTAAAATAATCACACGTTTTATTCCCCGCAGACAGTAATCAACACCTGTGCTTTGCTAGAATGATTGTACCTTTTATTCCCCGCAAACAGCAATAATCACAACTTGCTTTGCTAGAATGATTGTACCTTTTATTCCCCGCAAACAGCAATAATCACAACTCGATTTGCTAGAATGATTGTACCTTTTATTCCCCGCAAACAGCAATCAATACACTACAACGTTAAGCAGCATAATATGATCATCATCAGCGCTTACCTTGATACTAGACCGGAGAGCCTACGGTCCGGGTGAAGCGAGCTGCAAAATGGCTGGGCAATCGTACGTGTTCCACAGCTGACTCCGCCCGGGCCGTGTGCCGCTCCGTCTTTTAATCGTTAACAAAAAGTTGCGAGCGTGAGAAACCGGGCTGTCCAAGCCCTCTCCCAGACACTCTCGAAAACATGTTTGCGAAGCAGGGAAGACTGTAGTATAAACAAGGTATTCACTCCCAGGCTGATTCCGCCCTTTATTGACAAATTGTTGGGTACCTGGATTCGTACCACAGTTCAGGACAACAACATATCCTTATATAAGAGGTTACATGAGGACATATCAAACCATGGTTATTTTCCCTTCAGCAATCAACAAAATTCAAACAAAAAGGGGATTTGCAAGCTCAAATAAATTTCAATCAAACAAAAAGGGATTTCAAATTTGAAAACAAATATTTGCAACAATTTTTTTTATTGCAAGCAAAATTAACGGATTTTTTATTTTATTTTCTTTTTTTACTTTTGCAAGAAAGTTTTTAGGTTTTGTTTGCAACTCCTGACTTTTTGTTGCAAATCAGTTTTTGGGTTGCAATTATTTTCTGTCTTGTGTGGGCGGGGTCCTCCGCTCAACCGATGATAGAAGCCTTTTCATTGGTCAGCTTGGAAGCTGCTGCGACAACGTTCGTTGGTCAGCTAGGAAATGGGGGTGTGACAATGTCCGTCCGACTTAGTGATGGGAATTCCGGCTCTTTTTAGGGAATCTTTTGGTTCGGCTCACTAAAAAGATCCGGCTCTTTCGGCTCCCAAATGGCTCTTTAGATTTTTTGTCGCTTAAATAAATATATTACCAACAACAATTTAAAACTAGAAAAATTCCCGCGGAAATTTTGAATGGGCCTGCTAACTCTTTTCAATGAGCTGAACAGTTTAAACTTTCAACCATTGAAATCGCTCAAGAAATGTGCAAGTTAACCATAATCAAGATCAAATAAAGTATCTTACTGTCCCTTTAAGAAATATGCACATTCACGCACACACATTTGATTTTAACCAACATTTCAATGAGCTGAACAGTTTAAAAATTCAACCATTGAAATCGCTCAAGAAATGTGCAAGTTAACCATAATCAAGATCAAATAAAGTATCTTACTGTCCCTTTAAGAAATATGCACATTCACGCACACACATTTGATTTTAACCAACATTTGAATTAGCTGAACAGTTTAAAATTTAAACCATTGAAATCGCTCAAGAAATGTAAAAGTTAACCATAATCAACAATATGTTACTGCCCCTTTAAGAAACATGCACATTCACGCACACACATTTGATTTTAAGTAACATTTCAATGAGCTGAACAGTTTAAAATTCAAACCATTGAAATCGGTCAAGAAATGTGGAATCTACCATAATTAACAGTATCTCACTGCCCCTTTACAAAACATGCACATTCACGCACACACATTTGATTTTAAGTTGTGAGGAGACGTCACGCACCAACACTCCATTGATTTGTATAGGATTACGCTCACCTCAAACAAAAGCCTCTCGCGACTTAACGGTTGAAGATGCAGATTCCAGAAATGGCTCGTTAGAACGGCAAGGGTTTGGGGAACGCGAGCATGTTCTCAGTTTTTTAATCGGATGAAAAATGACCAAATGAGAGCAGGTTGAAAACTTATGATTGATCGAAAATGAAGAGGCAAAAAGGGCGAAAATTACATTGAAAAGAGATCAAAAATGTGCGACTTCTCCTCGCTTAAAGTGAAAATAAAGGTACTAAATGACACCTTAGCCAAATAAAACTTAGTTCTTCAGAAAGCAGAGGCTTGTGGCTACAAAATGTGCGAATTTGATGTCTAGTGAGCAAAGATTGTGGCCATGGTGACGAGTTGAAGTGAAACTTTTGGAAATATATTTTTTGGTTCCCAGCACTCAGACCTTAATTAGTCACGCTCTAACTGATGCAAGAAAGGCGACTTTCACCCCTTTGCTCACTGTCTTTGAACCCGCACAGGGGGGAGAGCTTTCATTCCTTAAATTTTTTTTTGACACTGAGCTAAAGATGACAAAAATTCCAACAAAATGAGCTAATTTTCATATCGGTCGGTTAACGTATGCGCGCGCAGCGTGTCTTTGAAAAAGGTGCTTGATTGGAGTTGATCTCTTTCGGATTCCCATTCATTCCTATGGGACTTTATTTGGGAGTTTTTTGGGAATAGCGTCGCCATGGTAACTGGGAATTCTTATAAAAATAATAGCGCAGCGAGTCAGAGCGAGCCGCATCGTTTGATACCTCTTTTGTCCCGGTGCGATCTACGGTTCGGGCCCTATTTTTGCGGAAAAGTCGCTGGAAGATAATATAAAAATAATACTAGAAAAATTCCCGCGGAAATTTTGAATGGGCCTGCTAACTCTTTTCAATGAGCCGAACAGTTTAAACTTTCAACCATTGAAATCGGTCAAGAAATGTGGAAGTTAACCATAATCAAGATCAAATAAAGTATCTTACTGTCCCTTTAAGAAATATGCACATTCACGCACACACATTTGATTTTAACCAACATTTCAATGAGCTGAACAGTTTAAACTTTCAACCATTGAAATCGCTCAAGAAATGTGCAAGTTAACCATAATGTACAGTATGTTACTGCCCCTTTAAGAAACATCCACATTCACGCACACACATTTGATTTTAAGTAACATTTCAATGAGCTGAACAGTTTAAAATTCAAACCATTGAAATCGGTCAAGAAATGTGGAATCTACCATAATTAACAGTATCTCACTGCCCCTTTACAAAACATGCACATTCACGCACACACATTTGATTTTAAGTTGTGAGGAGACGTCACGCACCAACACTCCATTGATTTGTATAGGATTACGCTCACCTCAAACAAAAGCCTCTCGCGACTTAACGGTTGAAGATGCAGATTCCAGAAATGGCTCGTTAGAACGGCAAGGGTTTGGGGAACGCGAGCATGTTCTCAGATTTTTAATCGGATGAAAAATGACCAAATGAGAGCAGGTTGAAAACTTATGATTGATCGAAAATGAAGAGGCAAAAAGGGCGAAAATTACATTGAAAAGAGATCAAAAATGTGCGACTTCTCCTCGCTTAAAGTGAAAATAAAGGTACTAAATGACACCTTAGCCAAATAAAACTTAGTTCTTCAGAAAGCAGAGGCTTGTGGCTACAAAATGTGCGAATTTGATGTCTAGTGAGCAAAGATTGTGGCCATGGTGACGAGTTGAAGTGAAACTTGAAATCTATTTTTTCTCTGTCTACACTCTGATTCTTAATTGGTCCGCTCTAGCTCATGCAATACACACACATGGGATAAAGGATATTTCACTCACTGTCTTTGAACCCGCACAGGGGGGAGAGCTTTCATTCCTTAATTTTTTTTTTGACACAGAGCTAAAGATGACAAAAATTCCAACAAAATGAGCTAAAATTCATATCGGTCGGTTAACGTATGCGCGCGCAGCGTGTCTTGGAAAAAGGTGCTTGATTGGAGTTGATGTCTTCCGGTTTCCCATTCATTCCTATGGGATTTTTTGGGGGAGTTTTTTGGGAATAGCGTCGCCATGGTAACTGGGAATTCTTATAAAAATAATAGCGCAGCGAGTCAGAGCGAGCCGCATCGTTTGATACCTCATTTGTCCCGGTGCGATCTACGGTTCGGGCCGCATTTTTGCGGAAAAGTCGTGGAATAATAAAAAATAATAAACCCTTTTTTCTAGGATAGTAATATGTGCCTGCTTGCTCCGCAAGCAGCAGCTTCGCTGCTGCTTGCTCCGCTTAGCAGGCCCATAACTAGAAAAATTCCCGCGGAAATTTTGAATGGGCCTGCTAACTCTTTTCAATGAGCTGAACAGTTTAAACTTTCAACCATTGAAATCGCTCAAGAAATGTGCAAGTTAACCATAATCAAGATCAAATAAAGTATCTTACTGTCCCTTTAAGAAATATGCACATTCACGCACACACATTTGATTTTAACCAACATTTCAATGAGCTGAACAGTTTAAAATTCAAACCATTGAAATCGGTCAAGAAATGTGGAATCTACCATAATTAACAGTATCTCACTGCCCCTTTACAAAACATGCACATTCACGCACACACATTTGATTTTAAGTTGTGAGGAGACGTCACGCACCAACACTCCATTGATTTGTATAGGATTACGCTCACCTCAAACAAAAGCCTCTCGCGACTTAACTGTTGAAGATGCAGATTCCAGACATGGCTCGTTAGAACGGCAAGGGTTTGGGGAACGCGAGCATGTTCTCAGTTTTTTAATCGGATGAAAAATGACCAAATGAGAGCAGGTTGAAAACTTATGATTGATCGAAAATGAAGAGGGAAAAACGGCGAAAATTACATTGAAAAGAGATCAAAAATGTGCGACTTCTCCTCGCTTAAAGTGAAAATAAAGGTACTAAATGACACCTTAGCCAAATAAAACTAAGTTCTTCAGAAAGCAGAGGCTTGTGGCTACAAAATGTGCGAATTTGATGTCTAGTGAGCAAAGATTGTGGCCATGGTGACGAGTTGAAGTGAAACTTTTGGAAATAGATTTTTTGGTTCCCGTCACTGAAGCCTTAATTGGGTATCAGAGTGGCGATTACACTCACTGTCTTTGAACCCGCACAGGGGGAAGAGCTTTCATTCCTTAATTTTTTTTTTGACACTGAGTTAAAGATGACAAAAATTCCAACAAAATGAGCTAATTTTCATATCAATCGGTTAACGTATGCGTGCGCAGCGTCTCTTTGAAAAAGGTGCTTGATTTGATGTGATCATTTTCGGATTCCCATTCATTCCTATGGGACTTTTTGGGGGACATTTTGGGGAATTGTGTCGCCATGGTAACTGGGAATTCTTATAAAAATAATAGCGCAGCGAGTCAGATCGAGCCGCATCGTTTGATACCTCATTTGTCCCGGTGCGATCTACGGTACGGGCTGCATTTTTGGTGAAAAATCTGTGGAATAATAAAAAATAAAAAAAATAAACCACTTTTTCTAGGATAGTAATATGTGCCTGCTTGCTCCGCAAGCAGCAGCTTCGCTGCTGCTTGCTCCGCTTAGCAGGCCCATAACTAGAAAAATTCCCGCGGAAATTTTGAATGGGCCTGCTAACTCTTTTCAATGAGCTGAACAGTTTAAACTTTCAACCATTGAAATCGCTCAAGAAATGTGGAAGTTAACCATAATCAAGATCAAATAAAGTATCTTACTGTCCCTTTAAGAAATATGCACATTCACACACACACATTTGATTTTAACCAACATTTCAATGAGCTGAACAGTTTAAAATTTAAACCATTGAAATCGCTCAAGAAATGTAAAAGTTAACCATAATCAACAGTATGTTACTGCCCCTTTAAGAAACATGCACATTCACGCACACACATTTGATTTTAAGTAACATTTCAATGATCTGAACAGTTTAAAATTTCAACCGTTGAAATCGCTCAAGAAATGTGGAAGTTATAATCAACTAAAAGTATTACTGCCCCTTTAAGAAACATGCACATTCACGCACATACATTTGATTTTAACTAACATTTCAATGAGCTGAACAGTTTAAAATTTCAACCATTGAAATCGCTCAAGAAATGTAAAAGTTAACCATAATCAAGATCAAATAAAGTATCTTACTGTCCCTTTAAGAAATATGCACATTCACGCACACACATTTGATTTTAACCAACATTTCAATGAGCTGAACAGTTTAAACTTTCAACCATTGAAATCGCTCAAGAAATGTGCAAGTTAACCATAATCTACTAAAAGTATTACTGCCCCTTTAAGAAACATGCACATTCACGCACACACATTTGATTTTAACCAACATTTCAATGAGCTGAACAGTTTAAAATTTAAACCATTGAAATCGCTCAAGAAATGTAAAAGTTAACCATAATCAACAGTATGTTACTGCCCCTTTAAGAAACATGCACATTCACGCACACACATTTGATTTTAACAAACATTTCAATGAGCTAAACAGTTTAAAATTTAAACCATTGAAATCGCTCAAGAAATGTAAAAGTTAACCATAATCAACAGTATCTTACTGCCCCTTTAAGAAACATGCACATTCACGCACACACATTTGATTTTGAGTAACATTTCAATGAGCTGAACAGTTTAAAATTCAAACCATTGAAATCGGTCAAGAAATGTGGAATCTACCATAATTAACAGTATCTCACTGCCCCTTTACAAAACATGCACATTCACGCACACACATTTGATTTTAAGTTGTGAGGAGACGTCACGCACCAACACTCCATTGATTTGTATAGGATTACGCTCACCTCAAACAAAAGCCTCTCGCGACTTAACGGTTGAAGATGCAGATTCCAGAAATGGCTCGTTAGAACGGCAAGGGTTTGGGGAACGCGAGCATGTTCTCAGTTTTTTAATCGGATGAAAAATGACCAAATGAGAGCAGGTTGAAAACTTATGATTGATCGAAAATGAAGAGGGAAAAACGGCGAAAATTACATTGAAAAGAGATCAAAATAGTGCGACTTCTCCTCGCTTAAAGTGAAAATAAAGGTACTAAATGACACCGTAGCCAAATAAAACTTAGTTCTTCAGAAAGCAGAGGCTTGTGGCTACAAAATGTGCGAATTTGATGTCTAGTGAGCAAAGATTGTGGCCATGGTGACGAGTTGAAGTGAAACTTTTGGAAATATATTTTTTGGTTCCCAGCACTCAGACCTTAATTAGTCACGCTCTAACTGGTGCAAGAAAGGCGACTTTCACCCCTTTGCTCACTGTCTTTGAACCCGCACAGGGGGGAGAGCTTTCATTCCTTAAATTTTTTTTGACACTGAGCTAAAGATGACAAAAATTCCAACAAAATGAGCTAATTTTCATATCGGTCGGTTAACGTATGCGCGCGCAGCGTGTCTTTGAAAAAGGTGCTTGATTGGAGTTGATCTCTTTTGGATTCCCATTCATTCCTATGGGACTTTATTTGGGAGTTTTTTGGGAATAGCGTCGCCATGGTAACTGGGAATTCTTAGAAAAATAATGCCGCACCGAGTCAGATCGAGCCGCATCGTTTGATACCTCATTTGTCCCGGTGCGATCTACGGTACGGGCCGCATTTTAGAAGAAAAAACGCGGAAGATTAAAAAATAACTAGAAAAATTCCCGCGGAAATTTTGAATGGGCCTGCTAACTCGCGTGGAAACACGCAATAAAAATAACATTTAAACCATTGAAATCGCTCAAGAAATGTGCAAGTTAACCATAATCTACTAAAAGTATTACTGCCCCTTTAAGAAAAATGCACATTCACGCACACACATTTGATTTTAACTAACATTTCAATGAGCTGAACAGTTTAAAATTTCAACCATTGAAATCGCTCAAGAAATGTAAAAGTTAACCATAATCAACAGTATGTTACTGCCCCTTTAAAAAACATGCACATACACGCACACACATTTGATTTTAAGTAACATTTCAATGAGCTGAACAGTTTAAAATTCAAACCATTGAAATCGGTCAAGAAATGTGGAATCTACCATAATTAACAGTATCTCACTGCCCCTTTACAAAACATGCACATTCACGCACACACATTTGATTTTAAGTTGTGAGGAGACGTCACGCACCAACACTCCATTGATTTGTATAGGATTACGCTCACCTCAAACAAAAGCCTCTCGCGACTTAACGGTTGAAGATGCAGATTCCAGAAATGGCTCGTTAGAACGGCAAGGGTTTGGGGAACGCGAGCATGTTCTCAGTTTTTTAATGGGATGAAAAATGACCAAATGAGAGCAGGTTGAAAACTTATGATTGATGGAAAATGAAGAGGGAAAAACGGCGAAAATTACATTGAAAAGAGATCAAAATTGTGCGACTTCTCCTCGTTTAAAGTGAAAATAAAGGTACTAAGTGACACCTTAGCCAAATAAAACTTAGTTCTTCAGAAAGCAGAGGCTTGTGGCTACAAAATGTGCGAATTTGATGTCTAGTGAGCAAAGATTGTGGCCATGGTGACGAGTTGAAGTGAAACTTGAAATCAATTTTTTCTCTGTCTACACTCTGATTCTTAATTGGTCCGCTCAAGCCCATGCAATACACACACATGGGATAAAGGATATTTCACTCACTGTCTTTGAACCCGCACAGGGGGGAGAGCTTTCATTCCTTAAATTTTTTTTTGACACTGAGCTAAAGATGACAAAAATTCCAACAAAATGAGCTAAAATTCATATCGGTCGGGCAACGTATGCGCGCGCAGCGTGTCTTTGAAAAAGGTGCTTGATTGGAGTTGATCTCTTTCGGTTTCCCATTCATTCCTATGGGACTTTTTTTTGGGAGTTTTTTGGGAATAGCGTCGCCATGGTAACTGGGAATTCTTATAAAAATAATAGCGCAGCGAGTCAGATCGAGCCGCATCGTTTGATACCTCATTTGTGCCGGTGCGATCTACGGTACGGGCCGCATTTTTGCGGAAAATAATAAACCCTTTTTCCCTTTTTCTAGGATAGTAATATGTGCCTTCTGCTTCGCAGCAGGCCCATAATAAACCCCTTTTCTAGGATAGTAATATGTGCCTGCTTGCTCCGCTTAGCAGGCCCATAATAATATACACTTTTCTAGGGTGGATAGTAATATGTGCCTGCTTGCTCCGCTTAGCAGGCCCATAATAACAACAATAAACCCTTTTTTCTAGGATAGTAATATGTGCCTGCTTGCTCCGCAAGCAGCAGCTTCGCTGCTGCTTGCTCCGCTTAGCAGGCCCATAATAATCATAGCTTCCTAGCTGTGTCATCAAAACACAGCCACTGACATTATACGTAATCAGTTAAATGTTTAGCTTTATCTTGTTAGCCAGAAAAAAAACAAAGATTTTGTCACATCTTAATATCAGAAATAGTGGTAATACTGATAGACACAGACATTGTTTATACACATTCCCATTTGCATTATTTTTATTTGGCTTCAGTGTTGAAAGCAAATGTGTATGTTTAAAAGTGTAAGAGCGTTTTATTTTAACTGTTTGCAAAGCATACATTGCAAAAATACTGACATTTATCAATAAATTATAATATTTGAAATAAAATGATTAAATACAGAGGATAAAGGGTTGAGGTTGAAATACCTGGAGCGGCTTAAAGAGCCACTCGCAGTAAAAATGTTTTTTCATTTTATTATGATAGTAAGAGTACAGATGCTTGAATATAATGTTAGTCAAATTGATCGTATGTTTACACTGGTAGGCTTCAAATCTTGAAATACAAATCGTGACTTCAATGTGTTCAGTTTTCGCGACAACAACATGAGATGAGCTAGCTAGCTAGCACCGGATTACGAGCTATGTTCGTACAATAAATCTTACCTTCATACTAAAACTTCTTTCTTTCTGCCCACTTGGAGTGCTCTGCATGTCAACCAATGTTTAAGCTGTTCCACACGGTGTTCGTATATTGAACCATGTTGAAATTTTCACGCCTGGGACGTCCTCTTCTTCCAAAATGACGCGTAAACTAGTGTGGCTACTCTGTTTGGAATTGCGGATTTATGGGCGTCATTTGAGTTCAACCCACGGTCGTTCGCTCAACCAATGAGGTTGAGCTTTAGCCCGCCCAAATCCTCCAGAGCCCGCCCTCTTCTTCTACGAGTACAAATCACGGCGCTCTACAAGTACAAATTAGTTTTGCTCCATTTGTAGCGCAACAAATGGGGCAAAACTCACGTCACTGAACAGCAGCAGAAAACCCACTTGTGACTCCTAGTGGCGACATCTTTGACTACAAGTTGTCATTTCTACAGGTACAAATCACAACTTTTACAGATACAAATTTATAGTTTTTGTACAGGTACAAATTTTTTTTTGTACAGATACAAATCATGACTTTTACAGGTACAAATTTGTTTTACACATACACATTTATTTTTTACAGGTACAAATTTCTTTTACAGACACCAATTTTTTTTTTACAGGCACACATTTTTTTTTACAGATACAAATCACGACTTTTACAGATACAAATTTAGACTTTTTTCTACAGGTACAATTTTTTTGCACAAGTTAGTTTTGCACCAAATTTACCTCCATATGTCTCCTCCTTCCCGTTCGCGTTCGAGTGTGGTGACTGCTTGCAGCGTGCTGTCGTGTGCCCCTCCCCCCTCTGCTGCTCAGCGTTGAGCGCAGACACAGATACGTCACACACACACATACTCACCAATCAAATGCGGCTTTAGAGAGAAAAAAAAGAGAGAGAGAAAAAAAAACGACGGGAGCCGGCTCCTGACTGGGAGACGCCCAGTCAGGAGCCGGCTCCCGTCGTTCACGTCAAAGATCCGGCTCTCAGAAACGGTTCGTTCGCGACCGACACATCACTCGTCTGACTCTTCCTGGCTCATTCTACAGTCGCCGCCAGCATCGAGTTAAATATTGCTATTTTTTTCTCACTTTTCTGTTTTAGTTATATCTTATATTTATCTAAAAGTAACCCTTCATCCGTCGTTTATCCAGTGCTTTGGTCTAACCATTACAATTAGCGTAATCACTGTCAGCAATGCTTAGCCATGCTAGCTAGCTAGCTTTGATAGTCTGACACCTGACTCATTCATGAAGCTATGTGTTGGCAAGTCGAAACGCTACAAATACACTGCTCACTGGGATGGCTGTTAGTATAAGTTTTGTTTGTTTGTTATACTCATAAAATAAGCCTTTGCATTCGCTTCACAAACAAGCAGGACTGGGAGACAAATTTATTTACAGTAGCTGCTCCCCCTACGTCTTGTTGTTTGAAGTAGAGATTAAATTCGTGATAGTTGGGAATTAAAATATTTTGTAATAACTTAATTCTGTGTTTGTTATATTGTTTATTGCTCGTTTGTTAACTCTACAAATCATATGTCAAACACATCTTACCTGATTAAAAACAAAAAATTACTTTGTATGTTTGTCACTTATAAGCTACTTATATTTTCTTTACTATTGAAGATGTGAAACCAGAAGATGAAAATGGAAGAGCCTCCTCCGTTCCTGAGGTGGTGCAGGCCCACAAGCATCTGTCTCAGAGTCGGTTCCACATTAACTGTTTTTAACTCGGCTGCAAAAGGCTTTATTGTTGATGGGAAAATTGTGGAAAATTCATATGCGGAGTTTTAAAATAAAAAAATTAACTGCTTGGCACAATAATTTATTTTCATTTGTGACATAAACAAATGTAATGTCTATTTGGACCAATCTGCAACTTCCTTGATTGCCCACTAGACCGCAACATTGAGAGCCTGCAAGAAGATGTCCTGACCAGATTTGAAGGAATAAGAGGTTGGATTTATTTGCTGTAGTGCAGCAAGTCTTTTCTCTGACAAAGAGCATTGGATGGCACATACGATGATCCCGTGCACTGTTCACTGCCATGGTCCAAAGGGAGGGGCTCTTCAGATTGATGAATCTGGAATGTCAAATTCATTAATTAAAGCTACAGTAACTCCCAAGAAAAATAAAATTGACTGATATAAAGATTTAAAAAGGTCACAATATTATACTTTCTTTCCCCCAAATTAGCATCTGTCAAAAGGTCGGAAGTTATCACAGTGGATTAAAAAGAAAACTATTGGATAATGTTTTACACAAAATTATATACACTACTCACAAAAAGTTTGGGATATTTGGCTTTTGGGTAAAATTTCAGGACAAGCCTAAAATGCATTCAAAACCTTTACAGGTGAACTTAATGTGACCTTCCCTATGCTTTTGAATGCACATGTTCAACTGTCAAATGTTTCAGTACTTTTTGCACAAGTTGCTGTTCTCTGAGAAGGAGCTTAATGGCAAAATTCACAAACGACATTGCTCCAGCTCATGGAGGTGGCATCATCAGGGAACGGCTGTTGGGACTGGTGTACCTCAAATGGAATGGCCTGCACTTTCTCCAGACCTGAATCCTATTGAAAAGCTGTGGGATCAGCAGAGTCGCCGTATTGAGGCTGGAAACTCCAAAACCTCAATGCCCTTCAATTAGAGTGGGATGCCATGCCTCAGCAGACAATGAGTCGACTTGAGAACAGCATGAGATGTCGTTGTCAAGCTGTAATTGATGCTCAAGGGCACATGATGAATTATTGAGACGTTGACATTTCTGGTTGTGTGGTACCCACTATTGTTAACTTTTGTTTCAATCAATTGTTTGAGATGAGGAAATCACCAGTGCATCGTTCTACTTGGAGAGGGATTCCAGTGTGGGGAACCACTCAAAATGTCCTACATTCATGTATTGATATCATAGCGTGAACTTTTTACATTTTCCATAAATTTAATCTGAAAGACAAATATCCCTAACTTTTTGTGAGTAGTGTATATATAATTTTTCAAACCCCTCTTTAATATGTGGACATTTTAGCATGACAAAATCCCAAAACACACAGCAAAGTGGTTAAGAAATGGTTTGCAGACTCAAATATTAACGTTTTGCCCATAGAATCCAAACTTGAATTCAGTTAAAAATAGTAAAGGGAACTAAAAATCAGTGTGAGGATAAGAAGAGCTCATCGCTAACAATGAATAGGCAAAAATATCAGCTGAGTCATGCAAAAAGCTGATCAGCAACTATAGGATGTGTTTCATTTGTTGTAATAGCCAATAAAGGCTTTTTCTATTGATTTTTGAGAAGGGTAAGAATAATTTTGGATGTGCCACGTTCTGTTCGAATATATGTATTTTCTTTATTCTCGTGACTGGTTACTTTGTAGATTCTCAATGAAGGCATCAAAACTATGTATGAACTGATGTGGAGTTATGTACTTAACAAAAAAGAAGGGTGAAATAACTGAAAACATGTTTTATATTAGATATTCTTTCAAATAGCCATCCTTTGCTCTGGTTACTTTTCTGCATACTCTTGGCATTCTTACCTCTGGAAACTCCTTAAAGACTATTGAAAAACCCTTTCAGGTGACTACCTTTTGAAGCTCATCGAGAGAATGCCAAGAACGTGCAAAAAAGTAGTCAGAGAAAAGGGTGGCTTTTTATTTATGTTAATTTTATTCTTTTCACCTTTTTTTTTTTAAGTACATAACTCCACATGTGTTCGTTAGTTGTGAGAATCTACAATATATATGGTCATGAAAAATAATCAAACGTATTGAGTGAGAAGGTGTGTCCAAACTTTTGGCCTGTACTGTATATATATGTTTTAAAATACCTGTGTCATATATGTAATGTCATCCTAACAGGAATTGGTTGCTAACTGATCACATTTCGACAAGCTTGACTTCTTTATGGTTGCAGGTGTGCTGGAGTATATCCTACCTGCTTTGAGCGAGTGCTGTGGTTCATCCTAGACTAGGCGCCAGTAAATCACATTAAAGAAATTTGGTTGGATACCTGGGTTGGTGTAGTGTCCTGTAGAACTGGTCCAGTCCTGGGATAACAAACTTTGAATTTTTAATGATTTATTGAAATCAGCAGTAATAGTCTACATTTCAAATGACTTTTATTTTGAAATGCAACACCAGATTTTGGTCAAAGTGCTTTTAGTTGAACACCTGGGGTGGTGCAGTGTCTTGTAGAACTGGTCCGGTCCTGGCCACAAACCTTGACTTTTTTATGTTTTTTTTTTTTTTTAACTGTAAACCAGGTAGCTTTTATTTTGAAGGTGGCCAACGCAGGGGCTTGTCGGTATGTTACTGTAATGCACAGTATGGGCTCTTTGCACAAATCCACTACCGGTACTTCCTGAACTCAGTACCACTCCTTCATTTCCTGTCTTTCATGATTGGACAAACTGATTAATCCAGGTGTGCCTGACCTCAGTAACCACAACGACAATGGCCAGACACACCTGGATTAATCAGTTTGATTGCTCATTGCTCTTTTTTTTTTTTTATTATTTTGTATGTGGGTGAGTATATGTAGGGCGTGCGTGCGTGCGTGCGTGCGTGCGTGCGTGCGTGCGTGCGTGCGTGCGTGCGTGCGTGCGTGCGTGCGTGCGTGCGTGCGTGCGTGCGTGCGTTAGTTCACTAAAAACCTATTTATTTATGTCCACCTAGTTCTGACGAAGACTGCACTGGTTAGGAAACACTACTGTCTGATATCAAGGATATGGAATAAATGCTCAAAGGGCTTGCCATAGCCAGCCAATAGTTAGTTTCCTTACTGGAAATATGGCAACACTGATCTACTGTTTCACTTGGCCACCAGACGTCGCTGTGGGGAGATGTTTCAAACGTTCCAAATGATCGATTATTTTTGTGAATCACTCGTTTCAAATGATTTGATCGTTTCAATGTTCCATTTCTGCCATTTCTACAAAATACATACATAATGAACTGCACGTGTAACAGGAAGAGTGAAAAGGTATGCGCTCGAATAACAACCCGTTCATGTGCACGCCCCCCCCCCCCCTCCCTTTTGGGCGGACGCGCGCGCTTCGCAGCGTACTCAACATCGTACGTGCGCGTATCCGAGAACCTGTGACAAAGATGGCGTGTCCCCCTGTATCAAGTAAGCAAATTTTTTTCCCATAGCCCAGCCAGTATCTTTTTATTTACTTTATGATGTTGCGCTTCTCAACGTATCCCTTTTATCAACACGGTAGTTTAACAAGCTGAAGTATGAGATCTTGGTGCTTTGGACTTTTGTAGCTGTGCTTGACATGCTACCCGCATTGGTACTTGATAGCTTAGCGACTAGCAAAACTGGCCGCCAACCTTTATGTGCCATTATGAGGTTTGCTAGATTAGAGAATGACGCGCTTTTTAAAACGTACACGCAGTTAAACGTAGTTACAGTCGTCATCATTTTCTCGTGATATCATGGAGCAGCGTACCCCTGCTTAGTTAGCAATGGACAGCTACGAGAGTAAGTCGAGTGAGTCCACTTGTATTAAGTGTTAGTTTCTCAACACATTTGATACTCAATCGAAGATTCTTTTAACTTGACAACTAATGTTGGCGGAGTCGTCGTAGGGCCTATTTTGACAGTGAAAGCTATTTATTATCCAAGAAAAACACAAACAAGCACAAACTTTTAAATCCAGAGGATCCGCCAGAGTCCGAAACCGTGTTTAGCATTCATTAACATAAACGAATAAATCTGATTTCCGTTTGGGAATTTATGGCATTTATTGACATTTACATCCAGCTTTTAGATTAAGGAACTTCTACATTAAACCTGTTTGGGTGGTAGCCTGGTGGCCCTGCCAGAACCGGCACTGGGCCCCCTGTATATTTATGCTATGCTATGGTAAATTGTAATGATTAATTTATATTTGGCGCCTTTATACATGACTGTATTTTTAAGCCTTTAAGATATACTACTGTCTAGTTACTTTTTTCCCCTCATTTTTTTTTAACATGTCCTGAGTGAGTGAGTGTGTTTGTTTTATAGTATAAAAGCTACCTGAATATTTAACATTTGACATTTTCTGGGTGTTATATCTTCATAAGGATTTAACCTGACTAACCCAAAACTATTCAAAGTGTGGTAAAAGATAATGATTGATCAATTTAAGTGGATACAACTCAATATATCAAATATTAAATAGGGATGCACAGTAATGCTATTTTTGACCAATTTGAACTTTTGGGCTGCTGGGAAAGGAAAATACAGGCTCTAAGGGGCGTGTTTGGACAAATTTCAAAATCGAAACTCTTACCTTAATCAAAATGATCAGATTCTGACACTTTGGTAGACTATTTTGGTTGGAAATCTTTTTGATTTGCCATTGCAATTCTCTCCGGAAACTCTTTTGTTAGTTAATATTTGACATTCTGTGCACCCATGTAAATATCATCTATAGGGATGTAACAATAACTGACAATACAGGGAGTCCTTGAGTTATGGCGTACTCATCCTATGATGTTTCGACTTTACGACGCCCATGCCTCGTCCGTAGCACCTTCTTTTTCGTTAACATTTCCCACAGTAATCACACCATTTTAAAGTTATTTAAAGTTGTGTTGTTGTTACCTCCAGCAACTGGCGTCCCGCGTCACATTTCCGTGTTTGTTTCCAAGCGATTCTTTGCAGTCCGTCAGCAATAAATGTCCGTGCGGAAACACGAAATATTGATTCCAGCAACTTCGGGTGCTGCAAATATGTTTTAAATTTTTTATTTATTACTGTACAGAGTATTTTGACGTAATTTTCAACTTAAGCTGTGAAATCCGACTTGTGCGGAAATTCGGGCTACATCGCCAGCGTAGGAATGAAACTCATTTTTAACTTAAGGACTTCCTGTATTCAAAGTAGCACATCTCTGTCCAAAAACATAACATTTCGTCCACTTCAGCCGAACACAGCATTGTGAACTACATAGTCCCAGGGTTTACAGTACTCCGGCACGGTGCCGGATTAATGGTGTAAAATATTTTTGGACAAGACCCGCCCTATATGTGTGTCCTGCTTAAATGTGTCCACGCCATAGCGAATCAAAAATATTTAATCCACCAAAGGAATAACAAGTAATTCCACCAATAGTAGAAGTGACTACAAAATATGTGTGTGCACATTCACATGCACGACTTCGTGGTGAGCGGACCCTCAAACGAATCAGAACGTCTGGCACTGCACCCCCGCTCTCCAGAATACAGTTCAGGCTCACAATTATTTAATTTTTATTTTTTTACTTAACACCATGTATATAATGTTGTTATTATTATTATGTGCAAAAACACAATATTGTGCTTTTTTCATGTTTTTGTTTTGTTTTGTTTTTATTACATTACTGTGTTTTAATACACCAATGAGAGCTGGACGATTATGGAAAAAATAATCACAAATCACGATTATTTTAATTGAGATAGAAATCAAGATGAATAAAATGATTTTTCATTGATTTCAAAACCTAATATTTTTTTTCAACTTCTGAAACAACTACTCAAAACTATGATCCATTCCATAGCCTTACGGCCATTCATCCCTTCACATTGAACACTTTATTCTTGAACACTCTTCTTTTTGTCAAGTATAAAATAACCTTGTAACTATCTTGTGAAATTCATGCCTCTTGCGTTTTTATTCTTCATTTTCAAACTTTTTTCAAAGCATTACATTACCCTCTAACCTGAGACCTCAGGGATTGTATTTTATGCCATGTCATGTGGAAATGTGTGTCGGTATGACAAAAAAAAGGTCCTTGGATATTTGTATCCTTGGAATTTTGAGAAAAGGAAATTTTCTAGAATCCTTTAAAACTCCGCTTTTAATATGACTTAAAAGGTCAGCGAGAAATTAAATTAATAAGAATGGAAAATAAGTATACAGTATACACTAAAATAGCAATTTAAAGCAAATGCTGGGTGTTTCTGCACATTGTAACCACTTAGGGGTAGTGTGGTGCTGTGCAACCATGGTGTGCACAGTTACAATGAGAACAAAAGAAAGTTGCATTTGAATTCTATTAAAATAACTAGTTTTCCACAGATTGGGATGAATATGCGCCTTTGAATAATGTTATTTTACCTGTGGGTGGGTGTTTCCACAGCATTTCTGTGTGAATATTCGTTATTTGAAGAAATAACACTCCCAAAGTAGATGCCAATTTCCTGTTTGAATGGGATCCTCCATTCATTTTAGCATTAGCGCTAGGCTAGCGATGTTTTAAAAACAAAGCATGTTTTGCATTTAAATATACAGTGGATGTAATTCTTCTTGTTGTGTGTTTAGTTTTACAGTTAGCTCCAACTGGGCTGTCATGAAATAGCTTAAAGGATGCTGCTTAGGGACGGCAGAATCTCACTGAATCGCTCCGGGCTTGCTACAAGCAACATGGTGCATTCAGGGTACTTTCACAATGTAGGGAACTTGTAAATGTACCGCGCCGTTTTGCACATGAATGGTTTTCTTAGATTTCGTTTTTAAGATCGAGAGAAGCCAAAATTGAAACATTTCGATTAATTGTCAACTTCAGCCCTGACGCCAACCTCCCCACAATATCGTGATAAATAATTATCGTATTGGTTCATATTGTTTTTATATTGTATTTTGGCATTTGGATATTGTTAAATCTCTAATGCCCAATGTGTTTTTTATCTTTGCCATTTATGGTTTGACTAATATTTGGTAATCATTGTGTGAATCAGAAAACCCCTTAAATGAATACTGAACTAGTACAACCTATATTTCTGTGTGTGAAGATGTCGTAGTTCCCCGCAATTTCCGGCTGCTGGAAGAACTGGACGATGGTCAGAAAGGAGTCGGAGATGGCACAGTCAGTTGGGGCCTTGCCAACGACGACGACATGACCCTCACCCACTGGAATGCCACCATCATTGGCCCCCCTAAGGTGAGACATTTCTTTAGCGCTTAGAGTACTGTATGTCATACATGCTTTATATTGGGTTGCAGTAGGGCTGGGCAATAAATCTAATTATTTCAATACATCATTATTTTAAAAATCCTATCGTTGAAAATTTGCTAAATTGTGAAATCGAATTTTGTCTTCTGGATTATTTAAATATGTTGTTCTTATGTTCTGTTACATTCAAATGTTTTTGTGAGTTGCAATTTTGCACAAGTGGCAGAGAATGCTGGATGGGTGGTTTACAATAGCTGCCAACTACTTAATTGTGGCATTTAAGCACAAACTGAATGTTAAATTTATGTTAAAACTAATTTAGAATCAGTATACACTATTGTTGTCTTAACATTTTGCGCAGGAATTATTTTTGAATAAATGAAACCTTTAAATAAATGTTTGTTGGGTTTATTAAATAAAAATCGTAATCGTCTTGAATGTCTGGAAAAAGCGAGATTGAATTTTTTGGCCATATCACCCAGCCCTAGGTTGCAGTAAGAATTACATTTAACAGCAATTATAGGATTTATTTTTATTGTTTATTTATGGAAGACAATGAATGAATGTTTCCAGGTGAGGCTGATGGTATTATGGGTTAAAGCAAAACAATTTAATTTGACAGAATTGTTTTTATGCTTGAATTGAATTACGGTCAATTAATCCAAATTTTGAAGTGCA
The DNA here is from genome assembly GCF_054856555.1 of Leptonotus elevatus. Classification (NCBI taxonomy): domain Eukaryota; kingdom Metazoa; phylum Chordata; class Actinopteri; order Syngnathiformes; family Syngnathidae; genus Leptonotus; species Leptonotus elevatus. Next base: position 1,768,020 of record NC_141248.1, read on the forward strand.
GTAGAATACACACTTTTTATTTTTAAATAGTAACATTCAGGCATTAATAAAGCGGGTCATGGGTGGACAAGGTGAGAAGTACACGACTGCTCCAGGATGGTCAGGAAGAATGTGGATTATTTTTTATTATTATTATTATTTTTTACATATTTCATACATAAAAGCATCAATTTGATGCACTATCCAAGTGTAATTGACACCCATTTAAATGGGGGTACGTGAGATTTTAAAATACATTTCAAAAGTAGTGTCCATGCAAACATCCTTAAAAAAAAAAAAGATAAATTATGTAAATATTTCAGAAAAATGTAAGTTCATAAAATGTTATATTCAGTAGGCCATTCAATTTCATTGTCCTTAAAGACCTGAATTTCCCGATAGCAGAATTATTTGACCCAGCCTGTTCGGTGATACTAGGTCAAACATTTCAAAACTTTATTTAAAATTAAGTTGGTGATTTCTCTTTCAGAACAGATCTTTCCTAAGAACCCAAAGGAAGTAATTTTGTGGTGATAATTTTAATGTGCACAAATGTTTAATATTTAATTCCTCCTCAAACCACCGACATGCTTAAAAAAAACAAAATAAACTTTTGGTACAGTTACATGGTACACACAATAATGCACCGTATAAAAAGGCGCAGTCTCAGTTACGGGTGCTATTTCTGTATTCAACACACACAAGGCGCGCACCGCACTATTGGATTCAGGCACGATTAAACATATGCGAGATCAAAACATATGGTAGCATGCTTTCACTTTGCTAGCGTATGTTTTTAAAAAGGCAGTGGAGCAAAACTGAGTTTGGTTGTACTTTATTGAAGTATTTAACCATGTAAAAAGTGAGTTTAGTTATCCATCCATCCATTTTCTTAACGATTAAACATATGCTAGATCAAAACATATGGTAGCATGCTTTCACTTTGCTAGCGTATGTTTTTAAAAAGGCAGTGGAGCAAAACTGAGTTTGGTTGTACTTTATTGAAGTATTTAACCATGTAAAAAGTGAGTTTAGTTGTCCATCCATCCATCCATTTTCTTAACGATTAAACATATGCTAGATCAAAACATATGGTAGCATGCTTTCACTTTGCTAGCGTATGTCTTTAAAAAGGCAGTGGAGCAAAACTAAGTTTGGTTGTACTTTATTGAAGTATTTAACCATGTAAAAAGTGAGTTTAGTTGTCCATCCATCCATCCATCCATTTTCTTAACCGCTTGTCCTCACAAGGGTCGTGGGGGCGCTGGAACCTATCCCAGCTGGCTTCGGGCAGTAGGCGGGGCACACCCTGAACTGGTTGCCAGCCAATAGCAGAGTTTGGTTGTACTTGAAGTATTTAACAATGTGCTCACCAGACACGTGCAGAGGGGGTGGGGGTGTAGGGGGTGGGGGGTGCCCTTTTGGCACTGATGCCCAAAGTGCCCCTTGTCCATTTATTTATTTATCTATTTTCCTTTTTTGTTTTTTTTGTTTGTGAAAGTAGTTTTGTTGCCTTTCAAAACAAAAATTCACCAACATAATTTACATACACAAATTATTATTTTGTTATCCTTGAATGACGTCATACTACGAGACGCGCCCCATTTTGCCAGGTCGCTCGTCACTACACCTGCGGTCGGTAAGTTGGTCTCTCCGTTTGTATTTACGTAGTCTCACTCCCAGTAAACAAAAGCCAAGGTCATAGAATGCAGAAAACTCAACCAAAACTGCCTCTATTTGATAGATCTTGTAGACATGATCACAGAGCATGCTGCGTGCTAGCCTAACTTCAATTGAAATGTAGTGACACAAGTTGTAATCAGCCTCGCAACTACAATGAAGTCTGACATTTGGGCGTGGTTGGTTCTGAGGACGCAGGGAAGATGTCCCCCTCAGTTTCATAAAGACGATCCTTCCCATCCACTTTTGCCGTGGCAAAAATCTCTGGTAAAACTAACGTTCCTCTTCCATTGGTACGGGGCATGGAGCTTCTGCTCCAACTACTGATGCGTTTAAGGTACACAGAATCTGTCGGAATTTGTAACTCTAGCTCAGAATTTTCATAAAATCTTCCTGAAGACTCCAACTTGTAGCATGTACTCAATGATAGCTGAATTTGGGGCGTTTGCGGTCAGAGTAATGTCCTAATAAGAAACAGATAGTAGTGTGTTCAGAAATTAGGGGGACAATGAAGAACCCCCCAAAAAGAAGAAAAAATAACAATCACAGTGTTTTATCTAAAACAAACAATGAGCAATCAGCTGTCTACGGGCTGTAGTATTTACGCCTTTGAAGAGTAATCAGACGGCTGGAGCACTTTAACGCTGCTAGCCAGCGCGGCTAGCTTGCTGCTTGGTGCTGGTAGCTCGCTGGTAGCCAGCAGTCGCCGCTAAACGCTGGCAACAGGCGCCATACAAAACAATGTCAGCATAATTCTGTTTTAGCAATCTTAACTGGAGCTTGAACGTGACTTCAGGACTTTGTGTTACTGATGTCTGTCGCAAGTTCGCAACAGTTTTAGGAATTTATATTGCCGTTGTTCACAAACTCTTAATAGACGAGCATGTCATCAGCCCTTATTGACCATTGACACCGGCGTCACGTGATCACGTGACTGCCCTATAACGGACGGCGGAAAGAAATAATTGTTGAATGGAAGTAGACGTGACCCGGAGTGACTTAGTGACTGCTATTTTACAAATTAAAAGTTACTATTGTCCATAGAGCCATGGAATCTACTACTTCATTCGAAGTTCGCCTGTCAGTCGAAGTTGCACATTTAGTTGGGACTCAGAGTGCGATATTTACTTAAGTTGGAGATCGCTAGTTTGAAAACAGCCCTTACTTTCTGTTGCATGCTGTTTTTACCAAGTTAATCAAATCTCCGACTTTGCCAGAATTCACAGCGCACGACCTATATCATTATGTAGTCAATGCCGTCTCTCTTCCTTACACCGGGGCTGATTCAAAAGCTTGTCGCTGGCTGAGTCTCTGGGATGAGATGCTACGCTCACACCGGGGGACATACCTCGTAATGCAAAGGTAAAACTTGTTTATCATGCTAACTGACTTATTTTTACACAGTCCGTTCTATATTGAAACGCTGTAATGATGTTATGTTACTATGTTTACTAGCATGGAACAAATGACTATCGTAGTGGCAAGCTATGCAGTAATTTCATGAATATGAGTCCGGCTTCAGAGTGAAAAATTCCAAGCACAAAGACGAAATCCCCCACTATTAACTCTTTGACTGCCATAAACGTTAAATAACGTTTAATAAAAACCTACGGAGGGGCGCCAAAGACGTTAAAAGACGTTCACTATGTTTTTTTTTGTTTTTTTGGGGGGAAACGAGTGGAGGAAAGCCTTGGGCAGCTGTGCTGAAAGTATCAAGCAGATCTAGTTAGTATAATGACTCGTTTTGGCCCCGAGATGGCAGCGATGACTCTTTGGACAAGATTGGGTGGGCGCCAGTAGAAGACGTGAGGCGGAGCTAGAGTGTTGAGGGGACAATGGCTGATGAAGCAACAATGGCGACCGGTTGCAAGCAGCTCACGCTTAAGCATTTTTTTCAAAGACGGAAAGCATCGATCAATACTAAAAAGAGCATTCATGTCGGCGATGATGATGATGGTGACTCCGAGCTTGACGCCGAAGTTGGAAGCGTTGATGCAACCGTTATGATCACGTAGTAATAAAGCCTCACCGGCTAGCGATGCTAACGCCGGAAAACGCGCAGCACAACCGACCGAGCACTTCTGCACAAGCGGACATTCAAACGGACAATGGAGAGTAGTCGAAAAGCATCGACCAATGCACATTGATTATGATGATGATGGTGACTCCCGAGGTTGACGCCGAAGTTGGAAGCGTTGACGCGGCCGTTTTTCTCACGTCATAAAGCCTTACCGGCTAGCGATGCTAACGCCGGAAAACGCGGAGCACAACCGACCGAGCACTTCTGCCCAAGCGGACATTCGATCGGACGATGGAGAGTACCCAGAGTCCAATGCATAAACGTCTGGCAGTCAAAGAGTTAAATGCACTATAGTTTTGAAGAAGGTACATTTTAAAACTAAGCTGTGTGTTCGTGCAGTTGGAGTGGACGCTAACTATCTGGCTCGTTAATGTGATTTGAAACACGCAATTCGACACCTCTGTTACAATCTTTGTTAGAGTGTATGTTTACTAGTAAAATGTAGGAACATTTATCTACTAATTACAACATTTATCTACTAACCTCGCAAAAAATGATCGCTGCAAATCCGTGAATACTTTGTGGGCTGCCAGTCCTTTCTGTTGATTGCTGCTATCAATCTGTCTTTTGTCTTCATTAGTAGGTATGCGATAAAAAGCAACATTTGGTTTACTCCTTTGTCTATCTGTACAACCGACCGCACAGCAAGATATGACCATTTTATAAGATAATCGATTAGATAAAGGACTTAACGCTATACGAGATTCAAAGGTTACAATACAGGCAAGTGGCTCTTTTGCCATTCCAGCGTCCCGGAGACACGTGCAAAAGACGACACGCTTCTGGAAACAACTTCAAAATAAAAGCGCTACATTGCATTGATCTACATATACTCTTTTTAAATTGGGTTTACTGTCATGCATACTGCCGTTAGCTTGACTATGACTATCTCTGCAGGTATCCGAGGCAGAAAGATGAGGACTCGTTTCAGCGCTAGTATTTTTTTGTACGATTATGCAAATTTTGTAATTGTGGAGGGAAATAATCAAAATCATAATTTCAATTAATTCCACAGCCCTAACTTAAGTGATGATTACATTCAAAAAAACACTATCTACTGGAGTATTGTTGCCCTACAGGCCACCTCGTAAATCAGGATGCATGTATATATATATATATATATATGCATATACGTGTGCGCGTATGCGTATATATATATATATATATATATGTGCGTGTGCGCATATATATATATATATATATATATATACGCGTGCGTGTGCGCATATATATATATATATATATATATATATATATATACGCGTGCGTGTGCGCATATATATATATATATATATATATATATATATATATACGCGTGCGTGTGCGCATATATATATATATATATATATATATATATATACGCGTGCGTGTGCGCATATATATATATATATATATATATATATATATATATATATATATATATATATATATATATATATATATATATATATATATATATATATATATATATATGCGCACACGCACGCGTATATATATATATATATATATATATATATATACGCGTGCGTGTGCGCATATATATATATATATATATATATATATATATATACGCGTGCGTGTGCGCATATATATATATATATATATATATATATATACGCGTGCGTGTGCGCATATATATATATATATATATATATATACGCGTGCGTGTGCGCGTATATATATATATATATATATACGCGTGCGTGTGCGCGTATATATATATATATGAGTGCGTGTGCGCGTATATATATATATATGCGTGCGTGTGCGCGTATATATATATATATATATATATATATATGCGTGCGTGTGCGCGTATATATATGTGCGTGTGTGTACATGCGTGTACGTGTACGTATAGGTATGTATACGTATGCATGCGCATGTATACGTATGCGTGCGTATGCGTGCGTATGCGTGCGTATGCGTGCGTATGCGTGCGTATGCGTGCGTATGCGTATGCGTGCGTATGCGTGCGTATGCGTGCGTATGCGTGCGTATGCATGCGTATGCGTATGCATGCGTATGCATGCGTATGCATGCGTATGCGTGCGTATGCATGCGTATGCGTGCGTATGCGTGCGTATGCGTGCGTATGCATGCGTATGCGTGCGTATGCGTGCGTATGCATGCGTATGCGTGCGTATGCGTGCGTATGCGTGCGTATGCATGCGTATGCGTGCGTATGCGTATGCGTGCGTATGCATGCGTATGCGTGCGTATGCGTATGCATGCGTATGCATGCGTATGCGTGCGTATGCGTATGCGTGCGTATGCGTGCGTATGCGTGCGTATGCGTATGCGTGCGTATGCGTGCGTATGCGTGCGTATGCGTGCGTATGCGTATGTATATGTGTATGTATACGTATGTATATGTGTATGTGTATGTATACGTATGTATACGTATACGTATGTATATGCCAGACAAGCGGAATGCAACTTCAGCGGTCGACAGGCGGATCGGTGCAGCGTCTGCAGTGATGCGGACTCTGTATTCCTACAGAGGTCAATCTACGTTCCCACCCTCACCTATGGTCACGAGCTGTGGGTCATGACCGAAAGAATAAGATCCCGGACACGCGCGCGAAATTAACGCAGGGTGACTGGGCTCTCTGTTAGAGAAAGGATGAGAAGCTCGGTCATCCAGGATGGACACAGGGTCGAGCCGCTACACCTCTGCGTGGAGATGAGCCAGTTGAGGTTGCTCGAGCATCTGGTTTGGATGCCTCCTGGACGCCTCCCTGGAGAGGTGTTCTGTGCATGTCCCTGCGGCGGGAGGCCCCAGGGAAGACCCAGGACACTCTCTTGTGGCTGGCCTCGGAACGCCTTGGATCCCGTTGGAGGAGCACACACACAACACGCACATTAAAGTGCAATTTTGTTTAAAGATAGTTTATACTTTATTATTTCAGTTTTGTGTTTTTTATTCATGTGCAGTTCTTGTTAACAGAGACCAATAGTCCATTGTATTTGTTGTTTTTGGTGGTTTTGATTATTTATTTTGGATATATCTACAATGATTTTTTTTCATTTACATGATTTCAATTTTAAATAATCTCAAGAAATAAGTTTATCTTTAAAAGGGTGTATTCATTGTCATTATATTAGTTGAAAAATTATATGAAAACGTCTTATCGTGTAATGCAATATTTTTGGGGGCAATTTATCATCAAGAGAAATGTATCATGATAGGCGTACTCACAAGTTACTAACGTAGCTAATAATCCCTTCTTTTTTTTTAGACTGTCTATGAAGGCAGAATATACTGTCTGAAAATCGAATGTGGACCCAGATACCCAGATCAACCTCCTAATGTACGTTTTGTGCACAAGATCAACATGGTTGGAGTACATACATCAAATGGTGTTGTAAGTATGCAGATATCATTAACACACTAGCATGTCATGTATTAATTAAATGATTGCTAATCTAATGTTTATATCATGGTAGAATACAATTGTATGAAGACAAAAAATACAGTGAGTTAACGCTTAAATTTATTTTAAATAAAATGTACTTGTAGTGCTCAGGAGAAATATATATGGCTTATCAAGAGAAATTACATCCAAACGCATTTTTTGTCACACTGGTCGTATTAAGGCAATCTTATAATACCTCGTGGAACCTATTTGTCGAGACGCCATGACAGCTAATGCACGCAGCCATACTTGCCTACAACAAGGAAAGCCATGACGTAGCATTGCTGAAAGCCGTCTTGGCTCAGCTCTATCCCCCAATTAATTGCAGCATTTTTGACGAATGAGTCATAATTAGGAAACGTTCTCGTTTGAACGGAAAAAAAATTCTCGTTAGGACAAGAAACTTTCGTCAAATGTTTTTAAAATACAAATGCCAATATTGACTTTGTTGTAATGTCTTGAAGCATGTTTATTGAACAATTTTTTTAGACTTTTCAAAATGTTTTTCTTCTTCTTTTTTTAGACAATAGCCATCCTTTTAAATTTCTAACAAAATGTTCAGCTCCCAGGGTTATCGGTACGTCTTAAAGTTAAATGGAAACTTAAACAAGTAAATACCATAGTAAAAATGTTTCCCCCCAAAATTGAAAAAAATGCCTGTACTGTATTACAAGAGGAAGATGAGGGCCAAAATACAGTATTATCAAGAGGAAAATGAGGGCCACCAGACCAAAAAACAAAGACAGCAAGCATCAAGAAATCCTGGGCTTCCAGGAGCCCCAGGCAATGCCACGGCACATCGAGGCAGTGAATAACGCAAAGGGATTCACAACCAACTACTGAAGATTGACATATCGTTTTGAAAATACCATCCTTTTTTCCCCATGGAAAACACTGTGAAGTATGCATGGTGATTTCTTCACAGTATTAAAATTTTTGGAAATCCTGTTTTCGTGGGTTTTTATGAGCTGGAAGCCCAAATAATGTAAAGATAAACAAATAAATACTTAAAATCACTTAAATTGTGGGCGCTGAAACTAAAATCTATAAAAGTTTGACTTTTTGAATAGAATTATGGAAATTATTCAACTTTTCGACGATATTCTATTTTTTGGACGAGCACCTGTATATGGAAACGCCCAGCATAAAAGCAAAGTAATGGACAATTATAAAATGGCCTTCTATATGAGACCTGTTCTAAATCCTATGGAACATCTGAGGATGGAGCTTGAAGCATTCTGTCTGAAGAAAGCAACCTTCAAATCTAAGACAACTGGAGCCGTTTGTATGGGGGAGCGGGCCAAAATACCTGCTGAGAGGTGCAGAAGTCTCATTAAAAGTTACATCGTTTGATTTGCAGTAAATGCCTCAAAAGGATTTGCCACAAAATATTACCATCAGGCGATTTCATACATAATTCATTTGCATATGTCCCAATTTTGCACTCCAGATGCAAGTGGTGAACACACTCCTTGAAGTGAAGAGATTGAGTTGGATCTCTTGTCTTTTTGAGCAAACTTTCTGATTATTATATGTGAATGTTGCCTTCCTCTCGGGTTTATAGTGGCTTATACCTAACATATCCTTAAATTGCGGTGTTTTTTTTTCTTTGCAGGTGGACACAAAGACACTGCCCTGCCTGAGCAGATGGAAAAACACTTACACATTGCGTAAGGTGCTCACGGAGCTCAAACAACAAATGACAATGAAAGATAACTACAAGCTTTCCCAGCCACCTGAGGGCCAAACGTACAACTGATGCATCTTTCCCTACCCCTTCCTGTCATCTACATATACACAAATACACAGGCAAATCACATTCCACATGCGCAACACGGGCTATACCACTTACACCACTTGGCTACACAGTTGTAATTTTGTCCAAGATCCCAGACGACCACTTAATTCATCTGAAACATCCCATTGGACAGCAGGAATCACAGACCGGTGTCTTCCTCACCCGTTTTGGTCCACAAAGAAGACGTTGCAATCTCAAAAATACTGTGTATTGGGTTGTTTGTTTTTTGGCCTGTTAATGTGCATACTGATTATTTGTTGGAATGCTAAATTCTTCATGAGTAAAACTGTTATATGGTTCCACCAGTGAGGGATTTAAATCATGGCGCTCAATAATGGGGATGAACAAATCCAAGTGTTTTCAGACCATTCCAAGTTTTTGTTTTTGTTTTTGTTTTGTTTTTTGTTTTTTAAGTAACCACACTATTTTGCTGTTTGTCTGATTGAGACTCAAATTTCCCAGTTAAAACGTAGACGTATAGGATATTTTAATCTTGAATGAGATCCCAACTTCCTGCAATCCCAAAGATGTGAATTAGTCGGTCATTCTTTTAAGAAGAAGCATGTCTGGTTGAAGAGCATATTACAAGGGGACATTTCACCAAGTTGTGTATAAACAAAAGCTCGGCAAGCTCATCACTCATGTTGGAAGATTTCTGGGTCATAATGCTTTTTGGTGGTGACTAATTTTGAGCAACCTGTAGGACGGGAGAGGGTTGGGTCCGGAGACCTCTGCAGAGAACCGAGTATGTGTCTGGAACTTGTCCTGATCGCCACTTCACAGTGGCTTGTGCTGATTTTTTTCCTTTACATTTTATTGTTATTTTTGGGGATTCGTGTTTTGGTTTCTTACCTGCGTGTGCATCCTGAAGTAGTCAACTTTATCTCATGTAGTGAGTGCCCATGAGCAATGTATGGCTTTGGATGTTTATTTTATAACAGGAGAATTCAATCAGGGTGATGGGGACCTGTTGCATGGTTTTTATTTGAATTAAATGTTACTTTTGCACTTTGTGTACTGTGATTTTCCAAGGCCATAACCAGACTGCAAATGCTATGAACTCAAAGAAAACGCATCATTCACATGGTTTTAAAAAAAACAAAAAGTTAAATAAAGCATTTTATTTTCTGTCTCCCATCTTTATGGTCACAAGGTTTAACCATACTGAGTTAAGTGTTTAACAACCAAAGTCTTAACAAAACTCAGAATTCTTTAAAGGGGAAGTCAACCCAAAACTTTTTATTACAATATGTTCTATGAAGCCCCATTAGTCTAAGCATGGTATTCTTGTTAATATTGTGTTTGTGGAAGATGAGTTAAACAGCAAAATGCATTTGTCAAATTTGCCATTTGCTGTCGACTAAAAATGACATCATATATGCTCAGGGCTCAGGTAATGACCAATCACACCTCAACTTCAGAAAATAAGTGAGCCGTGATTGTTCGTTACGTGAGCCCTGAGCAACTGTAACAGCAAGTGACAAAATGGCTACCCCCTGAGATGGGTAAAAACGAGTAGAACTTGCTGCTTTAATTGATATTCCACAAATGCAATATTCATCAGAGTGCTGTGTTTAGTTAGACTAGTGGGGTTGTATAAAACATTGTAAAAAAAAAAAAAAACTTTTGGGATTGACTAACCACTTTAAACTAAATGGCAAAACTCACCAAGTGACTATTATGTATATAAACAGCCATGGAATGTTAATGCCATTTTGTGTGCTGTGCTGCACTGGAACCTCTGATTTGCAATTTGCAACAATTCTTCCCATAACAAATAAATGCATTACAAATATTTTTTGTAATTCATTTTGACATTCTTAGCTGTCACATAAAGTACGAATTTTATACATTTACATAAAATGAATTTAAGGTTATGTTAAAGGTGAGGTATTTAGTTTTTACTCAGAAATAAACACTTCTTAAACACTGGATGTATACACATATAATCCTTCTCAATCAACACCTCTGGGCTTCTGTTAATGTGTGTACTCTGTCAAAATTGAGATGGGCAGCTTTGATCTTTATTGTGAGCAGAGGCTTCTACCTTGCAAGCCTTCCATGAAAGCCTTGTCGATTGACTTTTCTTCTGATTGTTGAAGCATGCACATGTGTCCTAGATGCAGCAAAAGAGGTCTGCAAATCCCTCAATGTGATGCACACGTTGGCTTTCACCTGAATTATCATGGGTCTTGTGGGTCTTGCTGATATTTTAGAAGGTCATCCACTCTAGGCAGGATTGTAGTAATTTTCAGTGTTCTCTAGTTTCAGATGATCTGCTTCACAGTGGAATGATGAAGCTCTTTTTTTTTTTTAGATTACTTTATAGCTTTCCCCAGGCAGATGTGCTGTCACTACCCACTTCCTGAGGTGCCTTGAGATTTATCTTCCTCTCAGCATGACTGACCTGTATGGGTTCACCTGGGTAAGCCTAAATTGATGTGGTTTTGTCTCTGTTTCAGTCAGTGATGCACAGTTTATTCGCTAAACCTCTCTCATTTCAATTTGTCCTACCTGATTCTACTTGACTGCTTGTTTTAAGCAATGCAGCTCAGGGTTCACTTACTTTTGCACCTACATGAATTGACCAAAAACTCTTTAATTTAGTTTTGACTACACAATTGATTTTAAATAAAGAACAATGCATGGAATTGATAAACCTACACCTGGTATTTCATATAAAATGTAATGGTTCAGATTGAACAGGAAGGATGGCTGCTGTGCACTGTACTACTTCCTGTTTACAATGGATTGCCACTACATATATATATGTATTTATTTATTTTTTCCAATTTTATTTCAGACTCAGGGTCCACTCTTAAGAACAAACAAAACAAGCAAAAAATAAAAATACAAAGATTAAGAAAATACAGTTACACATTAAGAAGACAGGCATACCAGTGTTAACATATTTTTGACGTAGCGAATTGCACTCCATCCAATATTCGTGAGTGACATCAAAATTTTATTTTGAGACTTTTTCAGTCTACCAATAAAACTATACATTAAAGTTCTTAGTACAGCTTGCAAAGTGTTCACTCGCTCAGAGACAAACATCTCAGTTACACTAGTCCATCGTGGCCTTCTTAAAAGTACTCGCAGAGCATCATTATAGGCCAGTAAGCCTATACATACTGGCTTTTTTATAACTATGCCAAAGCGTGAGTTTGTTAACATTAGATTGGTATGATTGAAAAAGTTCAGGGCTGCTGACATTCATGCACTGACCCTCAAACCACATGTAAACCGGGTTTGAATTAGTGAGGTAACAACTACTTAAAGAAAGTAGCAATGTTTTTAAAATGGGGTTACTTTCAGCTGAAAACTACATGGAATTAATACCATTTTAAAATTTAGTGAATTTTTGTTAAAATATTTTATATGGCATTAAAAATTAATTAAAACCACATTTCAAAACTTATACAAAAAACGACTTTTCCCTGTTGTAATAAGAACACAGCAAGGTTATTTTAGTTAACTAAAACTAACCAAATAACTAAAACTAAAATTCCCAAAACATTTTTGTGAACAAAATAAAATAAAAAACGAACATGCCTTTTAAAAAATTAAAAATAACTGAAACTACATTTTACATTTACAAAACTAACTAAAACTATAATCTTACCTTTCGTCTTTGGTAATTAATACATGAGCCTTTGGGGTTGATTTTAAATGTGATTGAAGTATATTTATTTCAATATTAACCTGAATAAAGACTTTTTGTTTGTTTGTTTTCCTTTGTGTTTTTACCCTCTTTTTTTTAAAACCAGAATAAGGACGTTTGTCAGTGTGTCGTACAGAAGTGACGTCATCTAGCAGCAGCCAATGTAAAAGCACCTTCAGATGACATCACTGCAGGTGCCAATTTTGCGTGTTTGACTTTTGGCTTTAATGCCTTGCCTTACCTGCTTTTTCATTTAATTCAGCCATAACACAATGCTTAAGAAGGGTGTTACTTATTTCTTTTTACCATGGTATTTATTAAATATTGCACACAAGTAATACACAAAAAATAAATAAAACGAAAACTAATAATAAAACTTAACTAAAACTGAACTAAAAATAAGCATTTTTGAAATAACTAAAACTAATACAAACTAACAGAGCCGCCCTGAAAACGAATTAAAACAAACAAAATTAAAACTACCTATAATGAAAATTCCAAAACTATAATAACCTTGGAACACAGTTGCATCAGCCCCAGGTGAGTGTGTCTTTGTTCATGGTGTAACCATTGAGGCCACATTTACTTTCAAAAGGTGTCAAAATTATTTGTATGGAAAAGTAATGATTATTGAGATTGTGTTTTGGAATGGTTTCGTTTTGAATTCATACATGTGTGCAAATTAGATCAGTTGGCCAGTAATATTCATTCATTACATTTATTGGCCTCTCTTTTTTGAAGATCAGATCAAGAATAAAGACTTGACAGACTCAAAAAGTATAGTTAGGGATCCGAATGTACTGTATCATGAATACAGAATGTAATCTGTCTTCCTTCACAGAAAAAAACGAAACAGTCCACGTCATCTTGTATTCTTAAGATAAGCAAAAATTGACAGTGAAAGACATTCAGCCTTTTAACCAAGTACTGTTTACAGTTCAAAACAAAAGGGAAAATGTATGATTCCTTCTGTAGTATGTAATGTAATGAATGCACGGCTTTTGAATGAATAGGTCCTGTAAATGCCAAGACTCATGTACACTAGGTGTGTTTATTCACAAATGTTCCAGTAGCACTAGTTTTAAACCGTATATCTCAGAGGAGTGACATCTTGCTAACCCAGTCTGACCAGCTCCATTGCCTGTTACATGCTCCTTTGAGCTCTGTGGTGATTTAACTATTTGCTTCCTTCTACTGATGCTCCTCCACATTTATAGGAATTCAGTGGTCTAAGTCATGCATCAGATCGATGTAACCATTGTGATGATACTGTGTTCATTTTGAGTGATTGCTACATTTCAAAAGATTTACTTTTACTCTTATTAAAGCTTTCCACTCCCAAAAAGTGCAAATACATGCTACAGTGATCGGAATAGGATCCAGATGAATCTGAGCTTTTTTTCTTTTTCTTTTTCTTTTAGAGAGAGAGAGAGATAGATTGATCTATGTATAAGCTTGTGCGCATTAAGTGGGAGAAAAAGTGATGACAAAGGCCTTCGAAAATACAGTATTATTTTCAATTTGCGGCATTAAAGTGATGGGGCCCAAAGTGATTATTTTTTTGTTTTTGTTTTTGTTTTTTTATCACAGTGCGCCAATTCACCAAGGCTGTAAATTCTGTTCTAGGCTAGATGTGACTCCTGTGGGCTGGCTGATCTCATGGGTCCTTAGTAGGAATGGTTTTAAGGTGATGGAATGTCCTTTGCAATCACACACGCACGCACGCACGCACGCACACACACACACACACACACACACACACACACAGCATTACAGAAACCCAGCAGATGGCCTGGAGACAAAGAGTGTGTGAGGATGAGAGCAACCCCCCCCCACCCCCCTCCCCACGCTCAACACTCTGCCCCTCACTTTTTCTTATGAGCCCCCCAACAACCAGCACAAGTGCATCTTGTCCAGAAGGCAATCTGTTGTGCCTCTTGGCTAGCACACACACACACATTCTCCCCCCAAACCCCCACCCTCCATCTACAGCATCAGCTTAATTTCTCGTTCATGTAGATTGCAATTTCCCCTTGATTTGTCATCCTTTTAAACGTGACTGCTTTTAATATGGTGACATTAGCCTAAATGATTCCTGCTGTCCTAAATTAGTTAATAGTTGACATTTGGGGGCCCCTGGCAGGTAATTCTCCTTTTGACAGTACAATTGAACTGGCTTACACTGAGGGGCTATTTGGTAAAGAGCCATTTTGTGTAAGTGCTCTCAAGGCCAGTCAATGATACTTGTAGAGACAATGTCACCCTCACTGACACCATCAGTTGATTATGTATTGAATTTGAACAGAAAGGAGGCTCCAGGGCAGAAATATAAAGTATTAGCAGGGTGAAATCCAAGGCAAGTGAAGGGAGGGGGTTAGATTGTGTGCAGATATAGAGCTGTGTTATCAACATTTGAGTAAAAAGTCAGTCCACGTTGGAGCATAATTTGGCCAAGGGGTATGGAAGTAAATCTGTGCCATCAGACTTTGAATTTGTAACACTAAATTTTACATCCCCTCCGTGAGTCATTACTTTATAGTGGTAGAGGGGTTTTGTGTCCCAATGATCCTAGGAGCTTTGTTGTCTGGGGCTTTATGCCCCTGGAAGGGTCACCCACAGCAAACAGGTCCTAGGTGAGGGACCAGACAAAACATGGCTCGCTGACCTCTTATGACGAGTACAAATATTGTATCGTGGTTTCCCTTGCCCAGACGCGGGTCACCGGGGCCCCCTTCTGGAGCCAGGCCTGGAGGTGGGGCTCGAAGGTGATTGTCTGGTGGCCGGGCCTTCACCCATGGGGCATAGCCTGAAAAGGCAACGTGGGTCCCCCTTCCTATGGGCTCACCACCTGTAGGAGGGGCGCCATGCCCATAATGTGGGATGCACAAAATGTTTGAAATATAGTCAAATAAAACGCTATAAATCACTGCTGAGTTTTTCAAGGGTGTGAATTTTAGTGCTGACATTTTTACATACAATGTGCGTCCCAATCAATTGTCCCTTTAAGTATCGACAATTGCAAGCTTACATCACAAGTCAAAACTCAGTGAAAGGAAGCTCTCTGCTCATTGAAAAGCATTGGTCTCTGGATCGTTGTAAGGTTTGTGAGCATTATTTTGATTTCGAAATGAGATGAAATATCGTTTGACTACTATAACAATGTGCTTGGTTTGTATGCTACACAGTAAATTCTGTAATGTAAAATTAACTCAAGAGTAAATTTTGACTCTATTTAGATAGGGACCAAATAGACTCAGTTTTAGAGTAAATTAAGATTTACACTAAGAAAATAGTAAAATAAAAAAACTATGAAAAAAATGTATAAAACTCACTCAAGGGTTAAGGTTTGAACTGATGACCTTCAGTTTGAGAGACTGCCACACTACCACTTGAGCTATGCCCCTCCTACTGTTTGCGTTTCACCAAGAGACCAAAGATCGTTTTTGGTCTGTTGGAGTTAGGAAGATTCCATGAAATCATGAAATCAGCTGCAACTGACATGAACGATATACAGTGGAACCTCGGAGTTTGAACGTCTCGGAACTCGTACAAATTCGGACTGCAACCAAAAATCTGAATAAAAAATGCCTCTGTGTTTGGACTCATTTTTGGAGTTTGAACACCCAAGCAAAGCAAGCTAAGCCGAACATACCTTGAAAATGGGTACCCGAGTGAAGCCGAGCGAAGCCGAGCAATGCTGAATGCTCGCATTGTGGTCGTTGAGACGATGTACTGCTCATTTCCAGTCAGATCGTGATTACTCCTGGAGGTGCTCCATACTCGCGAGTGCATTTTGATTTTTCCACGACAATTTTTTTCGCCATGGGCCCAAAGAAAGACAACAGTGCCAGTGGCAGCAAAGAAAAACATACAGTGCTACGAACCACAGTGGAATTAGGAAGGAGATTATCACGCAGTTGTAACTACTGTGACTACTTATGTAAATACTGGCACTTAGCTGTTCAACAACGTGCCTGACATTAAACAACGCACGCAAAACATCAATAGAAATTAAAATATAATTTTTTTTGTTTTTGAAGCTTGGGAACGGATTAATTGCATTTACATTAACCTATGGGGAAAAAATGTTTCGGAGGTTGAACAACTCGGACTTTGAACAATTCGCAGGAACGAATTATGTTCAAACTCCGAGATACCACTGTACTAGGAGAAAGCAGGAGCTGCGAGGCTCAGGGAGTAGGACGGCTGTCTCCCAAGCTTGAGCTTGTGAGTTTGTTCCTATGTTGGGTCACTTTTATTTTTTATTCATTCTAATTCTTTATTTTACTCTCTTCCAAGAGTAAATATTACTCTAAAACTGAGTCTTTTTGGTCCTTATCTAAATAGAGTCAAATTGACTCTACAGAATGTACTGTGTAGTCACAGGCAAAAGCAATACAATACGCCGTTTGTTTTCACCGTGTATAGTAAGCATTTGCATTGCATTGCATTGCAGAAATATTAGAAATGCCCGGATGTTCGGAATTGTCAGTACTCATTAGTAGTTGCAATCCTGCTTCATCTGTTATCACACAGGTCATCACATTCTCTATTCTATGTATTTCTCTGTCATCACTTTAGTTCTTCAATTTCAGAATGAAGCTGGCAGCCTGCTGTTCTCTTAAGATTTGGACATTTGTGACTGATGGCCAGCTAAATAGAAAAGAGAGAGATGCACACATTCATTTGATCAAAATTGAAGTCTGACTAGATTGAAATGTGGTTGACCATAGTGTTCACATCTTTTCAGATTACCCAGAATGCTCTGACGATTGCCACACTGGTGGGGAAAGTCACGCTACCAGCGTCATTTGTAATTGTTCAGAGAGCAGAAGAATGTCTGTTATGCCTTCTTGTGTGGCGTGTCCAGCGGTGTAAAGTTAATCCAAGGAAATAGGCTCGGAACACTTGTGTGCTGCCCTTTCTTGATAATAAAATGTGGTCTTTAATCCTGCCAAATGGCTTGAATCCACTTCTGTTTTAGTTCCGTGTCGCAGGGAAACGAATGAAATAAAAGGTAAGGCTGCTTTAATAAAGTTTAAAACGCAGGAAGAGCATCCCAGTACGATACAGTGGCTTTTATTTTTCGCCTGCGGCATTGCACCAGTCGCTGTGAATGACACCGGAAGCGCACAAAGATCTCTTAACTTCCGGGTTTTGTGAAAAAGGTCTATAGTCTTCATTTTGACAATGCCAGGGTGTCCAATATCATTCATCTCTCTTAGCACTGCTTGTGGTGTAAACGAATTGAGTGTACTATCTTGTTGGTAAGTTATTATCTTTGGTCACGCACTAGACGCTGTGACGTATTGCACATACGCTGTTGACATGTACGTTGTTGAGTCTGTTGAGTAAAAGCTATCGTCCAGCTCACAGTGGTCCCACAAGTTTTATTTGTTCAATTAAAAAACATGACACTGCTTTCCTTATTTTCATTGATACCACCGCTCTGGTGCCCCATAGAACACACCCTTGTTCAATAGACAGTTCATTTTCAGTTTCATTCAATTCTTCTAGATCGATCTCTCTCTCTGTCTCTCTCTGTCTCTCTCTGTCTCTCTCTCTCTCTCTGTCTCTCTCTCTCTCTCTCTCTCTCTCTATATATATATATATATGTCATAGGAGTAATCCAAAAGTAATTAAAATATTCAAGTTACATTACTTTAATTATTATAGTATTTGGATTACGTTACTAATTAAATTTTAGCACCTTTATCGGAATACATTTTTAAAGTAACCCTCCCAACCCTGAAAACATACTTAGTCAATTTATATATTGCAAAAAGATAATAATAATTAGCAGAATGGCATTTAGGTATATATATAAGGGCGGCTTGGTGGGTGACTGGTTAGCATGTCCGCCTCCCAGTGTAGAGGACGTGAGATCGAGTCTGGGCTTAACATGGTAAGCATATGAGCATATGAGCATGATAATGTTTTGCCACTTTAGAATAGGGGTTGAAAAAGATGAGTAAATGAATTGTTGATATGAAAATATAGTTTGTTCATGATAACAAAAGGTAGTAAATATAAATAAATTAAATTAAAATATAAGTTGTAAATGATAACAGTCTACAAATATTGGCGGAATCCCCAATATTGAACGTTGGAATAAATCTGCAAAAAGGTTTGTATTACAGTCATTACCACAGATACACATTTTTCAACATGAATTCATAATTGCCCATCATGACTTCATCTTTTTACTTATACATTTTAATTATTAGTAATAGTATTTCTGAATCATGAGTTAATCATTAGTTCATTCAATATGAGTTAACATTTGCTCATCATGACTTCATATTTTGTTTATGCATTTTAATGATTCGTAATGGTTATTTCTTAATCACGAGTTAAACATTAGTTAATATTTGCAAGTTATGAGTTCATTATTCTAAAACAATAGTTGCAAATTATTAGTTCATCATGAGTTCAGATAATAGCTCATCATGACATCATCTTTTGTTAATGCATTAACAAGTTATTAGCTAACAATTTGTAAATTATTCCTAATCTTTTCATCTTTACAATTTATTAGTTCAATATGAGTTCTCATGACTTCATCTTTAATGTATTACAAATGGTTAACTAACAAACGTTATTATAAAGTGTTACCAAATATTGCAGATTAATGCAGCAGCAACAACAACAAAATCTCGATTGTGATTTGCAGATTGAGATTTCAACAGATAAGTGTGGTAATAATGAATTATCAAAGATGGAGGAGTTAGCAGGAAGATGGCGTGCCAACCCGTATCAACTGTGTTAGCTACTTCATTGAGAAACAATGGCAGACAAGATGTTTTGTGTAGTGTCACCCACATGCTCCTTGCACCACTATTGTCTCCACTCGAAGGTGAAGAAGGGGGAGGAGAACATGCTTGGAAGAGGCGGTGGTGCTAGTTGTAGTTTGATCGTGTGTGTGTGTGTGTGTAGGAGGAGGAAGAAAGCACAGACGGTGGTAATTTGATGTACGTCCCTTGGGGTATTTGATGGATTATTGCTAAGCAGCCCCCTTCACGGAATCGCCACCTGATCTTTGGGGCTCGTGCCCCACATATAAAAGGCTGCAGTAATGCTGAACTCAGCTTTTTCAGCATCCCCCCGGCCCCCTAGCTCTCTCTCTCTCTCTCTCTCTCTCTCTCTCTCTCTCTCTCTCTCTCTCTCTCTCTCTCTCTCTCTCTCTCTCTCTCTTGTGCCTCTGTCTCCTACACACCACTTTCCATTTTCATCTCCATCCTGTCTATGCTTCCTCTTTTTCTGCAGTTTTTTCCTCTTCTCTTCCCTTCCGAAAAAGCTGAGCTTGTCAGACATTTTAAGGCTTTTTTTGTACTTTGGAATTTGAGCCACCTGCAATATTAGTGCATTTTTACCATTATTTTCTTTTAAAAAAATCATCAATCTTTTCACTTTTTTTAAATTAAACGAGAGGCTGAATAAGTTTATTTTTGTTTATTAAATTATTTATTTTTTAAATTAGGGTACAAAATGCCACGCTCATTTTTGGTGAAGCAGCCCAAGGTTCACGATTCCCTGCCTTCAAACTACTATCACCAGAATGACCATCACTGGGATGATTCCTACTCTTTGACACATGCCATCACAGAGTCAGCTACTAACTTGGCTGTCCGTTTGAGTGAAAATGGTGAGTTGATTTCCACTTCTTTAAGAGTATTTTTAGTGTAGTAGCATTTCTTCATTTGGGACTCAAAGTGTTTTTCCGTTGTAAAATGATAAATGACAGTAGTAAACTACTACTGTTTGTGTGCTACTACAGCACTCACCTCACCTCTCAGGCCCCATCCGTAAAGAGTTGTTTTGTAACTCAGGACACTAAATAGTATTCAAGTCACACCAACTCAATCAGGTTAATACCCAAACTAGATTGAACATCTGTCTTTGGCTTAAGCTGAATTCTGAACTTAAATGATGGGATATGTGTATGTAGGGAGCAGGGCAAAATCCAACATGCTCTTTTGACTTTCAAAAAAAAGAAAAGAGAACCACATGGGACCGTGTCATCCTTAGATGGTGCAGGTGCCCTTGAGTCTCACCTTTTATCGTCCCCCACTTCCCTCCTCCCCACCTCATCTCTCCATCTGATCGTGCAGGATGTTAGATAGCCATAGGGAGTAGGATTGCAGCAACACAATCCATATGTGGAGCAGGGTTTTTAGAGGATGGCTATTGACCAGAAAATAGAAAGTGCTGCAGGTAATCCAATCAAGGGCAACATGAGCACTACATTGGCAAGCAGTAGATTTTAATCTGTAGTATTTGTGATAATAACAGCACGTTGTGCTTTGTCTTTGGCTATATTTGGCTATGGGGAGCACCCAAAGAAATGCATGAACAGATTTTGCACCCTCTCATCACCAACCCCATTCGAGTTGAATCATTTGCCCCCCAGATTCAGGGTGCCAGCTGTCTGTTTGCCTTTGTTTTGCTGTGTGCGATGATGGACGTGGTAGGGGCTCAATAAAACCATGCACTGCTGTCAACATCAGACACTTTCCCCCCTTCCTTCCCTCTCATACGCTCAGATAAAGACCCTCCTTTGCCGAAATGCAGCTTACCACCTGTCACTCAGTTGCCTCATTACCATACTCATGAACCCCCTAAAAATGTCACAGATTGGCAATGATCTGATTAAAATGATTTAGCGACTTCACTGCTAAGACTGAGGCACTGAGTTAACGGTGAAAACTAGAGATGCTACGAGGCGACGACAGGTGGATCGATCGGGAGCCAAATGATTGCACACTGGATCTTTTGCCAAAGTCAGCACAATATGTTTGACTTCTATTCAGACGTGATGGCCTTTCAGAATTTTTATTTAAGAGCACTTGTTGAAGTCACAAGTTGTATTGATTGGGACAACTGCGCCAAAGGACTAATTAATATTTCATACTCAAAGCCTGCTGAAGCTGACTCTCACAAATCGCTTACTGTATTAGTTTTCATATTGATGAATGTTTGTAATAAAGAGTTGCATTCATTCATTCAAGTGGTGCATTAATTTACGTTTTTCTGGGAATGCGTGAATATATTGTCTGATTCCACATTACTTACAGTATTCACACAATTTAAAGTTAAATATCAACTTATCCCCATTGGCTTTCAATGGGACAGACATTGAACTTTTTCTAAGTCCCTCTTTCCATGTCCACTTCCATACATACAACTTCTCATCATTACCAGCTTTCTGATACTGCTCAGTGGCGCAGTTGATTGGTTGGGTTTGAATCCCACCTGGGTCAGCATTCCCACGCAATTTCTGCAGAAATTGCATTTAGTCTAGTTCTGATTCTTTATTCTTAATTTTTCAACTCCTCACTTTTTCGTTGTCATTCAACTCTCACATACAACAGTCGATTTACAAAAACTCACACTACCAGGGCTCATATTTTTCTTGTTCAACATGCTTACAGTTTTTGCACAATTCAACGTTTAATATCAAAATTCTCCCATTTATTTTCAATGGGACTGACATTCGACTTAAGTCAGCATTCCACTCCTTTACATACCAATCATCCTCATTTGCAGGTGTCTGATACTGCCTGGTGGCGCAGTTGTTAAAGGGCATCGTCCAATAACCAAGATGGTGTAAATTTGAATTAGGGATGTCCCGATCACGTGGTTGCTGACTCGATCGGAATTGGACGTTGTCTCCTGATCAGGACTCGGTTAAATTTATGTAATAATTTTTTATATAACTTTTTAATAGATCTGGAGTTGTGCGGTGGCACAGAGTGAGACTACATTTTTCCAAACAGCTTAGCGTGCGGCATGGCGTCACTTTGCTACAGTGACACTATTTGCATAATGCCATCAAGCGGCGGGGCTAAACAAGGAAATCACGCCGAAGTAGATGATAATTTGTTATCATCTTTAATGTGGAAAGCGGAGACAGTGCAACTTGCACTGTGTGCAAAGTGAGCATTTCGCTTGGCAGAAAGGATATACATTAGATGCGTTGCATGCTTCCTCGCTGCTGTGCTGCACTTTACAGGCGCTGGTGACTCTGGACATGCTTCGGGTCCTCCCCGCGGATCCGGCTGCGGACGTGTTTTGTTTCCTCCAACCAGCCTCCTCTCGCCCAGTCCCACGGATCCCCTTCCGGCGGCGCGAGCACTGCTGCCGCCCTCGGACCCAGCGCCAGGGGGGGGGGGGGGGGGGGGGGGGGAATGTTGTACTGTAACATTTTGGTTTTGTATGGGTTAGGGTTTTGTTTATTTTGGTGTGTTTGTTGTGTCTTTCTGTGATTGGTGTTTGTCTTGTGTTTCTGAGTGTTTCCCCTGTCTCGTTATGTCTGATTACGTCCACCTGTGTGCATGTTCCCTTCCCAGTGTGTTTGACCAATCGGTGCCCTCTTTCTATTGTGTTCCCCAGGTGTGTCTCATTAGTGTTGGTGTATTTAGCCTGTTGTGTTTGTCCAGTCGGTGTGGGATCATTGTCTACGTCAGGTGTCGAAGTCCTGTTTGGGAGTCTGTGTTTCCCGTCGCGTCAAGCTAAGCCTCATCATAGTTAGGTCGTCTTTGTTTCAGTCTAGTTGTCTACGTATTAATCTAGTCGTCTACGTCTCAGTCTAGTCGTCTACGTCTCAGTCTAGTCGTCTACGTCTCAGTCTAGTCGTCTACGTCTCAGTCTAGTCGTCTACGTCTCAGTCTAGTCGTCCTCTTCACAGTCTAGTTGTCCTCGTCACAGTTAAGTTCTCCACGTTCCTGCTAAGTTCTCCACGTCCAGCCAAGCTTCCCAAGTTCTGCCAAGTCAACCCCGGTCAAGCCAGTCCCGTCATGGCAACCAGCCTCCTCTCGCTCAGTCCCGTCATGGCAACCAGCCTCCTCTCGCTCAGTCCCGTAATGGCAACCAGCCTCCTCTCGCTCAGTCCCGTCATGGCAACCAGCCTCCTCTCGCTCAGTCCCGTCACGGCAACTAGCCTCCGCTCGCTCAGTCCCGTCACGGCAACCAGCCTCCGCTCGCTCAGTCCCGTCACGGCAACCAGCCTTCTCTCGCTCAGTCCCGTCACGGCGACCAGCCTCCTCTCGCCCAGTCCCGTCACGGCGACCAGCGTCCTCTCATGGGGAACTGTCTGCCCCCGTCTCCTCCAGTCATGTCTTCCCCAGTCCTCGTCCTCTCACCTGTCCCCACTTGTTCCAATAAAGTTTCTCCTTTTGTTTACAATTCCTGTGTCCCTGATGTGTCTCCTCGCCTTTGGGTCCACCCTCTCCTACGCGCACCATTTCATGACAGTTTTCTTAGTTTAACCACAGCTCCACTCACCATATAAAGGGTGTTGGAGTGGTTTTGTTTAAAAAAACAAAAAACACTTTTTTCTTCTTCTTAATAAAATGCCGAGGTATCTAATCGGGACTCAGAATTGGCCGATTTCAAAATGAGGTTACTCGTATTCGGATCCAAAAAAGTGTGATCGGGACATCCCTAGTTTGAATCCCAACTCTGAATGTGTGTTGCAAATGTGTCAATTTACAAAATACACTAGATGATATGCATACAGTTGATATAAATATAATATAAGTAAATATATCATGAAATGCGTTAATTATCAAATAAATGTGGATTAAACCCATAAAATCCATATTATTTTTCCATGGCAGCTGTATTATTCAGAGATGGGAAGTAACGAAGTACAAATACTTTGTTACTGTACTTCAGTAGTTTATTCCAGTACTTTGTATATCATGAAATGTGTAATTATCAAATAAATGTGGCTTAAACCCATAAAATCCACATTCATTTTCCATGGCAACTGTATTGTTCAGAGATGGGAAGTAACGAAGTATATGTACTTCGCTACTTTAAAAAAACTACTAAAGTACTGTAACGAAGTATTTGTACTTCACTACTGTACTTCGGTCGTTTTTTCCAATACTTTGTAATTCACGGAGTATTTATTTTTTTAGAATACTTTTTACTTTTATCTGTTACATTTTAAAAACAGTAGCTGTACTTTTTACTCAATACATTTTCAAAACAGGGTCGTTAACCGTTACTTTTGTTTTACGTTCACGACAACGATTAAAAAGAGGAGTGCAAAAACTCCGGTCAATGTTCCTGGCTCGGCCAATCATATGAAGCGTTACACACGGTCCCGACATCCCCCGCTTGTGATAGGCTCTATCTCAACCTATATGAGATGAAGCGGTGGAGAGTGTTGAAGTTGAAACGTGATTGAAACTGTCAACATTATGGACGCGACTCAGAAGAAGATAGCGAGTCGGCTGGCTACCAAGTCCGCTCACCCATAGTCTTACCTGCGGGAAATGTTCACCTTTGTCAGCTTAAAGAACAATTCATGGTGAATGCATTGTGTCTTGTGTAAAGCTAATGTCCACGTGCTAGCCGCCTGCAAGAATTCCCTGTCCAATCTGAAATAATTTATTGAGGTAAGGTACAGTAAAGCTAAATAGTCATTACCCTTTCGTTCGCTTGGCCCTGGTTAATGCACTGATCTTAATATATGACTGGATAGCCTATTGCCTGAGCAGAATACTGTATACAACTATCCGGCATACATACAGATTAGACATATACAGCTCGTAGGCATAGTATAGGGGCGGGTGGTCACTATTTTTTAACAAGTTAAAAATAAAAAAGAACAAGTGGACGGCATGTGCTGCTTTGAAGACCCCCTTTTTCCTTTATCGCTCAGTTCCTTAAACCCCAATATTAGATTTGGCAGAGGCATCTTTTGTTGAATTGCAGTTATAATTCTTTCATAAGAAATATACAAGTTTCCCCCTGTAAACATCATTAAGCATATAATTTATACATGTTTTTTTTTATCACTTATATATTTATTTTTATTATTGATATATGCAAGTTGTAAAATATCTGGTTTATGTTCAACAAATTTAAAACATCATAAATCATGCTGTCAAATTAAGGAACATCCGGTAAAAATACTTTTTACTTTTACTCGTAAAGTACATTTTAGAGCCTCTACTTTTTTACTTTTACTTGAGTAATTATTTGAATGAGTACTTTTACCAAAGTCATTTTTTATGCAAGTAATTGTACTTTTACTCAAGTACAGAATGTCAGTACTTTTCCCATCTCGTATTATTTCACTTAATTCAATATAATTATGCAGTGTTCCCGAATGTATTAACAAGTCAGTTAGCTCAGTGGTTAAAGTATATGCCAATTGCGTGGGAGACCAGCGTTTAAACCCCGGTTGGAGCAGGTTTTGGTCCAACTTCATTTTCATATAATAATCATTGTCCAATTATTTCACATCCATTATATTTAATGTCATTTCACATTTGTAAGTTTTATTCATTAAATTTCCATATTTTCAATGACAAAATACACTCATTCAAATTCAACGAGCTTTCAATATTATATCGTATTACTCAATACAATTATATACCATGTCACAGATTTTTCTAAGGCAACAATCGTCCAGTGGTTAAAGCAAGAGGCTGGTGAGTTAGACACTATGGTTTAAATCCAAATTTCATATAATAATCATTGTCCAGTTATTTAACATCCATTATAGTCAATTTTATTCCACATTATTATTACAATAAAGTGTTACACAAGAATTCCACATACATTCAAATATTAGCTTTCAGCTTTCAAACACAATTTCTCCAGAAATTGCACATCTAGTTAGAAAAACTCTTTCCGACCTTAAATGTATCATCTCCCCCCCCCCCACAGGCTCCATCCATGATTACATAATTCCCTCAGTGGTGCAAAACACAAAACTGTCCAAGATGGCCTCTGTGACGTCGTACTCCCAAGGATATGGTGGTAGCAACGGGGACGAATTCTCTGACCATGACATAGATGATCCAGACAGCCCAGTCTCTAGCACCTCAGTCGAGTCAGATATGGCAGTGAGCGCCATCGATGCCTTACTCATCTCTGATGGACGCTCTAGCCGAAGACCCAACCAGAGGTGTCAATTAAACAGCAGCAAGGGTAATGGGTCAGCGGGCCACAGTTCAAAATCCAAAAGCAAAGGTCGTCACGTGTGCTACGAGTGTGGCAAATCTTATGCAACGTCATCTAATCTGAGCAGACACAAGCAGACTCATCGGAGCCTGGACAGCCAGCAAGCCAGGAAGTGTCCCACCTGCCACAAGCTGTACGTATCAATACCTGCAATGTCCATGCACATGCTGACCCACGACTTGAAGCACGGCTGCACAGTGTGCGGTAAAGCCTTCAGCCGGCCGTGGCTCCTGCAAGGCCACATGAGGTCCCACACCGGTGAGAAACCGTTCGCCTGCGCCCACTGTGGGAAAGCCTTTGCGGACCGCTCCAACCTGCGCGCCCACATGCAGACGCATTCGGCATTCAAGCACTACTCGTGTAAGCGCTGCCACAAAAGCTTTGCACTCAAGTCTTACTTGAACAAACACTACGAATCTGCATGCTTCAAAGGGCACCAAGCAGAGGACGAGTGCAGCTCAGAGGACTGACTGACTTTATTCTTTCGATGAAATTATCCCTGCAACGGGTAATACTGCTTGCTAGGCCTTTTAAGCTTATCACATGCATGCGTTCTTAATCCTGCCTTTTGATACATGCAATAACATTTAAATAACCACTCAAATTCTTCAGGAATTCCGTGCGAAGATAAACTCAGAATTGTCTTGTTTTAGGAATTGTATTTAAATGGCACATTTATTTATGAGCATCTTATTAAACAATAAGGTAAAAAAAAATGTTTTATTGAATAATGATTTGTGTGTTATAAATTCAGGGTGGCACAGTGAACAAGAGTTTAGCAGGCCCGCCTCTCACTTCTGAGGTTGGGGGTTACTCCACCTTCCTTCCACATTCCAAAATCACGCTTCTTAAATTAAATGAAATCTCTTTAAGTGTGAATGGTTGTTTGTATGTAATGTATGTGACCTTGCCCTGTGATTGGCTGCTGAATAGTCCAGCATCTCGTCTGCCTCTTGCCCAAAGTCAGTTGGGATACTGTAGGTTCCAGCTCACCAACTGCAGCGACCCCACTGAGGATACGCAGTATAGAAAAATCGATGGATGGATTTATTTATTTGACAATTTATTTGTACTTATTATTATAATTTATTGTTGGGCTGATTTCAAAGCCATGAACTGTTTTGTTGTGAACAAAAGCCACAATTTATTATTTCCTATAAAAAATTATCTATTCTGTCTGATTATATTGTTGAAAACAATAAAGATGATCAAATAGAATACTTAATAAATATCCTTCTTGTTTATGGTGTCAAATTATGCAAACAAATGTTCATCCCATCCTTTCCCAGCCATTTTCACTGAAGCAACCCCCTTCACTCCCGGCTGAATTGCCTAGTACCTGGCGATTCGATCCGTGTCACGGTTCATAGGTCATGATTCGATTTAATACCAATTAATCCCGATACGAATCTTTAGGTTGATTTTTGCGACTTTTTTTTTTTTTTACTCAAATTCAAAAAATACTAATTAGTAAACTTGTACATGCACACTGTAAGATTTGTATGAAAATGTATTTGTTTATCTGAAACTTCAGGCTTATAACTCTGAGTCACTGTATTTAACAATCTGTTGCAATCTGTTTCATGTTTGAACAGCATTGAAATAAAATATTAAGGCTTAATGTTCCATTAATATAACATTCTTCCATGCTTAACGAGTGAACCCTAACCCCAAGTAAGACATTTTGCTGAATATTTCCATTAAAAAAATTATGTTTAAACATCGATTCGGCTGCATATATTGCTGAATTATTATTTTTTTAACACCCTTAAAAACCATGGAACCTACCAAAAGAAAGATTGGAGTCTCTTCTTTCATCAGGAAAAAAGTACATGTGTGTCTGTTTCCGTTTTGCAGCAATTAGCATTAAAATATAGCTAAGTTTCATCATTATTCACAAACCTGTTGAAAGCACTGGGAAAAAGAGCTTGTTGTAACATTGCCCTGGCTGATCTCTTAAACTCTGCTGCCACCTGCTGGCCGTTTTTTTTGTAATAACTACCATTGCTTTAAGCCACCTCTTCATGTGAGAAGCTGCATCAAAGCCTTCTGTATGCTCTCGCATAAAATAAAAAAAACCCATAAAAAACATTACATTTTTGGGAGTGCAGGACAGTATATATAAAAAAAAGTATTTATAAATTTTTGGTTTTGAATGAGTTAAGCTTAAAATCCACAAAGTAACACACTCGCCTTGGTTCACAAACTGCTAGTGATTTTTTAAAATAGAGACAAATTTAAACATACAGTGTATATATTTATATATATATATATATATTGGGAGGGTTACTTTTAAAATGTAATCCATTACAGTTACAAGTTACCTGCTAAATTTTTTTGTTAGTAACATAATCCAAGTACCATAATGTTAAAGTAATGTAACTGGATTACTTTTGGATTACTCCAATATCGAGTTTGCTCATGAAGACAAAATAAAAATAAATATCACCACAATATATATTCTATTTGCGGGTGATAGGGACCCGGGCAGCCTACAAATAGCAAAAATCCTTGTGTAATTAAAAAACATGTAGGCTATTGATTGATTAATTGATTGACTGATTGATTGCTTGATTGATTGAAGGCCATATGCTGTTTTCGCACTGTCACTAAAAGCAAACACCTCACAGTTTGATAGATAGATAGTGTCATATAAGGACTATATCCACTGGACTTTACGACAGTAGTCCGACATGCAGTAAAGCGCTGCTACTGGGTTACTAGGGCAACTCCCGCACGCAGGCTTGAGAGCCGTTAGTGACGTTACTGCTCGTGTTGGATTGTACTGTTTTCTAAGCAACAATAAAAGTGTTCCCTGTTAAGACATACACTTGTGCCACTGGATCACTTTACGGACGGACGGACGGACGGATGGACGGATGGATGGTCATCCAATGAGGATGACGATGTGTGACATCAACTGCAAAATGAACTTTTATTCCAGTCACAAGTTTAGCTGTGTATATGTTGGGTATGATGTTTAAATAGTGAATTGGTGGGAGGAAGATTTGTTTGGAAGGTGTAACTCACATTATGGTTGTAGGCTAGCGGGCTAACTAGCAAGAAGCTACAGCGCGTAGCATGCCGCTGGACTCTCAGCTCAAACTTTCGCTCCGAGTAAGTTCCAGTGAATACCGGTCGTCATTTCCTCCTCCCGTCCGTGAAGCTTTTTCAAACTGCCCGCGTGTGGAGGACACGACTGGTCAGTTAGTTTGTTCCCACCTCCCATGTAGTAACATGAAGCGTGCACGCGCTCTCTCTCGCTCTGTCCTTCTCTCTTGTTAGAAGACCATCTTTATCTTCCGCGTGTTTGTTTTTTTCCGGGTAGAGAGAATGTTGATTTTCTGAATACAGACTGGAGATCGGTGAACAGTTCCTTCGAAGGATTTATTTTACAGAATATTCCGGTCACTCATGAATGACAGACAAATGGCTGCTTCTCATCACAAGTGCCAAGATTGCTGACACTTACAACATTCTTATACTGTCTAGAAGGGCGGTACCACCAAACCCCCTTTCCCCCAGCCCCCAACCCCCCCTTCTTCCCCAGCGACAGACATACATCATTCAATATACATTGACAGATGGCCTTTTGATGTGGAAATATAGTAGGTCTCAGACCTGACGTCACCGAGCATAAGATAAGACTTACAAAGAAATCTTACTAACACATTGACTTCAACCCCAGACAAATGGCCCATTGTTGTGGAAATAGAGGAGGCCCTTCAGACATGACGTCACCTGGAGAAATCATTCAAACACTCACCAAGCTTTACTGAGGAAATGAAAACAGTTATGATTAAACTAAAACAGTTATAACTAAATCAAAACAGCTATAACTAAATCTGGGCAGAAGACCCTCAACACTCTCTTGCTCTGTCCTTCTCTCTCTCTCTCTCGCCCTCTTTCGCAATCTCTCTCATCGTAGAAATTGTAAACCCTCGAAGTAATCCCCATTTTTAATAAATGTACCTGTAATATGGTTACATGTTTTTTTCCTGTAACTGTAATGGTATACAGTTACTTTTTTTTTATCTGATTACATAACGGCGGTACATGTATTCCATTACTCCCCAAGCCTGTATATATATACATATATACACATATATATATATACAGTGCTCAGTGCTGCTCAAAAGTTTGTGAACTTCTTGAGCAATTTGGATTTTCCAATTGTTTCAACCTGATTTTGTTGTTCAATTACATTTCATATGAAATGACAGGTGTAGATTTATCAATTCAATGCATTGTTCTTTTTTTTAATCAATTGTGTAGTCAAAACTGAATTAAAAAGAGTTTTTGGTCAATTCATGTAGGTGCAAAAGTAAGTGAACCCTGAGCTGCATTGCTTAAAACAAGCTATCAAGTAGGATCAGGTAGGACAAATTGGTAGCTAAACTAACCAGCCATTTCACATAATTAAGTCACAATTGACATCATAGCGATGATTGTTATCATGTCAAAGGAGAATGCAGAGCAAACAACAGCAAAAAAAAGCATGAATAAGAGAATTACATAAATGTGTTGATATTGTTTTCCCCTCTTATCCTGCTTGTGAACTGATGGCTCCCTCCTCTGACATCGCTGGGTGAGACTCCTGACCCAGATTTACAAGCTGTTTCTGTATTTTGTTCCTCCTACGTACATGCCAGCAGAGGGAGCACCTCGTAAACGTTCAATTGCTCAGTGCTGGTGGAGTTAGGATTGTTGCACCAGTTTTGATGAAATACTAATAAGTTCAACATTACTGCAGTTTATATAAGCATCACCTTCCATTCAGTCATGTCTGGAAACTGCTGTAGCCTGACCACATGAAGCATGCTGGGTCAGGAGTCATGAGAACTGAGCTTGCTGGCCCAGACCAAGCCCTATACCAAAAGCCGAGTGAACTCAGCCCCTGGTGCCTCATGGGAAATAAGAAGTATGTGTCTCAATAGACCTCAGACTGGATACAGCTATTTTTGACACAATGGTCAACACTGAAGACTTACAGTACATCCATACAGTACATACATGTACTAAGTGTACTAAGTTGGGAATGGTTACTCTAAAGTCTAAAGTGTATATGTACAGTATGAAAAAGTATTTCCCCGCTTCTCAAATTCTTTTTTTCCCCATATGTTTTCCTCTTTATTGTTTAAGATTATCAAACAAAAGTAGATATCAGACAAAGCTCAAGTAAACCTAAGAATCATTTTTTTAAATGTTTCTGCCCCCCCCCCCCCTAAATCATTAACTGTGGCTAATGATATATTTTTTTTAAAGCAATAAATGCAAATGCAAGACAGAATTTCAGAAAAGGTGCATCCGTGGTAGTGTGATGGTGTGGGGATGTTTTTCTAGTTCAGGACCTGAATTATGGTGTGAATAATGGAACCATGAATGCTGCCTTTCACCAGTAAATACTTAAGGAGAATGTCTGGGACTGGCCATAAGTTTGTGACCTCAAACTGAAGTGCACTTGGGTAATGCAGCAGGACAATAGAGATTCAGAAGTTGACGTCACGTGTCCCAAAATGGGATTTAGTGAAGCCATTTTGACAGCATAGAAAACGCGTCTGCCACTTTGCATGAACGGCAAACGCCACTTTTAAACAATGATTGACAGCTGTTGTGGATCAGCTGCCACAACAAGAAGAGACACAAAAAAAAAGGATTGAGCATGCTCCAGGCTACCAAAAGAGGAACCAATGCGTAGCCAATGTTGCGCTTTGTACATGGTTGCTGAATCAGATGTTAACTGTTACCACACGCAAAATATGGGGGAAATAATCTGTTTTGTTCATTTGTGCTGCTACGGTTTAATAGATATTACACAGTTGAATTTAATAACTGACCAACACCATAAAGAAGACTTTCTACGGCTTAAATGACAGCGACCGCGGCCGAATTAGCAGCTGCTAAGTTGCTAACGTACATAAATAACACTGCAAGACTTGCGTGAAACTGTTAACTTCGAGGGCAATTTGACCACACATAAAGGGGAAATATATCCGGATTGTACAAACTTGTAAAGTCTTTGTATGATCAGATTTGAAAGCGCTTACCGGCAAGAGAGGGTTCCATGTAGCAGCATCGCTGAGTTGAAAAAAAAGCACTCCTGACACTTCATCGCCAATCCAACATGTCCGCCTTGCGCATGTATATCATGTCCTTTTCATCAAAGTGACTGTCAATGTCAATCCGCTTGGGCGGAAAGTTGCCGTAAAAAAATGCTAGTTTTTGCCCTCCTCGTTTCTGTAGATGTAGTGACATCTTCCAACAGTATGGATGCATTTTCCAGAGTGGGACAACATAACAAAATGAAAAATCAGTGTGACTTCACCCCTTCATGCCCTAACAGCGTGCACAGACAAAGGAGCTGATCACCTCTTTGGGTGTTTGCCAATTAACAAAAAGGATATGACCCGTCACGTCCGTAACAGGCAGCGGATGGCCTTTTTATAGCCTCCTTTGTCAGACCTCAAGCACGTCTGCTACAATATGTCGGACAGAGATTCATTACCAATTTGAAGATTGCATGAAAGCGATAAACTCTTTATCAGCAAAAAGCCTTCACTCAGACATCCCAGGTGACTTTAGAGGAAGCAGACAGATGCTGGAGAAGCACCAAAAGCACGCCCTGTGGACATTCAAAGACTGCAGAGTGGGTTTCACTAAATGAATTGTCGCGTGTGAGTCGACTTTCTGGATTACTTGATGTTCTGTCGGTTGGGTTCCCATAGGAGATGATGACACACTTGTTCAACAGTCCAGGACTCCAGGATCAAGAGGCAGCTGCTTGTTCAAGATAGTGGCCCCATGGTGTAAACAGGGGGTCTTTAGTTTACAAAGGTGACAACATAGTGCGTTTAAATGGACTAGTTTACACAGCAGAATTACTTGTAAGAATACAATACATTGCTATGCAGCACAAGACAACATGCTCAGTTATTGCTGTCAATAATAATAATAATAATGCATCGGATTTATATAGCGCTTTTCTATCTATTCAGATACTTAAAGACGCTGTCGTCTATTACTAACTTACGCTAGAGCAGGAGTCACTGAAAATAATGATTCGTTGGACTAAACTATATTTTAAAAAATGCTGTAATTTGTTACAGCTATTTGTTTTTTACTTTTTCTAATTATATTCATGATTTTGTTGAAAGCATCAAATCAAATACATTTATTTTTCCCAAGCGAAATAAAAAAAGTTACATCCAAGTAACTTTTTACTTTGGAATAAACTTATTAAAGACAATTTTATTACTTTACCCCAAATCGAATTTCTGATTCAGTAGAAACAAATTTTGCAGGGCATAACCTGAGCTGGTTGCCAGACAATTGTCGGGCACACATAGATGAACATACACACAACCACATCAAGGGACAATTTAGTGTTCAATTAATGTACGTGGGCACAGGGAGAACATGAAAGCTCCACACAGGAAGGCTGTATGAAGGAAGGTTGTATTTGAACCCTGGACTGCTTAACTGTGAGACGGCTGTGCTTAGCAGTGGGCCACCAAGCCTGCTACGTTAATTGAAATAAAAACATGTTTGCAGTCAGCAGGCTTGGGGAGTAACGGAATGCATGTATCACCGTTCCGTAATCAGATTACCGTTTTTGTAAAAACTGTATTCCGTTACAGTTACAGGAAAAAAAACATGTAATCAGATTACAGGTACATTTATTAAAAATGGGGAATACAATTTTTACGATGAGAGAGAGAGACAGACAGACAGACATAGAGACGGACCGTTGCTACTGGAGCTGTACATGTCGGCTGACTAGTCTTGTCCTCCTTATGCGGGCAGTCTAAAAAAGTTTCACGGACGGGAGGAGGAAATGGCGACCGGTATTCACTGTTTGGACATTACTCGGCTTGCTGAAGGAGCGAAAGTTTGAGCTGATAGTCCAGCAGCATGCTACGCGCTGCAGCTTTTTGCTAGCCTACAACCATAATGTGAGTTACACCTTCCAAACAAATCTTCCTCTCACCAATTCCCTATTTAAACATCATACACAATATATACACGGCTAAACTTGTGACTGGGATAAAAGTTAATTTTGCAGTTGATGTCACGCATCGTCATCCTTGATGGATGGATGGATGGATGGATGGATGGATGGATGGCCGTCCGTCCGTCCTCAACTATGTCAGACAAGGAAAGACACGTTGGACTAACTGGTCAGTGCTTTCTTTGGCAGTAGGGAGCTTGGGAAGAGCAAGAAAGTGGGCTGCTTTGGAAAATATGTCAACAATGGTGAGAATGACGGTATTACCTTTAGACGAGGGAAGTCCGGTAACATAGCCCAGGGCGATATGTGACCATGGACGTTTGGGAATGGGAAGGGGGCGGAGCAGGCCACAGCTAGGTATGGAGGAAGTTTTGTTCTGGGCACATAGCGTGTATGCCAAGACGAACGAGTGGGTGTCCTCCTCCATTGTGGGCCATCCAAAATTTTGGCGGAGAAAAGTCCTGCAGATACCCGGGTGGCAGGTCAGTTGTGAGGAGTGGGCCCGCTGAAGCACCTGGGAGCGGACGGGGTCAGAGACAGTTCTGTGGAGCTCCAGGGGGAAGAGTCAGTCCGACGTGGGTCTTCCTCACCAGTGCTTCGATTTCCAACGTGACAGATGTAACAAAACAGGTTGGAGGCAAGATTGGGTCCGGATCCGTTTTAGCGCCCTCTGCTGAAAACTGGTGGGACAGGGCATCCGGCTTGGCATTTTGGGACCCTGGGCAGTAGGACAGGGTCAACGTGAACCGATCAAAAAACAAGGCCCACCTGGCTTGACGAGAGCTCAGTCTTTTGGCAGAGCGGATGTACTCCAAATTATTTTGGTCTGTCCACACAACAAACAGCTGTTCGGTCCCTTCCAGGGGCTGTCTCCATTCTTCCAGTTCCCTGTCACCGATCCCGTAGTTCCTTTCCGCCTGAGAGAGCCTGCGTGAGTAGAAAGCACATGGGTGGATCTTACTGTCCTCCAAGGACCATTGGGACAAAACCGCACGAACTCCCACCTCCAAGGCATCCACTTCGACTATGAATTGTCTCTCTGGTTCTGGGTGGACAAGCACAGGAGCGACAGTGAACATATGTTTGAGTTTGTCAAAAGCCAGGTCAGCCTCCTCCGACCACTTGAAGGGCACCACTGTAGACGTAAGGGCATTAAGAGGAGCTGCAGCACGGCTGTAGTTTTTGATGAAACAGCGATAGAAATTGGCAAAACCAAGGAAGCGTTGCAGCTCCCTTCTGGACTCAGGTTTGAGCCAATCGGTGACTGCAGTTGTTTTTGCCGGGTCCATCTGGAGCTGTCCCTCAGAAATTACCTAGCCCAGAAAGAAGGTCTTGGCGACATGGAGCTCACACTTTTCAGCTTTCACAAAAAGCTTATTTTCAAGGAGTCTCTTGAGAACCTGGCGTACATGTTGCTTATGTTCAGAGTCAGAACTGGAGAAAATCAAGATGTCATCCAGATAAACCAGACAAACTTTCCAATCATCTCACGCAGAACGTCGTTGCCCAGAGCCTGGAAGACAGCAGAGGCATTAGTCAAACCAAAAGGCATGACAAGATATTCGTAGTGCTCGTAGAGGATAACTGAGTTGATAAAGTTTTTTTGGAGGAGGGTTGTGGTCTGTCGTGTGCTGAAAGCTGGGTCTGGGCGGCGAGGCGTGTGCAGCATTCAAGGAGTGCGGGCAAGATGTCAAGATGGAAACAAGTACGGAAATGCAAGTCAGGATAGATAATCCAAGGCTAACGTTGAATTCCAAGGAGTGGCTGGATGTACGAACTCATCGAGGAGTTGTGACGATCTGGCAGTGTGGTGAAGTCAGAGGCCAGTTTAAGTAGAGTAGTTGATTGTGATTGGGAACACCTGCTGCTCGACTCCAATGCACCACACCTGGACGGCTCAAACACATGCTTGCTTGCTTGTAGTTGTCCATTGAAGCTGATGATGATGTCCTCTTCTGTCTAACGGTGAGTTTTTGGGTGACTGAATAATCCTATCCTGGATCCACAGGCCCTGTTACAAGTGGGACTAGTGTATGTAGTAGTAGAGTTGCTGGCAATAGCTGCTGTGTTGGCTTTTCTGTGTCTTTTTTGCTGCATCCTGTCTATCCTCTCCTCAAGTGTTTGGATCCCAACTGAGCATAGTTGTCGCCAGGTGTTTCGGTTAAAAGCCACACTCTCAAAGACCCCAAGCTTGATCAAGCACTTCTTAAGTGCTATTTTCAGCTGGTCTTTATAGCGCATTTTGTAGCCTGCTGCAGAGCGCTGGCCATGGTGTAACTGGCCATAAAGCACTCTACGAGGTAGGCGATTTTGGGGCATCCTGAGAACATGACCCAACCACCGCAGCTGATGGTGGATGATGGTGGCCTCAATACTCTTGCGGCCTGTTCTCCTGAGAATCTCTGTGTGAGGCACTCGGTCAGGCCAAGTGAGTCCTAGAATGCGCTGAAGACAGCGGACGTGGAACTGCTCCAAGGACTTCATATGGCGACTGTAAGTGACCCAGCTTTCACAGCTGTAGAGGAGGGTAGTGATGCAGACAGCTTGATATACGGACACTTTTGTGGGGAGATGTAGATTCTTGTTTTGAAAAACCCGGCGCCTGAGTCTCCCAAATGCGGCTGATGCTTGCCGGAGACAGTTTTGGACTTCATTGTTAATGCTGTTGTCCTCAGAGAGGATGCTTCCCAGGTATTTAAATGATGATACGACTGGCAGTGCTTTACAGACGGTAGTGAAGGTAGGTGGTATGGGAGGGTGGGGCGTGCTCTACTGACACCTCTATTTTAGCAGTGTTGATTGTCAGTCCCAGTCTACTGTAAGCCTGAACTGCTGCGTTAAGAGCAGTATGGAGATCTTCTGGACTGTGAGCCACAAGACCACAGTTGTCCGCATACTGCAGTTCGAGGACCCTTTCCCTGTACAGTTTGGTGGTTGCTTGCATCCTCCTTATGTTGAAGAGGTTGCCATCTGGCCTGTAGGCAACTGACACCCCACCGCTCTCCTAAATTTCTTAATGGAGAAGCTGGGTGACACACATAAGGAAGATGTTAAAGAGCACTGGTCCAAGTACACACCCCTGCCTGACACCTGTGCACACAGGAAAGGAGGAAGACTCTTGTCCCCCAATTGTCACCCTAGCATTCATTTCATCATGGAACTGTCAGAGGATGTTTACAAATTTGTTTGGGCATCCAAACCTAGTGAGGATATCCCATAGGAGGTTCCTTACGCCCAATTCCCACTGACTGCGGAACGGACGCTGTGCGTTTTCCGTACGGCCGCCGCAAAGAATAGAACGCCTTCGAGTCTGCGTGTCAATTCACACCAGCTGCAGTGCTGTGCGTATGCGGTGCGAAAGGGATGCAGCGCTGCAGGAGGTTTCCGCAAGTGTTCTATTTTTTCCGGATGCCGCATGCGGATTTTCATGAAGCTGAAGAAATTACACGAGCCAAACAGGAAATTGAGCGTCGGCATCAAGGTCGATCCGGTTAATTTTAATGTAAAACCATTTGTGAACGCAATTTTTGGGGGGAGGGAAGCTAGCTAACAACATAGTATGACATGAATCGGACATTTAAGACAAAAAACGAGCTCAGATTAAATCAAACAGGACAAAATTGTCATGTCTGGGAAGATCTGGTTTTGGTTGAGGGTCCCGATTGGTCCTGAGTGGGTTCCAGCCCTTCCGCGGGTTGACCAATCCGGGCCCTCAGCCACTTGTGCCTGGCCCCAGGTGTGTCTAGTTACCCAATTAGTGTGGGTGTATTTAGTTCCCGGGTGGTGATCAGTCGGCGTGGGATCATTGGCGCTTGTCACGGTCACCCCCGGAATTCTGTCTGTCATTTTGATTTTGTATCTTTTCAGTTTGTTATTTAGTTAGCATTAACCAGTACCATGGTTAGTGTTTTCTGTAAAATAAAGTACGCCAGTCTCGCCCGCACTCCTGCTGTGGTTCTCCTGCCTCCCTGCATTTTGGATCCTCCACTTCACACGCCTACAGACACCACGCCGCTCCGTGACCACACCGTAACAGAATGATCCCACCATAAACAGACCCAGCGGACCAAGAGGCAGGTACCATTCCAGTTTCCAGCGGCGCGTGTGGAGCGCCCGTTGCCAGTTCTGGCGGCGCTCGTACAGCGGCCGTTGCCGATGTTCTGGCGGCGCTCGTGTAGCGCCCGTTGCCAGTTTTTCCGGCGGCGCTGATTGAAGCGCCCGTTGCTGATGTTCTGGCGGCGCTCGCGTAGCGCCTCTTGCCAGTTTTTACGGCGGCGCTAGTTGAGCGCCAGTTCTGGCGGCGCTCGTACAGCGCCCGCTTCCAGTTCAGGCGGCGTGTCGTGCGGCAGCGGCCACCGGCCCGTTCGCCTGTGCCGCTGCAGCCCCTGGACCGCTCACCTGTGCCGCTGCAGTCCCTGGCCCACTCGCCTGTGCCGCTGCAGCCCCTGGCCGGTTCGTCTGTGCCGCTGCAGCCCCTGGCCTCTACACCGGAGCCGTCATCCGGGTCCCGCTACCGACGTTGACTTTTGTTTGGGACGTCTGGGATCCGTCCCTTAAGGGGGGGGGGTTAGTGTTTTCTGTAAAATAAAGCACGCCAGTCTCACCCGCACTCCTGCTGTGGTTCTCCTGCTTCCCTGCATTTTGGGTCCTCCACTTCACACGCCGACAGACACCACGCCGCTCCGTGACCACACCGTAACAAAAATAACACTATATAAACACAAAATGTCTGTCTACCCATGGTAGAAGAGCCACGGTAGTCACAGAAATAATGTCCAAAAGCGTATCAATGTGACTACAGGCAAGTGTGGCTATTGTTTATAAAAAGGGCTCTATTTACACAGTTGTTAACGCGTAAAGTCACTCTCCAGCGTGAACCCCCATGATCTTGTGGTCTGGCGAGTGCAGATTTCCGGACACGGACAGCTCACGCAACGCACGCGGTGTAAATTGCGGTCCGTGCGGCGGCCGTACGGAAAAGGCACCATGGGCCTTCCGCAGTCAGTGTGAATTGGGCGTTACTCTGCACTAGGGGTGTTCCGATGAGGGTTTTATGCTGCCGATTCAGATTCCAATTATCCATGAGTGATATTGGCCAATTCTGACGCCATGGATTAGCTGCACAGTTTTCAATTTTAGAGCTGTTCACTTCAGAATATTTTAATAATTGATTAACCTGTCAATTATTTTTCAATTAATTGATGAATGACATAAAAAACATATTATGCATATTCCATCCCTTTATTACAGAAAAACACGAAATTATTTCAAATTGACAGTAGGAAATACACAAATATATTCTTTCCTCGACCTCAACCTCCTGCTCGTCCCCCACTGATTCCCCCTCTCAGTGTCACTTTTCTTCCTCTGACTTCTTCCGTTTTGGTTGAAAGCAGGTGAATTTACCTGCTGCATTTTTGTAGTGCTCAAATCCAACAAAGCAATCATGTGTTTAACCCTGGAGAACCCAAGAACCCTTTTCTTCTTTGGAAAATTATGAATTATACATTAAATGACTGCTATAAATTCACTGAACACCAAAATATATGTTTTTTCAATTTTAACCCTTTATTCCCTAATTTAGGATTAGGGTGAAATTTGACCCTTTGGGATTTAGGGGTATCATTTCGAAAAATCTGAATAACAAAAACTGTCAGTAAACTATTTAGAATTTAATCAAGCGGCTCATGAGTGTGGTGATTTGTCAGGAAGGAAGTGACATAATGATATACATGATGTACTTCTGTTCAGTGCCGGACTGGGACTCATTTTGATTCGGAAGAAAATCTGATAGCCACCATTAAAATGAAAGTTTTACCCCAAATAAATTATTTTTTCTCAATGATTCTATTTAAACCTACGTCTAACTGGTTCCATTTGTTGGATTTGGCCGTTACCAAATTTTACTGGAATAAAAAAAAGAAGCAAAGATTAGTCTATCTACTGTTCAGAAAAGTAAATCCAAAGGAGGTCTCGAGGCATCAAATTATATATATATATATAGCTAACGAGCTACAATATATTATTCTATGGGTACAACCCAACAGAGATACTAACTGTTGACTGGACCTAGAACAGAAGGATTGTAATAACCTCAGACTTTTAGATTTACTCTTTATTACAACATTGATTAAGCTACACAATTGTTTTAAAAACCCAATGATTTCTGCCACCCTGACCGCCTGGTGGAAGGCACTAGGAATGACAAAAGCCCAATTGAAGCCCTGCGGGCTTTCTCCCATATGGCATAACCCCGACTTTCAACTTAACAACCAATTGTTTTATTTTGGTGTGTGGGAGAGGAAAGGAATTACACGTCTCCACCATCTTTTCTCAGATAATATGTTTATATCATATACATCCTTGCTCCAAAAATACAAAATAAAAAAACTTAATTTTTTACATTATCTGCAAGTTAAAAATATGATAAAGAAACAAATTCTAACACTTTGGGGTACACTCCAACTGCCTGTTTTAGCTAAAGATATTACAAAGCTTTCTCCGACAACAACAAAAAAACTCTCAAAAATATATAAGTTACTTTCGTATCCTTATTAAATGTATTTACCCATCTCGACATGGGAGACAGACTTGTTTATAGCTCCGTAATTTCACTTTTAAATTCATATTTGTGAAAACGTATTTAAAATGACAAAACACACAAATTTACAACTTATCTAATATAAAATTATTCATAGAATATATATTACCCAATATAGGATGAAGAAAATGGGACTCTCAGACTCCAACATTTCTCCGGCCGGTGGCCCATGCGGGGCTCCGGGGTTGTGCCTTAGCGCTGCTGCGGCCTGGGGGGGGGCATGCGGGGGTGTGCTTGCTCTGTCCTGGCCGGGGTCGACGGCTCCCCTCTTTGGTGTAGGTTTTCATGCATGCTAGATCCACCACACCAGCATCTACCGAAATTCAAACACAATCTGCTTCTTCCTCTGGTCGTTGAATCGGTGGAGGCTGATCTATCATCTATCCTTCCTTCCTTTCCTCAGTCTTTCCTTTGGTCTCTTGAGGTCTCCCTAATTTGTTGGAATTTAGATGTTTCTGGGGTTGGTGAAAGATTCTGGTTGGTAACCCGGTG
The DNA here is from genome assembly GCF_054856555.1 of Leptonotus elevatus. Classification (NCBI taxonomy): domain Eukaryota; kingdom Metazoa; phylum Chordata; class Actinopteri; order Syngnathiformes; family Syngnathidae; genus Leptonotus; species Leptonotus elevatus. The sequence goes on from NC_141248.1 coordinate 1,809,724, forward strand.
GGTAGTAGGTGATGTCTGGTCGGTGCTGGATTTCACTTTTCTTTCTTTTCTTTGATCCTTCCTCGGGTCTCCTGACAACTTCACGACTCTAGCTGGATTCTAAATTATTCGGTTTAGGTGAACGGTATGGGATTTTTAATAGGTTTTAGGTGAATTAATGAGCACACACACGCACGTATACACACATATGCACACACATACGCACATACACATTCTCGCACACATACAAAAAAAGAAAAAGAGAGAAAAAAAAGAGAGAGAGCATTGATGATGACATGTCGAATCGGTAATATTATCGAATGAACAATAGTGAGCTCTCTCATTAAAAAAGAAGAAAAAAAATCTAAAATAGCTTCACATTCCAACTCAACATTGATATTAATAGTGTATGTGATTTTTTGTTAAAAAACTATAATTTAACATTTAAATCAAGGAATATAAATGTATACAAAGGATATTAACACTTTATTTTTTTCACACTCTCAACTGCCATATAATGCAGATAAAGGGACAGTAAGACAAGGTACGGGACAAATTTTCTATGTATGCAATCAAACTTTAACTTCTTTATAAGTGTTGTGAGCTAATATGGGTTTTCAATACTATTAACAAGGGCAGGGTTTATAAAATCAAATACAAAATGGTATTTTCATTCACATTTAAAAAACAATCTTTTCTACAGGTCCAGCGCTCAGCCCTGCTATTTTATCTCTTCCTCCTGAATCTCATGACCAGTCTTACCCTAGCTGTGGGCTGCATGGTCCCCCCCCCCCTTTTTTTTATTACTAATAATAGTTACATTACATTACATCTCAATGTAACTTGCCGACAAATACACTTGTGGAAAGAAAATCAGGCAAACATACTGGACAATAATTTGCACATTATAAAAGTGTCTGTTTTGTGTTGTGCTAATGTGCTACATAGTGTCTTATGTGTCTAATGTATACAACTGTGTTTTGCAAATCACCGTGTCTTGTTCTGCAAAAAGTAGTGTGAGAGGCTAACTTCGTTTTTAGTGGTGAAAATCTCATCCAAAGTTTTGCTCCTTCAGTGTAAGGTGTTGATAATTATTTAATTGTTCTATTTGTAGTGTTTATGCAATCATAATTGTAATACCAATATACCGTGGATCCTGCATATTTGCTGTTCGGCACCTGCTGTTTCACCTATTATTATTATTAAAAAATATATATTTATTTATTTATTTTAATTATATGCAGATTTTAGCTATTGGCGGACTTGCCCGGTCCCAATAGTGGGAGTCCATTCTACAATATAGTGAGAATCTCACAATTGTCTCTGACACACATCCGACAATCCCACACTTCATCAGCAGGCATTTAATGGCATTCCTCTCAGTCAGTGTGTGTGTGTCTGCGTTTGAGGGCGAAACGGGGGCGAAGTATTTATGATTCCAAACTGTGATGTGACGGAGGCACTGAGGGAGAGAAAGTGCAGTTGGGTCGTGTTGCTGGCAGGCTGAATGTGGTAAAACACCATGGTGTCCTGCTTTATGAGCGGAGCCAGGTTGTGCATAGGTCACAGTTGTTAGTGCAGCTGAGCTGGAGGCCAGGGGCCGCTGGTGACCTGGTTTGATGTGTTGAGCTGTGGCATTTGTCAAAACAGGCGCTTTGATGGCCTCTCCGCCACTCAGGACCACTCTCCCTCCCACAGCACGGGTTAGTCTGGAAGCCATTTGCTCCGTTTCCACAGTGAAAGTTCAGGCTTCATCACCCTTCGCATCTGCTGAGTGTTTATTTACCCTCAGCGCTTAACCCATTAGACAAAATGAAAAATCCACAGCTCACATTGTATCTCTGACGACAACACGAGCCAATCTGGGGTCATCTATATTTTCACACTCTACATCTCATTAAAATGTCACTATTTTTCTTTAAGTGAGCGTATGTAATATACTTAAAGCATAGCCTACAGTATATCACTTTTCACACAGTGGTCAAAGTGTCTGGATGGAGAAATAAAAGAAAACAAACAAAAAAACAATCCTAAGAATACATTAACAAGCAGGTCATTTGGCGGCTGGGGCTGGCTTGTGGTGGGAGGGGGGCAGCGGGGGCTGTGGGCCGGCTCCTGGGTTTGCTCTCCGGCCGGTGGCCCCTGCGGGGCCCAGGGGTTGTGCTTGCTCTGTTCCTTTCTTTTCTTTGATCCTTCCTCGGGTCTCCTGACAACCTCACGACTCTAGCTGGATTCTGGAGTATTCGGTTTAGGTGAATGGTATGGGATTTTTAATAGGTTTTAGGTGAATTAATGAGTACACACTCACACGCACGCACCCCTGCACACACATATGCACACCTGCACATACTCACGCACATACAAAATAAAAATAAATAATAAAAACTTTTTTTTAAAGAGAGAGCAATGATGATGACATGTCAAATCGGTAAAATTATCGAATAAACAATACTGAGCTCTCTCTCTCTCTCAAAAAAAAAGTGGTCAAAATGTGTGTGAGTATGTACACTGTAACAAATTTCTGTCAAATCTACAGTTACAAAAATACAGCATTATCAGTTTTTTTTATTTCACAATATTTATCTGTATACCGCAATGCACTTTGGGTAAAACAAAGTGCATTATAGGTATAAAGTACAGTAATTTGCTGTATAATTAGCGGTCAAATACTATCAATTTTACAGCAACTATGTTTTGGCATGTACAGGTGCTGATCAAAAAATTTGAATATCCCTTATAAAGTTGAATAATTTCCATAATTCAATTCAAAAAGTCAAACTTTCACTTTTTATAGATTCAGGGCCTACAGTTTAAGTGATTTCAAGTATGTTTATCTTTACATTATTTAGGCTTCCAGCTCATAAAACCCACGAAAACAGGATGTCAAAAAATGTTAATACTGTGAAGAAATCATCATGCATATTTCCCAGTGTTTTGCATGAGAAAAATGGATGGATGGATAGATGGATGGATGGATGGTATTTTCAAAACGATATATCAATCTTCAGTAGTTGGTTGGGAATCCCTTTGCCTTAATCACTGCCTTGATGCACCGTGGCATTTAATTGCCTGGGGGTCCTGGAAGCCCAGGCTTTCTTGATGTTTGCTGTCATCTCTTTGTTTTTGGGTCTGATGGCTCTCATTTTCCTCTTGCAATAGAGGACTTGACCTTTTATTAAATGTTATTTTGTTTTTTTGCTATCACATTGTTGAACAGTGTGGAAATGATTGAAGCATAATTAAAAGCTTTGAAAACAAATGTTTCAGATAAGGTCAAAATTGAAATATTATAGCCTACGCTAAACTTCTGTTTTATTTTCATATTCAACTCCAGAGGAGTCAGTGCCTCATTAGTCACCGCACGTCACTGCTATGCTAAAATAAAATATTGAACACACCTTTTACTTTATCATCTTCTTCCATGCAATTGCGTTTGGTTGTTGTAGTTACACATACAATACAGTGGCCATTGTACTATGTTAGTTGAGGACAGTCCCTCAAAGCTAAAATGTAAGGCTACTCTTTCCTTCATAGAGGGGTGACCCTGCCCCTATAAGAGCCCCTCCCCTCCAAGATAGACCCTCAGGCAACCCCATCTTATTGAAACGAGACAACAAGCACGGCTGACCAAACATTTAGCTGGGTATAAGCCTACTTTGCTCCTGTCTCCATGCAGCTGTTGAACTGCGAAGAAAGATCGGTCTTCCACTAATCTGCACTAATGATGGCTTTCACTATGCTGAGGTCGATGTCCACTCATCCCTTCTCGTTCTCCGTTGACCTGACCCTGACGTCGGACGAGGACGAAGGAAACCGCAGCGAGAGCGAAAGCAGCACGGACCAAGGTTATAGGTGCTGCGCAGTGCCGGGCACAGGCGGCGTCGTGGTACAGCAGCGGAACGTCGCCAACGCCAGAGAGAGACACCGGACGCAGAACGTCAACACGGCTTTCAGCGCATTACGGACGCTCATTCCCACGGAGCCGGTGGACCGTAAACTGTCCAAAATCGAAACGCTGCGCCTGGCGTCCAGCTATATTTCGCACCTGGCCAATGTGCTCGTGGTTGGCGATGAGAGGGAGGACGGCGCGCCGTGTCTGAGCGCGGTGTACAAGGAGGCAAGGGGCAGTGGAAACTCCAGACAGCCCCGGAGCATCTGCACGTTCTGCCTCAGCAAACAGCGAAAGGGGGTATTGTTCACATTTACATTCGTTTTACTAAACATAGTGCACTTAAATCCACACGACTCCCCATGTTGAAATAGATTGTTGTGAATAACATCGAATAGGCGGAGAAGCTGTCAAAACAAGAATACAAACATAATTTCCAATTCTATTAAATACAACACATGTTCAATAGTGGGTTTGCAATGACTTTATAAACTGTAAAAAAAAAAAGAGGAAAAAAAAGAATGAGTAATATTTACTTGAAGACACCTAGGAAAGTTTTTTTCACTCAGAAAATTTGAGTACATTTTAGAAGAGGGTTTTTGAAAGTAAATTTTACTTGCATATTATTAGTTTATTAAAAAGAATAACTCAAATAATAAACCAATGACAGAAAATCGTAAATAAAGCCATTTTGCTCTGAAAAAAAAGCAAAACAGTCACTTTGCAATAGAGACTCAAATTACAAAATAAATTACAAACAACTTATCCCGAATTTCGGATTCATTTATAACAAATTAACCAAAGTGCAGAAAAAATGACAACTAACTCCAAGTTTCCTGGATGGCATTAAGCAGGAACAATTATTTAATAATAATTTCATTAATTAAAAGCACACTAATATATTATGTTAGTGTACATACATAGTGTAATTAGTGTACAATGTACATTATAATGTACGTTAAGCATTTAAACGTAAAATTATAAAAAAAATTCTCTCTCTTCTCGCTCTCTCACTCTCTCTTTTCCTATAAAGCTTACTCGTTATTAGCAGTTCTAAAATTAATCTCGTTAACTGAGTAAATCATACTTATTTTTTTTAATTTAAAACTTACTTCAACATTTGCTGTTAAAACATTACACGCAAAAACCAAGTAGCACATTAAAGTATACCTAATATTTTTAAGTAAATGTGAATAACTGGGGAAAAAGGTAAATATAATTATGAAACCAAGGTAATATTTACAAGGGCAAAAATCATTTTTATCAGTGCAGTCTGTGAATGGGACATAAGCAGCTATAGAGCACTCCTACATTATATTTCAGCAAAGTTGTATTTCAAACCCAACATGTGCTGGTACAGAAGCAACATTTAGGGAAAATGAGTCATTTTTGATGAAGACAGTTTATATGAATTATTTAAACATAGAGTTTGAATAAAACCTATTACAAACATTCTCAATTTAGCTCAATTTATGTTCAAAAATGTCTCTTGGGATTTTTTAAAGACACCTCAAACCTGCCAATGTCTTCTTTAGATTGAAATGATCTGAACATTGCCGTTGTAAAATAATCTGACTGACAGCCATTTCTTTCTTTGTTCACAGGCGAAAGACAGACGATGTTGTGTGAAAATGCATAAAGGGCCAGTGAGAAAACTACATTCTCGATAAAACTCTCCCTTTATTGGAACTAAAAAGAAATACCTGGTGTTTTGAGGAAATTTTAAGACACCAAATACTCTTTACCGGACTGTTCTGTTTTTGTTTTGTTTTTTGCCCATGAGGAAGTGTCACCAAACAAGATGCATTCTGGCTCAAGTGTGCATACTAATGCTTCATAAAGCCAATAATGAGTAATGTTTATGTGAGAAACATAAAGCATCAACATATTGGCTGATCGGCTCATGTTTATTGTCAAACATGGAGAAAAAAAAAAAAACAGTAGTCCAATACTGTTGTACACAGGAAGGACTATGCATTGTTTGTATGCACTTAACTACTAAGGAATGCTGAAATGATGAGAACAAATAATAATAATAATAATGATTAACAAAATAACAGTTAGTGTTTGTTCTTCCCAGCCATTTTCTGATTTACCCTCTGGTTGATTTTGCTGATGAATTAGCATAGCATGTTTTTTTTTTGACACAAAAGTCATTCTCTTCAAATCAATCACATTTACTTGTTTTACAGAGTCTGACGGTTGATTGTTCAGATTGTCTGATGTTTTATTAGGTTTTTGTAACTAAGAGCAGCATTTTGTTTTATAGATGAATGTGTTCACCAAATGGAGTTCAATTGAGCATGTTAAAGAACGAATCGAGCTGTCTTTGGTTGCGTTTGATTCACAAATATTTTATAGATGCCGATAGTCTCAGGGTGAGTGGCAGCCTAGGGAACATTATCACTTTTACATGTCTACAAAAGAATTAAAACAATTTTTACATTTTTATTGGATCTTCATTTTAAACATATATTTGCATGTGTATGCAGTGCTGTAATATATATATATGTATATATATGTATATATATGTATGTATGTATATATATATGTATATATATGTATGTATGTATATATATATATGTATATATATGTATATATATGTATATATATATATATGTATATATATGTATGTATGTATATATATATGTATATATATGTATGTATGTATATATATATATGTATATATATGTATGTATGTAGATATATGTGTATGTATATATATGTGTATGTATATATATGTATATGTATGTATATATATGTATATGTATGTATATATATGTATATGTATGTATATATAGAGATATATATATATGTATGTGTATATATATATGTATGTATATATATATATATATATATATGTATATATATATGTATATATATATATATATATATGTGTGTATATATATATGTATGTGTATATATATATATATATATATTAGGGGTGTTTAAACAATTATCGATTTGGCAATATATCGCAACATTACAGCGCAATTCTCATATCAATATGCAGCCGAATCGATTTTTAAAGATCAATTTTTGATGGAAATATTCAACAAAATGTCTTAATTAGAGTTAGGGTTCACACTTAAAGCATGGAAGAATGTTATATTAATGGAACATTAAGCCTTAAAATTTGATTTGTTTGTTTGTTAAATACGGTGAACCACAGGTTATAAGCCTGAAGTACATTTTCATATAAATCTTACAGTGTACATGGACAAGTTTATTGATTAGTATTTTCTAAATTTGAGTTTAAAAAAAATCACAATAATTTACTTAATCGGTATCGAATCGTGACCTATGAATCGTGATACAGATCGAATCGCAAGCTACTAAGCAATTCACACCCCTAATAAATATATATATATATATAGGCAAAAGATGCCTCTATCTATATATATATAGATAGATAGAGGCATATTTTGCCTACATGGAGAATTCCAGTGAGGGTAACCTCAATCTGAGTAATGCCAAAGAATCACAAGAGAGGAAGCCATTAATCTTTTTCTCAGTGGGATTACTGTGGATTTCTTCAACGTATTTCAGTAGTACCTTCCACTGCTTTTGGGGGTGGTAGTTCATGCCGAGCACCATTTAGGAAGGTATGAATCAGTGTCAGCCACGCGAGTTGTATAAAGGCAAAATAGGAAAGACACAAATTAGCTCTGTTGCATCTATTGTGATGGCTGATGATTACTCATAGGACAGTACCACACACTGCTGGACATAGGCCAACAAGCTCAAACTTAAAAAGAAGAAGCACAGTTAAAAGCTTCACATTCCATCTAAAAAATATATATACAATACACAATACCTTACAAACACAGAGCCAACCAAGACGATACACATGTGGTGTTGATCAGTCACAGTTAAGATCACCTAGCACCCTGTGTCCTGACAAACTCAGCTGTTGTTAAGGTAAAGGAATAAATCAGACAAAAAAAGGGGAAGAATCCCCGAGATTCTACATGTATACTGGAATAATGATAATAGTAAGGCAGCACTGTGGTTTCAAACATATCTACTTTATAGGTTAGATGTCCCAAAGTTGAATCACGGCTCAGGCCTCCTTATGTTGAGTTTACATTTGAGTTTGTAAGGTATGTCTCAACTTGGCAAGGTTATTATAGTTAATGAAATCTAACAAAAATAACCAGCGGTGTCTCTGGCATGAAAAGTTGAATGGGGCACAACAGTGGGCACTTTACATCCACAAGCAGCAAAGCCTACACAATAAATTCTAATTCAATTCAAGATCACAATCCGGTGGAAAGACACTGTATAAATGAAGAAGCCTATCATTTATTCATAGCCTTACAAATTAAGGCTATGAATGAAACCTTCGAATGGTTCAAAATAGGGTTGTGCAATTAATCGAAATTACAATTATTACACTCCACAATTACAAAATTGGCATAATCGTAAACAAAAATAAAAGATTATTAATGATAATTTTGAGTTGTTTAAATGTATATATTTGCACCTTTTTTTATTTTAAAATGACTAATTCAATAAATCATGTTTGCTCCAAAAGAACTTACATAAATAATTAATGGCCTATACAGATATATACACAGGACTGAGTTTATATTGTTTGTATGCATAAATTAGTTCTGGTTTCCTGGAATGTTTGTGGCGCTCGCTCACAGGCAAAAATAATAAAAACTTTAGACCATCTCTTAAAATTAAAAGCAGATATTTTCCTCATACAAGAAACCCACCTACAAAAATCTGAAGAAAAATTACTTATTGATAAGAATTTTAGCCAAGCGTACTCTGTCCCTTATAACAGTAGACAAAGAGGAGTCTGTATACTCATACATAAGAATTTACTCTTTACTCTAAATAATACAATAACAGACCCAGAGGGCCGATACATTATTATTCAGGTGACTATATTTAATAAAATATATACATTTGGTCATTTATATGCCCCTAATAATGATGATCCGGCCTTTTTCCATAAATTTTTCTCTAAGCTGTTTGAATTAGCAGCGAACTCTACTATTATTATTAGAGGAGACTTTAACACAGTCTTAAATCCATTAATAGATCGTTCTAATAATACAACATGTATAAGGCGATTACAATCTACTAAAGTAATAGGGGAATATATGGATGATTTTGGCCTCGTCGACAGCTGGAGACTTAAAAACCCAAATAAGAAGGAATTTACCTTATTTTCCGCTGTGCACAGGTCTTTTTCAAGAATTGATTTTTTTCTTACAAATAACTCTATTGCTGATAAAACTGTTACAAAAATACATCCTATTATTATTAGCGACCATGCACCAGTCTCCCTTTCCCTACAAGTTGATTATACCTTTAAACCACCACCGACATGGCGTTTTAACATCTCACTGCTAAACGACGCAGAATTTGACAAAATTATAAGAAAAGAGTGGGCAGACTTTTAGGAAATAAATGACTCTCCAGACCTATCTCCATCTCTTCTCTGGGAAGCTGGGAAAGCAGTAATTAAAGGTAAAATTATATCATATTCATCTTATAAAAAGAAACAGGATCAAAAATAAGAAAAATACTTGGAAGATAAAATTAAACAACTGACGGATGAGTACGCAATAAACCCAAATAACCAAATATGGACTGACTTACAAAATACAAAAATACAGTTAGACGATATGCTAACTAAAAAGACAGAGTTTATAATACAACAATTGAGATACAACAACTTTGAATATAATAACAAATCAGGTAAATTTCTTGCAAACCAACTTCAACGCAATCGGGAAAAATCGCTTATAACGGCTATTAAAGGGACAACTGGTGAATGTACACAATCACCAGAAGAAATTAATCAAATTTTTTATAACTATTATCACAACCTATACTCAGAAACTAACAAGCCTAACCCAGAGCATATTGAGGCATTCCTCAGTAGCTTAAATATACCTCAGTTAACTACTGAATATAAAGATATGTTAGATGCGCCACTTACTATAAACGAGTTGTACAGTGCTCCAGATAGTATGCCAAATGGCAAAGCACATGGCCCGGATGGTTATCCGGCTATATTTTTTAAGCACTTCTGGTTAATGCTTGCTCCACTATTCTTAAGAGTAGTAACAGAAATTAAAACTAATGGTCACATACGCCCACACATGAATACAGCAGCAATTAAACGTTTATTAAAGCCAGAAAAAGACCCCACCCTTCCATCAAGTTACCGTCCTATTTCACTAATTAACACTGATATTAAAATTATCACTAAGGCTTTCACATCTAGACTAGAAACAGTCATATCGACAATCATTTATAGCGACCAAACAGGCTTTATTAAAGGTCGTCACTCTAATAATATTAGGAGGCTCTTTAACCTTATTAGCATGTCACAGCGGCATGATAAAAAGGCAGTCTATCGTTGGATGCAGAAAAAGACTTCGACAAAGTTAACTAGTCATTCCTCTTTGCTGTTTTAAATAAATTTGGCTTTGGGAAGTCATTTATTCACTGGGTGTCAGTATTATATGATTCTCCTAAAGATACAGTTACTACTAATGCTATTATATCTCAGAGTTTTACTCTACAGAGAAGCACAAGACAGGGATGCCCACTGTCCCCTTTATTATTTGCAATATTTATTGAACCGCTTGCATTAGCCATACACCAGGAAAGAAGGATTCAAGGAATTCACTCTGGGGTAACAGAACATAAAATTCATCTATATGCCGATGATATTTTACTTTATTTAGAAAAGCCTGCTATTTCGTTAGGGGAAGTATTTGACTTAATAACTAAATTCTCACAGTTATCAGATTATTCTATTAACTGGACAAAATCAACACTTCTACCTATTACAGAAAATTCATGGAACCCTGCAAGCCAGGACCCACACTACTCATTTCCTATAGGTAATTTAAAATACTTAGGCACAAAAATTTCATCTAAATTAACTGATTGAATTAATTTAAACTTTACTCCACTTCTGGATAGCATTTATAGTGACTTGGAGCGCTGGAATAATCTTCCTATTTCTCTAATAGGACGAATAGCCACTATTAAAATGAAAGTTTTACCCAAAATAAACTATTTTCTCTCAATGATTCCATTTAAACCTACGGCTAACTGGTTCCAGTTGTTGGACTCAGCCGTTACAAAATTTTACTGGAATAAAAAAAAAGCAAAGATTAGTCTATCTACCCTTCAGAAAAATAAATCCAAAGGAGGTCTAGAGGCACCAAATTTTATGCACTACTTTATAGCTAACCAGCTACAATATATCATTTTATGGGCACAACTCAACAGAGATACTAACTGTTGGCTGGAACTAGAACAGAAGGATTGTAATAACCTCAGACTTCTAGATTTACTCTTTATTACAACATCGATTAAGGTATATAATTGTTTTAAAAACCCAATGATTTCCGCCACCCTGACTGCCTGGTGGAAGGCACTAAAAATTACAAAAGCCCAAGTGGAGCCCTGCGGGCTTTCTCCCCTATGGCATAACCCCGACTTTCAACTTAACAACCAATCGTTTTATTTAGGTGTGTGGGAGCAGAAAGGAATTACACATCTCCACCATCTCTTCTCAGATAATATGTTTATATCATATACATCCTTGCTCCAAAAATACAAAATAAAAAACGGAAATTAAAAGTATGATAAAGAAACAAATTCCAACACTTCAGGGTACGCTCCAACCGCCGGTTTTCGCTAAATATATTACCAAGCTTTCTCCGACAACAACAAAAAAACTCTCAAAAATATATAAGTTACTTTCATATACTGATAAACGTCTTTACCGGAATCTGACTTTTTGATTCAAGTTTGTGAAAACGTTTTTAAAATGACAAAACACACAAATTTACAACTTATCCAATATAAAATTATTCATAGAACATACATTACTCAATATATGATGAAGAAAATGGGACTCTCAGACTCCAACATTTGTCTCCAGTGTTTACAAAACACTACAGACACTTATTTTCATGCTTTATGGTTATGTACTCCGGTTATGTATTTCTGGACTAAAGTCTTAGAAAAACTTTCCGCTATCTTGGACTGTAGGATACCGTTCTCTCCAAACGTGTGTTTGCTAGGTGACTTAACAACAACTGACTTACCACATAAACAATTTCAATCTACACTTGTAGCTCTTACTATCGCAAAAAAACCCAATCCTTGTTAACTGGAAAAATATACAAACTCTGAATATCGACCAATGGTCTAACCTCCTCATAAATCACATTTTAATGGAAAAAATATCTGCCTCAAATAAAAACCAAATATCTAAATTTATAGAAACATGGTCTACGTATATAGAGAATTTTAACCTAAATCTGGTTACTTAATTCTGCCTGTTAGCGAGAGCCACCGCATCGCGATAACTTACATTGATGTTTCTGTATTTGGCAATTTGTAACTAATGGTTGTGTTTTTATAGTCAGGAACCCAGCTGCTGCCAACAGGATCGAGCAGATTCACCTCCAATGGGCACTAAGGGTTAATATTCGGATTCACTGCATGCCAGTGGGTTAATTCTATAGGTGCTGTCCCCCCCTGGCTGGGCGTGGGCGGGTCTGCCCCTCTGTTGGCTGCTGGGTGGCGGCTGCGTCTTGGCCGGTCCCTGGGTCTCTTGGGGGGTGCTGCGTTGCGGGGCTCTCCCTGGTGTCCGGGGCGGCACCACTCCGGCGCGGTCCGTCGCTCTGGGCCCGGCGACGCGGTTCGGGGCCTGTAGGCCGCCGGGGTGCCCTGTGGTTCCCTCTCCCCGCTCCATTCCTCCCGCTTGCTGCCTCTCCCTCCTCGCCTCTCCCCGCCCGTCCTCCGCCTCCCTGTCCCTTCTCCCTCGTCACCCTTCCTCCTCCTATCCCCCTCTCTCTGCGGCCCTGCCGCTGCCCCTTGCCCTTCTTGTTGTCTCCTTCCCCCCTCCCTTCCCCCTCCCCTGTATGCCTTCCTTCCCCTCCCCTGGGCCGGGGGGTCCATCCGTGGCCCGGGTCTCGGTGCTCCGGGGGCCGGGGGGGTGGGTGTGTTTGGTGTTGTGCCCGCCCCGCTCCGGTGGACCTCCTGGGACCTCGGGCGGGCCCCAGTATCCGGGGGGCAAGCCCTATCGCCCCGCCGGGCTGGTCCCATATGCCCGCCGGGGTCCCGGTGGGGTGGGTGGGGGTTTGGTGGGCGGGTGCGCCTCCTGCCCCCGCCCGGTTGGGGGGGGCCCGCTGGTCGCTCCTCTTAACTCACTGCTCCAATTTTAATGCACCACACAACTGTGTGTGTGTGGGGCGGGGGGGGGGCAACGGTTGGGGCAGACCGCAGTATAGAGCAGTGCTGCGGTCCCCTGTCCGTGTCCCCGCCGCGCCGCCCCCCCCATTAATTTTTTTAATGCACCACATACACTCACTGACATGCCTGGGAGGCGGGTGGATCGGAGCGTGGGGATATAATTTCCCTGGGGGTGGTGGGGGGCTGGTGGGGGGGGGACTTGGGGGCCTGGGGGTGGCTGGGGCTGGGTTGGGGTGGATGGCGGGGGTGGATGGGGGGCGGGGGGTCGTGGGGGGAGCGGGCACTGTGTACCGATGGGGTGCCAGGCGGGCCCCGTCCTGCTGCGTTGGGTTGGGGGCACGGGCCGTGTTGGGGCGGGGGGCGCTCCTGCTCCTGGGTTTGCTCTCCGGCCGGTGACCCTGGCGGGGCCCGGGGGTCGTCCTTTGGCGCTGCCGCGGCCTGGGGGGCCCTGAGGTGTTGCGCTTGCTCTGTCCTGGCAGGGGTCGACGGCTCCCCTCTTTGATGGAGATTTTCATGCATGCCAGATCCACCACACCAGTATCTATCGAAACTCAGACACAATCTGCTTCTTCCTCAGGTCATTGAATCGGTGGACGCTGGTGTCTGTGGATCTCACTCTGCTTCGTCTGTCCTTCCTTCCTTTCCTCAGTCTCTCCTTTGGTCTCTTGAGGTCTCCCTGATTTGTTGGAATTTAGATTTTTCTGGGGTTGGTGAAGAACTCTGGTTGGTGGCCGGGTGGGTGGTGTCTGGTCGGTGCTGGATTTCACTTTCCTTTCTTTTCTTTGGTTCCTTCCTCGGGTCTCCTGACGGCGGTGTTCGGTTTAGGTGAACGGTATGAGTTTTTTTTAATAGGTTTTTGGTGAACTAACGAATACACACACACTCACACGCACGCACACACGCACATACACATACTCACCCACATACAAAAAAAAGAAAGAAAAAAAGAGCAATGATGATGACATTACCGAATGAACAATACTGAGCTCTTAAAAAAAAAGAAAAAAAGAAGAAAAAAAAAAGGAAAACGTCTTCACTGTTTGCTGTCATTCATTTTGTGTTGATCAGCAGATATCACAAGTTTTAATTCTTTCTGTCCCCCAATCATTTCTTTTTTTAATGAGTGATTTAAAATAAAATGAAATAAATAAAACAGATTATATAAATGAACCCCAGAAAAACACATTATTATTGATTATATAAATGAATGATGATTATATGATTTGATTATATAAATGAACCCCAGAAGACCACATTTTGGTGTTTTGATTCCAATTCATGCCAACACAGTCACACAGTTCAAATAACAATCAAAGCTTTGGCCACCAAAGCTGAAGCCTCACGAGCTGAACCTTTTTGTGAACCAACTGGATGGAAAGCTTCAAGGGTTCAAAAGGCTTCATCTGCCCATCACTAGGTTCAGCTGCCTTTTAAAGCAGTCTGATTACAGATCAGCGGTAGATGCGTCGCTGGAGGATCTGTCCACCATCATTCAAGTTGTACTAAAAAAAACACCCTGGATTGATCACCTTCCAATTACAGGGCAGACATTTAAAAACAGAAAAACACAATTAGCAATCCTATTTGCTGTCTGTGTCTTCAGTGACTTTAAAATACAGTACATGTTTTTAGGAGGAAGCTACCTGAATGAAAAACTTCCACGCAGAGAGACTATTTTGTTGTGAGGCAGCAGTGCTAACTCATCCATTGTGCTATTATAATCAGTATAGTGTATTTGCTGCATTTTAGTAAATGTTTATTTTGAACATTTTTGACAGAAGAAAATTATATATATAAATATATATAATTGAAGGAATTTCCCTGACGGGATGCTCCCATAAATAGGCAATTGATAGGAAAAGTGTGTGATTGACAACTAAAAGCCATCTTCACCATCTAGTGCAATTGTATAGAGGATATCCTCAATCAATCAGAGTACTTAGAATAGCCTCACTAACAGAAAACAGCTGTTCCCAAACATCCTCAACATCATGCATGGGGTCAAGCAGAGACAATAAAGTTGGCGTGCTTCAACCAATGTGACATTCTATCTTCATTCCTCATCTAAAACAGATTCAAATCATCACATGTATACAATAGCATCAATATCAAATGTTGTTTTGTTCACATCCAGGTTGTTATTCATTTACATTATTATTGATCCTGACCGACCCCAGCATGCAGGCATGCAAAGAGCGCGCAAATTCACAAAATAGACTCGTAGCTGTTTCAGGTTTGAAGGGTGCCCTCTCCAACCAACATGTTTGAACTTGTTCTTTCACTGTAGGCACAATGTTTAGGAATTACACTGATGAAGAGCAGTGCAGCAAAGAGGCAAAGCTTGCGACAAAAGTAATACGTACAAGAGCACTGTACTGGGCAAACATAGGCTATGGATGATCAGAATTCTAAATATAATTTCATGAATAGCTTGTATGATATTTTTAATTACTGTATCATTTATTCAACTGAATGAAAGTCCTCAGTGAGATCCAGAGGAAAATCTTTTTATCCAGAGTTAGCTGGAACATAAAAGATAACTTCATTAATTAAAAAAAAGAAGAAGAAGAAAGTCAAACATAGCACACAGTTTATAAAACACTGCACACAATCTGTAAATGAGGAGCAGCATTACGTTTTGAACAATTCCACTATACATTTATTTGCAATCACATCGGAAAATCTAACTATCTATTCAAGATCTTTTAGGCTGTACTGATTCAGTAACCCAAGAAGAGATGACGTTTTTGCAATATTTTCTGTGATTTTTATAGCAGAGTTCCTGAATAAGTGTCTTCAATATGTTCAGTATAGGCTATACTGTATGAATTAGTGTGTAGCACCCTCCTTTGGTAGGATAAGGTATATTAGTAAAATTAGTCACCAATCTATTATGCTCGTTGGACACTATTGCAATTCCTTCAGAAATTGCACATGCATGCTGAGAACAATAGCAGAAATACAAAATATCTATCTACGTATGAGTGATTGAATGATTTAACATCAATTGCAAATTATTTGAATTTTTGTTACAAACTTAAAGTAGTTCGTAATGTACCAACAACAACAAAAAGAACATATTAACTAGCCCAATAAAGATGATGCCTTTTTTGCATCATCTTTTTGTGGTCAGCTCAGCTGTTAGGGGCTTCATGCCGCTGGTAGGTGAAAAGCAGGTCCTAGAGATGCATGGCTGATGGCTCACAGCCGCCAATGATGACCACAAAAAATTGACAAAATTGTTCCTCAAGTGGTCGCCTGGTGGCCAAGCCCGCAACCATGGCACAGCCCAAAGAGGCATCTCAGACGTTCTGCTGCGCTGGCCTTGGGGCGTCAACCATGTCGGCGAGGGTCGCTGGGAAGAGAAAATGACATATTTTGAACCTCAGGTGCAGCCAGGAAGAAAAGAGGAAAGTTCTGACATTATTTTTCATTCTTTTTTGTTGTTTATTCACATTAAATGAGGTCCGTCAAGCTAACCCTCATCAGATGAATGCTAAAAACCAGATCATTTAAAGAGACAGAGTTTGTCCATACCACCCCATCACAGTAAACTACTCCGTCACAGGATCATCTTGCAAAAAAAAAAAAAAAAAAAATTTAAATGAGGGAAACGGAGTGAAATGCTTCATAAAGTAAATGCTGAATAATGTTCTTGTTTTGTGGACTAATTAAAGGACTATAGGTTTTATTTTGAATTTTGAAGTCGATAGATATTTGTAAAAACAATGTAACAGATGACGTGAAATTCATATTTCATGGCCAATGAGCCTAAAAAAGAAAAAAACTGATTAAATTACATACTGTCTTTTGATGGTATAATAAAAAGAGGACACTTTACTATTTTCAAAATTTATTTAATGTGCCATCACTCAAATAGTGCACATATTGTCCCTGACGTAGTGGAGAGGTGGGATATAAATATATATACAGTGCTGCTCAAAAGCTTGTGAACCTCTTGAGCAATTTGGATTTTCCATTTGTTTCAACCTGATTTTGTTATTCAATCTGAGCCATTACATTTTATATGAATTAACAGGTGTAGGTTTAGCATTTCAATGCATTGTTCTTTTAAAAAAAATCTATTGTGTCGTCAAAACTAAATTAAAAAGAGTTTTTGGTCAATTCATGTAGGTGCAAAAGTAAGTGAACTCTGAGCTGCATTGCTTAAAACAAGCAGCCAAGTAGGATCAAGTAGGACAAATTGGTAGCTAAACTAACCACTGAAATGGACAAATGAAATGAGAGAGGTTTAGCGAAGAAATTGTGCATCACTGACTGAAACAAAGACAAAACCACGTCACTTTAATCTTACCCAGGTGAACTCATACAGGTCAGTCAAGATGAGAGTAAGAAAAATCTCAGGGGACCTCAGGAAGTGGGTAGTGACAGCACATCTCAAAACTCATCTGTTTAGACAAGCATACTCTCTCTGACTAGAACTGTTTCGTCTTTTCTTAATTTTTTAATTTACCTTATGTTGTTCTTACCTTTGTATTTGTATGCTTTAACTGATGTTATAAGGTGACCTTGAGTGTCCAGAAAGGCACCTATGAATACAATTTATTATTATTAGTATTATTATTGTTATTACATCTGTCTGGGGAAAGCTATAAAGTCATCTAAAAAGGTTGAGCTTCATCATTCCACCGTGAAGCAGATCATCTGCAACTAGAGAACACAAAATGATTACAATCCAGCTTAGAAGTGGATAACCTTCAAAAATATCAGCAAGACCCACAAGACAAATGATAATTCAGGTGGAAGCCAACTTGTGGATCACATTGAGGGATTTGCAGACCTTTTTTTGCTGCATCTGGGACACATGTGCATGCTTCAACAATCAGAAGAAAAGTAAATCGACAAGGCTTTCATAGAAGGCTTGCTCGGTAGAAGCCTCTGCTCACAAAAAAGATCAAAGCTGCCCATCTCAACTTTGCCAGAGAGTACCTGAACAAACCTGAAGCTTTTTGGAAGACCCTTCTGTGGACAGATGAATCCAAAATTGAACTGTTTGTTCACAACTAAAACAGTCATGTTTGGTGAAAAGTCAACACTGCATGCCAGCAAAAGAACCTTCTCCCTACAGTGAAGCAGGGTGGTGAGAATTTTAAATTCTGGCCTGGCTTTTCATCCTCAGGACCTGGACAACTCCACTAGTCCAGGGAATCACGAATTCAGAGGAATAATTTGAAATTCTTTGTGAAGTTACAGCCTGGTAGAAGATGGATCATGCAACATGACAATAATCCAAAGCATTCCAGCAATACAACCAAGGAATGTCTGAAGAACAAGATTCATGTTCTGGATGTGCCCAGTTTAAATTATTTCAAAATACTGTGGCAGGACCTGAAGCGGGCGGTTTATGCTGGACGCCCATCTTACCTCTCACAATTGGCTGCACATTACAAGGAAGAGTGGCAAAAATCCCCCAAAGTAGATGTGAAAGACTGATAAGTCACTAAAGAAAGTGTTTGGATGAAGTTATCATTGCTATATATATATATATTTGTATTGGAGGATCAATCGCGTGTCTTTCATTTGCTAGATTTTGAAAAAAGGAGTTTGCCCTGCAAGGCGGCACGGTGGCTGACTGGTTAGCACGTCTGCCTCCCAGTGCAAAGGTTGTGAGATCAAGTCCAGGCTTCGGCCTTCCTGGGTGGAGTTTGCATGTTCTCCCCGTGCTTGCGTGGGTTTTCTCCGGGTACTCCGGTTTCCTCCCACATTCCAAAAACATGCATGGCAGGTGAATTGGACACTCCAAATTTTCCATAGGTGTGATTGTGAGTATGGTTGTTCGTCTCTGTGTGCTCTGCGATTGGCTGGCAACCAGTTCAGGGTGTACCCCGCCTACTGCCTGAAGCCAGCTGGGATAGGCTCCAGCAACCCCTGCAACCCTTGTGAGGACAAGCGGTACAGAAAATGGATGGAGTTTGCCCTGCATGAAAAGCTTACAAATCTCTCTCTCTCTTTCTCTCTCTCTCACAAATAATTTGTGTAAATTAGTCGAAATACCTCGCGGGGCTTGTTTGTCCTTCTGCAGCTTCCGTCTCACTACTTGGTGACGTAGCAGTCGTGTTCCGCCATATTGTCTCTGATACAGCAGAAATCTCACATTAGAGCAGGCATACCGGCGACCGTCCGAAATTTGACAATTGGGATTGACAACTGATTTTCTGGGGCAGCGTTTTGTTCGTCTCATTGATCACGGGGGTAAATATGTACAGTATATCTGCTGATGATGTAAACCAGTCAAAAGTGGCTGACAAAACAAGTGAGCTTTGCCGTTTGCTATGGCTAGGATGCTAACGTCAAGGGTCCGCCCAACACGGATGAGTTTGTAGTCCTCTGTTAGCAGTAAACCCAGTCAATTACGCCAACCATATCGCAGGCCAATGTACTCTTATTTCTCTCATCCTTCTGCATTTCTCAAAACAAATTTTCAACATGCACGTTTAATATAATTTGATTACCAGCTTGTATTCGGCTGTGAGTCCCAATGCATCTAATTGTGTGCGAATAATCTTACCAAACGGCAGAAAACGAATCATCTAAACTAAACAGAAACCGCGTAAGTGATGTGCTTGGTTTCCTTATTGTGTAATTTATATGTTCTGATTGCATTACAGACTGCTGCATAACATAGTCACTTAATATATTGTCAGCGGATATTGTTGTCTGTGCTGAACATACAGCATCTTATGGGTCATTTCGGACAAACGATTACATATGTCGTTGTTGTTTGTTATCTACAGTCAAGTGGATGTTATTGATTATGACATGTAGACACAAGGTTTCCTATTTGCTGTGTCTGGAGAAGCATTTTGTATGACAGGCGTAATGTCATCATCTCCAGACGAGTTCAATTGGAATCTATTCAGCTCTGTTTTGTGTTTGTTGTAATGGTCGCTTAACAAATTGTTATTAGTGCTCTAAAAAAAAAACTACCCATTTGAAACAGTGTAAGGTGGTCGAACATGAGTGATATGCTTTGCTACACATGAGCCTGCAGTAGTTAGTTGTATCCCGGTTGAGGAATGACGTACTCCAGTGATCCTCGCTACTTTTTTTTTTTTTCTTAAATATATACACAACAGCCACATTAGCAGAGCAAAGTCAAGGGGGGAGTCACTTTAGCAATAATCTATCAAATCACCCCCAACCCAACAGTAAACTGGAACACGGACTGGAGCATGCTGTATTTGCGTGTGCCTAGTGTTTGTTATATTTTTATAAAGCAAACTATACAAGTATGGTTCTAAGTTGCCACTAGGTATGAGCCGATATTAGATTCTGACGGTATGATAACCGTGAGCACAAATTACATCTCTAAAATGTCCTTTTTGCAATTATGAGGGTGCGTCAATTACTCACTGATTTTTGCTGTTTGCTGAGTTCACCAGTGCTTTCTTTTTACCATAGTGTATATTTTGCCATACCCAATGTTATAGCAACTTTGCGAATGTTTCTTTTTTGTTTTTGTAGCTTAAGGATGATTTTTTTCTTCCAATCTTTCGAATGCAATAGTATTTCATTCATTTTCTTATCATTTTTTTAAGCGACAACAACCACGTGCCCTGGTGCCCCCTCCCTTGTCCTCTAATAACCCCTCCCCCTCCCATACCCCTTCCCCTTCTGAATTAAACCCTGCACCCCTCACCTTTGCTCCTACCCCTTCCTTCCTGAGCCTTCTGCTGCTGAGAGAGCCCACCATCCACTCTGCCAAGCTGTCGGACATGTCAGGACCCGTGCCAAGCCGGGCCAGAGTGTACAATGAAGTCAACACTCACCGGCCAAGGGAGTACTGGGACTATGAATCCCACGTAGTGGAATGGGGGTAAAGTGCTTGTTGCCTGCTTCACTATATTTTCACCATGTTGTTTCCGGTTTCCAACCTGAATTATGTATTTACAGTAACCAAGATGACTTTCAGCTGGTGCGAAAGCTAGGCCGTGGCAAATACAGTGAAGTGTTTGAGGCCATCAATATCACCAATAATGAGAAGATTGTAGTAAAGATCCTCAAGGTAAATGAAGCTATAAAATGATGATGGCGTGCCGCACGATACACGTCACCACACTTAATTAAAATTCATGACACTAGTGACTGAGGCTGGGAGGGGGGGGGGGGGCAGTCATGCTAGACACATGTAAACAGTCTACGAGCGAGATGTCTACTGAGCTTAACCTACTCATTCTGTCCAAGAATGATGTCCTTGGTGCCAAATTCATTGGTATAGATGTTGAAGAACATACTAATGTTCAATTGAAGAGATGGTTTGAGTGTAGAGGGCTGAAAAAGACACGAAAGAGCCAATCTGATCCAGAGGTTATTATTATTATTTTTTCGTCCTACACAACTGACACTGACATTCTCCTGTTTAAACAAGCCATCCTTTACCACTATATGCCCTGTCTGTCATATCTATCTGGTTGTTTTAGATGTTTGACAATTGTTGGGGGTAAATTTGTATTGCTTTTTTTTGGGTGTGTAGCAATCGCAAATTCTACTTGGGCACAATCAAAAACACTTGCTATATTAACAAACCTCAATTATTTTAATCCTTCCCCCCTTACTAAGGCTGTTTCCTTACTTTATAAAAGGCCCTACAGATAACTCACAGCATACCACGATTTATATGTAAGGCAAAAAAAAAATTAGTTTTGTAAGCAAGACGGGTTCGAACAATAGTGGCAAAGCTATTTTTAGCATTCATTATTGTCGTCCAGCAGTCGGGGTAGTGTCAAACGCCACACAAAAACCCCCCAAAAGAAAATCGCTTACCGGTACCTCTTCGGGACAAGCGGTGGCCGGTAAGGGATCAAGATTGTCGTCTGTAGGAGCATGCATGGCCCCCAACAAAATGTTTACTACATACAAGGATGAAGATGAAAGGCTTCACCTCGCTGGCGTTAAACTGGTCTTTTCGACGTCTGCACAAAGTTGACTTATCGTTCACATATAGAGTTTTTGGCTTCGGGAAGAAAAAAACCCCAAACATCCTTCATATGTGGGCGGTCGTAGTGTCTGGAGTTGTTTCTGCAAGTTCCATAGCAGCAGTGTTTACTTGGCATGTTGTTTTTCTGAGATAAACAAGAACAAAAACAAGCAGTACTAGCATGGGTCACCTGTGAGCGCGCTTCTACATTGACCCCCTTCCGGTTCAAGCTGCTGACGCCACGCGGCCTTGCAGTCTAAAAATATTACTTGTGTTGCACCCTATTATCTATGTTAGCCGTACTTTCATTCCAAAAACATTAATGAAATGTATGTCTTGTCAGCCTGTCAAGAAAAAGAAAATAAAGCGTGAAATCAAGATTTTGGAGAATCTACAAGGAGGCCCAAATATCATCTCACTCATAGATATTGTCAAAGACCCTGTGGTAAGTGTGCATTTTTTGTAATTGATATACTGTACAGGAATGGTCAAATCAATTTGATATATTTCTCTTGTCACCAAATGCAATAGCATGTTGATACTGTCACTTGTGTAAGCTCATCAATGTTTTTTTTTTGCTAAAATGATGTGACACCTCGTCCTTTTTATGGAGTTGACTTCCCGTTAAGGCTCTGCACACAGCCATCTAGTGAAAAGCAGAGTAATTAGTATTTTTAAAGATAGCTTTTTTGTTGCTTCAAAAGCAACACAATACCTTGAACATTGTTGTGTTTCAATGTACACATTGATGTCCAAACGGCGTTTTAACCAACCATGGATTTTCCAGTGAGTTTAACTCCCTCGTGAGTTGCGATGCTATTTCTCAGAACTTGCTTTCCTGGATACCGCAGTGCATTAAAGCAACACTAAATACGATTTTAACCTTCAATTCATATTTTCATAATTGTGCTGATGAAACATTGACTTACAGCTAGATTAATGAAACCATTGTCATGGCCTGAGGGGGGTCGGTGTAATTTTTACTTTTACTAAACAACTTTGAGGAGGATGGTGGGAAAACTGGCACACAAAATAGTATGAACGTGCAGACTGCTTTACGGCATACATCACATTCCCCTTTCTCCATTCGATCCAAAGACAGAAGTTAAATCAAACGTCTACGCGTGATTACTGTTGTCATGGAGAAGCTGCAAAACAACCCAAGAAACTAAGATTTTTGTCTAATGAGACAAACAAAATAAATAAAAAAGGAGTCTACCTGGATAAAAGCTAGCGTTGTTCCATTTTTTTGGCCCCCAATTCCGATACCACCGATTCTGATACCCAGATGATGTTGTTGTTCGACTGACCTATTTTTATACTGTGGTTTTGTGCTTCTTTATGGACCCGAAGCGGCTAGCCATACACCTAATTAGTTTTTACTGCGGGCCACATTATGTCAAGGTTGCCAAGTCACAGGCCAAATTGTTGTTTTTTCTTGGGTGTGCCAGCACCAAATTTTTTGACCGTATCACATTTGACACCGCAGTTCTCCAGTTTTAATGTTATTTAAAAAAATAATAATAATAAAATAATAATAATCTTATTGAAAAAACACCAAAAAAAACCCTGTATTTTCTGTAGTTAAGGGAGACCGTATCTTCACGACCATAAGGCGCACCGTATTAAAAGACACAGTCTCAGTTACATGCTTTATCTGTATTTAACACACACATAAGGAGCACCGTATTATTGGGCGCAGGCATGGTAAAACATACGCTAGCTTAAAACACACTGTAGCATGCTTTCACGCTAACACATACCTAGCATATAAAAAAAAAGGCAGTGTAATTGAAACTACAGTCATATACTAATAATACTTTTAACAGCAATAACGTATTGTATTTACTGTATTTTCACAACCATAAGTATTAAAAGGCACAACCATCACCACTACACATTAACAGAAGCCCAGAGGTGTAGATTGAGAAGGAGTTTATGTTTAAACATCCTGTATTTAAGAAGTGTTTATTTCTGAGTCAAAACGTTGGACAGTGCCTTTAAATACAGAAATAGCACACATAACTCAGATTGCGCCTTTTAATACTTATGATTGTGAAAATATGGTCAGTTGATGCTGTTAAAATTATTATTAGTATATGATTGTAGTTCCAATTACATTGAGTGTATTGGGTGAAACGTTTTTTTTTTAGAAGCTGGACTGTCATTGTTTATGCACACGCATGGTCTGAGGATGTTCTAAATTTGTTCGCAGAATACGCACAAATTCAAGTACGAAGATAATGATGAATCTCACATTTCATGCGTACCCATGTTTTGCACACGACTTGGTGCGTGAGCACAATAGTAAATCAGGCCCATTGTGCTTAACTCTTTGACTGCCATAAACGTTATAAAACGTTTAGTATAAACCTACGGAAGGGCGCCGAGGACGTTAAAAGACGTTCACTATGTTTTTTTTGTTTTTTTTGGAAACGGGTGGATGAAAGCCTTGGGCAGCTGTGCTGAAAGTATCAGGCAGATCTAGTTAGTATAATGACTCGTTTTGGCCCCTAGATGGCAGCGATGACTCTTTGCACAAGGTTGGGTGGCCCGCCCACCGTGGGCGTCAGTACAAGACGTGAGGCGGAGCTAGAGTGTTGAGGAGACGATGGCTGATCATGCAACAATGGCTGATGAAGCAACCGGTTGCAAGCAGCTCACGCTTGAGCATTTTTTTCAAAGACGGAAAGCATCGATCAATACTAAAAAGCGCATTGATGTCGACGATGATGATGACTCCGAGCTTGACGCCAAAGTTGGAAGCCTTGACGCGACCGTTATGATCACATAGTAAGTAAGCCTCACCGGCTAGCGCGGCTAGCGCTGCTAACGCTGGAAAACGCGCAGCCAGCACAACCGACCGGGTACTTCTGCACAAGCGGAGATTCGATCGGGCGAAGGAAGAGTTGTCGAAAAGCATCGACCAATGCACATTGATGATGATGATGATGATGATGATGATGGTGAATCCAGAGGTTGACGCCACAGTTGGACGCCACAGTTGGACGCGGCCTTTATTCTCACGTCATAAAGCCTCACCGGCTAGCGCTGCTAACGCCGTAGCTGCACAAGCGGACATTTTGTCGGACAATGAAGAGTACCCCGAGTCCAATGCATATTAATCGGAGGAGCGGGTACAGTCTGATCACGGAGAAGACACTGGTTCTGGACTACGATGCCACCATGAATGGAGTGGATAAGATGGATCAGAACATCTACCACCCGGTATAGCAACTGAAGGACATGAGGAAGCCAGACTAACGCCACCGTAACGTAACCGTAACATGATCCTGATATTAGACTTTATGGCAACACACACTGCAGTATATACTTGCTATTCCCCGGAAAAAACGGCCTGCAAGAAAGTGTAGCTTCTGCACGCGAAGAGGCAATCGTTTCCTTGCACGCAGGGGAGTGTTTCACAAAAAGAAAAACTATCGTTGAAACATCCACATAATTGTAAATAGCACCACAGTTGCACACATTTGTAAATAGTTTGCCAAATTGTTGTCAAATTGTTACACTGTTGAATGTAAATAAACGTATTTTGCTATCAAAAAACACTTTTTCATTCTTGGTGGTAGTGTTTTATAGAAGTAAAGCACTATTTAGGTGTTTGTGGCATCATTCATGGACAAAAAGAAGTGTAAAATTCACTAGAGTGCATGAAATAATATCGTTTCACTAAAAGCTTGATTTCTCCGTATTTTGGTCCAAAACAAGCGAAATCGGGTGAAACTAACCATTTTCTATTGTTGATTACTAAAGAACGGAATAAGGTAGAAACAAACTTTTTTTTCTGATGAAAGATGAAAGTTCAATCTTTCATTTGGTAGTATGTGTGTTTCCATAGTCCAAACAGAACATTTTCTGTGGACCTTGAAAGATCAGTCAAAATGCTTAAATCGGCTGGCACTGACAGCATGCATCCCTTTTCTGAAAACGTCTCACCGCGTCTTTGCTTGTGAATAACGGTGCAAATCAGAAAACTCTTTTTATACCCAATCATTGCGCCCACCTGTTAGCCTGTTGACCTGTGGGATGTTCCAAGCAGGTGTTTGATGAGCATTTCTAAACTTTTTCAGTCTTTTTTGCCACCTGTCCCATCTTTTTTGGAACGTGTTCAGGGTTTTTTCTGGCTCAAATTGAGGCAGAGGTGGTACCATCCTGACTATGATGGGTGACTACCGATACCAGTATAATCTGTATCTGTGCCAATTCCAGTCTTATTTTAAGGTATCGGTACTCACGGCGGTGACGATACCATTATCGGCCACCCTCCTGCGGCCGTTTACAATCAGGGACAAGGAATTAGAAATGATATGAATACAAAGTTGCCATTAACTTCATCCAATTTTAAGGAAAAATAATATATTGGGATGTATAGGTCTTTCTTTAAAATCATTTGTCATTTAAGGGTGGGAAATTGTATTTACGAGTGATTTCGGTATTTGGTATCAGTAGCAGTGACTACTGAAGAGTTGCGTATTGGTCGGGAAAAAAGTGGTGTTGAACATCCCTAATTCTGACCATGCGTCATGACCTGCATGTATTCTGTAAATTCCAACTGATTCTCTTTAATTTTTTACTGGCAATATATAATAATTCCATGTTCCAATAATAAGAATAATTGTTCCAATAACATTATGACTATTATCATGTTAAAGCATTCATACATTATCAGTCACTCAGGCTAGAGGTGGTGAGCAAAAAAGGTGGAGGTGGCTGCCTATGAATTTTGTACACAGGAAAAACACTGGTGTTGCAACCATACAATTTTAAGTTAATGATTATTTGCTAAAAACGAAGTTTATCAGTTTGAACATGACAAGTTTTGTCTTTTTTGTATATTCAATAGGTTGAACACGATTTGCAAATCGTTGTATTATTTTTATATTGTTTAACACAATGTCCCAACTCCACTGGAGTTGTTTGTATGCAACTTTCAAATTGTAGCCATTGCTATATGAAAATTGCATACTGTTACATTGCAATGTTGGTTTGAATTTTGATTAATTGTCCCTAAGTGTTATAAATGTTTCATTGTTCTTTTTTCAGTCTCGTACACCTGCCTTAGTCTTTGAGCATGTTAACAACACCGACTTCAAGGTGAGAAATTTGTAATTTCTTCAAATTATTTAAAAATTCTAAAACATCTTTCTTCTTTTTGCACTTTTGCTTTTTTTGTTCTTTGGT
This sequence comes from Leptonotus elevatus, assembly GCF_054856555.1. Lineage (NCBI taxonomy): Eukaryota > Metazoa > Chordata > Actinopteri > Syngnathiformes > Syngnathidae > Leptonotus > Leptonotus elevatus. Next base: position 1,836,975 of record NC_141248.1, read on the forward strand.
ATGTATGTATTGACAAAGTTGTTGGTACCCCTCTCTTAATGAAAGGAAAACCTATGGTCACAGAAATAACTTGAACCAGACAAAAGAAGTTATAAATTAAATGAAATTATTTTTGTCATCGCACAGAGCAACGAAATTAAAAGGCACACCCCATGAAACATGAAAAGCAATGATGAACAGAGGGAGACAGAAAGGGAGACAGAACAGGAAAGCACGTCAATTAGCCACTGAGGTGCCCCGAGATCTAAACTAAGGAAAGAAACCACTAAGAAGGGCGAGGGGAGGAAAAACAAGGCTCAAACTATGCTCCTTTAAAGGGGATGCCACAAAAGGAAATGGCAAATTGGACAAAAAACTACTTTAAAGGTCTGGAATCAAATACAGTTTGCATTCAAACTACCAAACAATTTCACCTTTGGCAAACATTGTCATTTGTACTACCTTCACCCTTGAAAACCTTGATGCTGGCTTTATGAATTGGTCAAATAATAATAAGCTGAGCAATATATATCAGCTAACCGTGACAATCTTAAATCATTTGTCAAAAACAAAGCTCATGCTTGGGGGAGTATGGCACAAATATGGCCACATTCATGTATTCTGGTCATGCGCCAAATTTGACATGTTCTGGGAAGATATTTTTGACACGCTTAGTTATTTTTTTTAAACAGAATATTATTCCACAAAGCCCTGTAAGAATATTAATCCATATTCTTCCACATAATGTATTATAATGTAAATAGGGGACATTTATCAGGTAGGTGCAAATTACATATTCGTTAAGCCTCCAAAAACATTTAACAAACGTTGGAAACCTGCCATGCCCTTACTAATACAATGAATTGGTGACCTATGACTGCTGACATAATACATAATGGAGCGTAAAGAAGTGCACAACGGGAGCTTTAAGATTGCACTGGATGTTGAGAGTGGATTTATACACTTTTTCATTTATGTATGTATGTTTTTTTTCTCTTTACCCTCTGTCTTCTCCTTTTTTTTTATTCAAGTGTCTGTAATTGTCAACATTTCCCATTTATGTTTATTTGACCTTTGTATAAGAATATAAAAAATGTGCACAGTTGTAAGATGGAAATGTACTTGTACGCAAAAGGAAATGTATACTGTTAAAAGAAAAGAAAACTTACCGTAATTTCCGTACGATAAGCCGCAACAGTGTGGCTTCTCCACCAGGTCACGAGGAGGCGCACTATAAAGGAAGTGCAAGGGCGCCAGGCCGAGCAAGTCAAACAGTTTGCGCCCTCATTATGGAAAAGAAACTGAGAAGTGAAAAATATGCTGCGTTTAAGTTGAAGGCAATTGACCTGTTTGATTCTGACACTGACAAAAGAGGAAGAAGAGTTATTTTGGTTTTGAGAACGACAACCAAGGAGAGAGAGTGGCTGACGAGGCCATTCTGGGCCTGTTTATTTCCGACACAAGGATGAGGATGATGGCACGAGAATAAAGCACCTTTATTGCCGTGTTACAGGCAAGCACTTAAAAACGGATTTCATTTAGCCATTTGACGTTATTGCCTTGACAAGTGCTACAAGTTTTGTTCTCTTATACTGTACTACTACTGTGACTGCAGGACGTGCGCTTTTTTAAAATTTGTGCACCTCACGAATGCTGTTCAGATGTTAATAAATGAGACGCTTTGCGTTCCCAAACAGTCACCTCTGTCCCGACAATCCCTTCTGTGGTAGCGGGAACCCTTATATACCGGTGCAGTAACATTAAAACGCCTTTGGCTTAAAGTCGGGTGCAGCTTATACATGTAACAATCTCGAGTATTCCCCAAATTTAGCTAGCGCGGATTATCGTTAGGTGCGCCGGAAATTAGTCGGGGAAATTACGGTAAATTTAAAAAAAGTTTTTTCAAGGCTGTGAGGTTAAGATCAGGGGATGTTAATATTTGAAAACTGAGTGTGTGCGAAGCCTTTTAAGTCTGTTGTGATTCAAGGCTATATAAATAAACTTCACTTAACAAAATATCAAGTTACACAAAGAAATAAGCATCGACAAACACAGTAGTTAACAGCAAGAAAACAAAAGTAGGTTACAAAATTTACTAAAAGAACATACATCAACAATTTTGGTTAAGAAGGGATGGTGGCTGGGCAATAAATCAAATTAATTTGACACATCGTCATTTTAAAAATCGAATCGTTGAAAATTTGCTAAATCGTGAAATCAAATTTTGTCTTCCGGATTATTAAAAGATGTTGTTCTTATGTACTGTTACATTCAAATGTGTTTGTGATTTGCAATTTTGCACAAGTGGCAGAGAATGCTGGATGGGTGGTTTACAAGACATGTTTACAATAGCTGCCAACTACTTAATTTTGGCATTTAAGCACAAACTATGAATGTTAAATCTATGTTAAAACTAATTTAGAACCAGTATACATTATTGTAGTCTTAACATTTTGCACAGAAATTATTTTTGAAAAATGAAACCTTTAAATGTTTGTTGGGTTTATTAGATTAAAATCGATTAAAATCGTAATCGTCCTGAATGACTGCAAAAATTTTGATTTTTTTTGGGGGGGGGGCCATATCGCCCAGCCCTAAATAGGTCTATAATTTGCTAGAAGGGATACATCCAGCATTCTCTTTTAGGAAGGGCTGGACGGCAGCTACTTTCAGAGATTTAGGAAGCTCGCCTGATTGAAGTGAGCAGTTGATTATTTCCTTTTTATTTCTTTATTACAGATTTCACAATAGTTTTGAAAACCCCAGAGTCAAGACATCTCGTGGAAGGTTTCAAATGCTGAACCAAGTCTGTTATAGTATTTTGATCCACCGAGTCAAATTCTGTCATAGTAGTTATTCCTAGGTGATTTTAAGTGCTGCATCATTTTTTTCATTGTGCTGGTTTTGTGACAATGTTTGACCTGATGGCTTGTACTTTTTCACTAAAGTAGCAGGCAAATGAATTGCATTTATCTGTTGAAATGAGTTCTGGCGCTGTTTGATGTGGGGGATTTGTGAGTTGGCCGACCACGGCAAATAGGGTGCGTGTATTGTTGAGGTTCTTACTAATGATTTCAGAAAAGTGTTGTCTCGCTACTACTAGCTCTTTGTTAAAATTGCAAAGACATTGTCTGTACAGATCAAAATTAACTTGGAATTTAGTTTTTCTCCACTTTCGCTCTGCCTTTCTGCACTTTGATTTCAAAATCATTACGTTGGTAGCACACCTCCAAGGTGTTTTAGGTCAGGATGAAATGGTCTTAGTTTTAATAGGCGCAACAGCATCCAGAACATTTGAGATTTTTCAGGTGAATTCATCCAGAAGTTCATCAATAGTCTCTGCATTGACAGTTGGTGATGGAGCCATTAATTCCATAAACATATTGCTTGTGTTCTCATTTATATACTTTTTTTAAGAGAGACGGTGGTTGTCTGAATTTCTGGGATTGTTTGTACTTCAAATAACACACAGAAATGATCTGAAATTGCCAGATCTTTCACCTCAACAGATAAAATGTAAACACCTGTAGAGATGTCGAGATAAAGAATGTGACCTTGATTGTGTGAAGGATGTGAAAATGCAAGCAAAAACCTTTAATGCATATTTTCTGGGAGTGCTGAGCAATGTGAAACCCCTCTGTCACTATCTCTGTCACAGCTGCCTTCCCACAGGACATTGTTTGGAGCTTGGGGTCAAATTAAACTAGAGAAGCAGCAGGTGAAATCAGGTGTTTTGTACTGGTCAGAGTGCCCATTCGCATGAATTCCCCCAGCTGTTAGCTGCCTTCATCAACTCATGAGCCGCCTTCATCAACTCATGAGCCGACAATCACACTTTGACTGGCTCCGTACAGGGTCTAAAGCTAGTTATTTGGGGGAAAACACAAGTCATACAAACCGCGGTATTGTTCTTGACATTCCTAAACATAATTGCAAAATTATTCAGACCAATTGTTTTGGAAGTGACATTTATTGTTTGGCAGCTCTGCCTGCTAAGATCAGACTTGGGACAAAAGGAGTGGTAGAGTAGCAGTGCTTTGCGGGTCGCTCATCTTGGTCAGCCACAAATGCACTGATGTCCCGTTGTACCGAGCGGAGGTGGGCTGTCTTTCTTAGCCGACTTGGTGAAATCACAATACCAAGGACAAGGACATTCCTATCTATGGTGACAGCACACGTCACTACAAAAAGAACCAGGGAGCGCACACTTTAAAAAAAAAAATTCTAACACATAATCTCTTTTGGGTTTGGGCCTTGGTTTCCTAATTTTCAGTTTTTGTTTTTTGGCCAGGAATATTCATTTTGGTGCATCACTAATGTATGTGATAGTGGAGCATTATTGTCCAGTGCCATATCTTCTTGTTATATCCTCAAGCACTGGTGCCTTCTGGCTGCACTTTTTTTGTTGTTGCAATGAGTGATGCATTGTTGTAGTCGTATAGTCATTATTCTAAGATGTACCACCCTAATGACTTTGCTCTGATCCCTAGCAATTGTACCAAACTTTGACAGATTATGACATCCGGTTCTACATGTATGAGATCCTTAAGGTGAGTCAACCCTGAATTGTCTGCTGCACACAAATCTAGGCTTTGTTTTCTTTCCATATGTTATGCAAGTTGATGGGGTGGTTCTTTTCTACAGGCCCTGGACTATTGTCACAGTATGGGAATCATGCATAGAGATGTCAAGCCACATAATGTGATGATTGATCATGAACACCGCAAGGTAAGAAAATGTCTTGGTCTCATTTTTCTGAGTTGCACCACAAAAAGCTGGATTTTTGACAGGGTTATGTAGCCTTTAAAAAAAAAAAATGATATCCACTGTATCTTGTTTACACTTGGAACCAGCTCAGTGGTCTAGTGGTAGAGTGTCTGTCCTGAGACTGGGAGGTTGTGGGGTCAATTCCATAGTCTTACCAAAGACTATAAAAATAGGACCCATTTGCCTCCCTGCTTAGCACTCAGCATTAAGGGTTGGAAGTTTTTTTTGGGGGTTCGGGTTAGATCAACAAATGATTCCAGAGTGCAGCCGCTGCTGCTGCTCACCGCTCCCTCAGGGGATCGGTCAAATGCAGAGAACGAATTTCGCCCCACTTAGGGCGGTTTGACAATCAGTGGTACTTTAACAGTAGAACCAAAATTAGGTAGAAAAGGTCAAATTGCTATTCCAAGGCAAGACTGTATAGGGCTCCAACCGATCTTTTTGAAACTATCTTTTAGAGCAGGCTCTCGACTGATACTGTTTCTGTTTGTGTTGTCCACATGTTTATGTATGTGTTACAAACTGTAGTTACGTCTTATTGACTGGGGCCTGGCAGAATTTTACCACCCAGGACAGGAGTACAACGTCAGGGTCGCCTCACGCTACTTTAAAGGACCAGAGCTCTTGGTGGACTATCAGGTACAGCTGAGATTAATAGGGTGTAAAAGGAGAACATATCCTTGTTTTATCAATTTCACATGAACTTTATTGTGAATTGTATGGTACATTTTTGAATGATTTAAGAAAAATAATAATAATTAGAACGTTTCCCCGCTGCTGGAATTCTTTTTTTTGCATAGTTTGGCCACTTTAAAGCTGCTGAACGCAGAAAATTGAATGTGGCAGTAGCAAAAATGCACACTCCCTAATTCATGTACACAATGGATTCTGGTTAGAATTTCCCACCCACATCCACAGACAGAGGGTGGGAAATTCGAACCGAATCCAGTCTAAAAACTATTGGCCAGAGGTTTGTAGGAGTACCCATTGTGAACAACTAAGGTGTTAAAGGTATACTTGACTGATTGAGCCATTTTCAGCAGTAAAAAGTTCATATTTTGTCCAGAATGAATTTGATAACTTTATTATTTTGCTTGTACAATTAATAAATAAAAAGAAAAAAAAGAAATCCCACTTGCTGTCGACTGAAGATGACCTGTGCTGAGGAAATGGGTAACAACCAATCATGGCTCACCTGTTTTCTGGGTTTGGTCAGTAAATTATTGGGAGTTACCTACTTCCTCAGCACAGGTTATGTCATCTTCAGTTGACAGCAAGTGGAAAAATTAGTATTTAAAATTATCAATTGTACATGAAAAATAATGAAGTTACCAAATTCAAAATATTTTGCTGCTAAAAATGGCTCAATGATTCAAGTATCCCTTTAATCTGCTAATTAGAAGATGTTTCAGTCATGAATGGTCAAAAAATAAGGCTATTGTAAAGATATTTTTATGCTATATATGCTATGATATTGTTACATAGAGCTACATAGACATTGGGATCGTCAATAAAAAAAGGAAATATTATACAAGGATGACCCAAGTAAACATTAAATATAGCCTATTTTTAAAATTTTGTTTTTATTTAATAAGGAAACAAAACTATTCAAAGCTATCTAGCCAGCTCTGTGTGTGGGGATAAAAATACTTGTGCCCTTGTTAAATCATGAATTAACTCTTTAACTTTAGAAAGCTGGGTTTTCCCTCAATGAAACTCATTAAGTGAAGTCTTATCAGTGTGCTGCCCACCAGCACCTGACCACTGGCGGCTGTGCAAAGATATTTTCTCAATTGACAAAACATACTTTGTTTATAAAACACCACTAACGCTAATGCTAAAGTGATTGTTGTATCACATTCAAATGCTAACGGGAAAATTTGCATCAACTTCGGGCGTGATATTCCTTCAAATAATGAATATTCACAACCAAACGCTGTGGAAACACATAAATACAAGTAAGATAACACTACTCACAGGCACAATTTTTTCCCCCGATATGTGAAAAACAAGTTATATTAATAGAGCTCAAATGCAACTTTCTTCTACCTCATTGTAAACGTGTACTCCATGCATGCACGGCACCACACTGCCCCTAAGAGGACAACACGCTCAGGAATGGTTAGTTTTTTTTTAAATTACCATATTAGTATACACTATACAGTATTTTTTTTAACGTTTTTACTAAATTCTTCCTGTCATTTGAAGTTATATTTAAAGTTTAATTTTGAAGGAATTTTCCTTTCTTCATAATTCAAGGATTTAATACTCTAACATACATTTCCACATGGCATGGCACAAAATACAAACCCTGAGGTCCCAGGTTAGCCACTAAGTCCCAAGACTTGTAAACATAAGATAAAATAAATATGATGAAGAGATAAGGATATTATAATGCTTCAGACTGAAAATGAAGGTGTGAAAAAGCAAAAGGCTTGAATTATGAACTAGTTCATTTTTGGAACAATGAACTTAGTTCGGAAAATTTCAGTTATTAACTATGAACTGAACTAGTCAAGTTAAGTCAAGTTTATTTATATAGCCCTTAATCACACACGAGTCCCAAAGGGCTTCACATGCCCGCAGTTGACAAATAACAACAACATCCCCTAATAGAACCACAAGAACCACTAGTTAATTTTAAAATTTGTGAGCTGAACTTTAATAATTTGTGTAGAAAATGAAGTTTTCCAAAACAAGATTGCAAAGACGTTGTTAGTCTCATTTCTTATTGCTATTTCTTACGCAGCACTATGTGACCATGCATTTTTATTATACATTGATATGGTTTTCTAAATCAGCAGTCGCTGCTCGGGCCCTAAATAGATTATTTTCCATAATCTTTCAGACCTAGTTTGTTCAGTATTATTCAAATAATTGTACATGGACCTACTGCAGGATTGGCATCTCTGTGTTTCAGATGTATGACTACAGTCTGGATATGTGGAGCTTGGGGTGTATGCTTGCGAGCATGATCTTCAGGAAAGAGCCTTTCTTCCACGGCCATGACAACTATGACCAGGTAAATACGGTTTCAAGAGTGAGTTCTTTATAGCCCAATTGCTTTGCTTTATTGATTCATTCAAACCCCTCTAGCGCCATCAATTGCCTGCCAATTGCGGATCTCAAACAGATTTTAGTGTTAAAAAAAAAATACAATATTTATTCAAGAATATTTTGTAAACGATTCTGGTTTTGGTCACAAAATTACTTCCTATTTGGGCACATACGTTAGAGAATGAGAGAGAGACAGAAAGCTAGACGGAGTCTATTACTGGGTTGCAAAGCACACATGGTACGTTGCTTTATTGTTTATTAAATGTTTGAGTCAAGGAGATGATTATAAATATTAGTGATGTGACATTCATAAATAAATCTAGAACGGCTTTTCAATATGAACGATGGGACCGAGTCTTTATAGAGAGCCGTTCACCCCCTTATTTTCTGATCTTATACTTGCTGCCACTTGCTGGCATTAAAAAAATAAAAATAACATTGGAGTCAAACCTAATCTTTCAGTCAGAAGCTGCGTCAGACCCTCCTGTACACTCTTGCATGAGAAAAACGCTTATGACGCATAAATACCTCATTTGCGTGGTGACTATGACTTTTATAACGTATTTCTTATGTATAGAAAGAGTTAAAATAGTTTAAATAGGTCAGGGAACAGTGTGCAAACTGTTTCTTTTTTTTCACAGGACAGCAACGATATGTTCTTTATGTGTTCATTAAATTTTTCGAGAGATACATGTCCTTTTTTAGTCTTAATCAGTGAAAAAACATTTGATCATTACTCCAATTTAGAGTATCCGTTGTGCTGAGTAGCTGAGTAAGATTTTATAACTTGACTTTTGACTTGCTCGAACAAAGTAATGACTAGACCTGCTTTTTTGGTGACTTGCTTGATTTATTTTCCCACTTGAGACTTGTTTTTGATATGACTTGCACATATGTGACTAACTCCCATCTTTGGTGAGTACACAGCTTTGTTGTACCTTTTGCCATTCAATGAAAGAAGAGGTGGGCATTTTACATATTTTTGATGTTCCGTCATTCCTCGATGTCTAGTGCCCCCTTCCGTCATTGTCAGTCTACCATTTTTTTTCAAGCTGAGCCAACCTGTAATCGCTGGTCTGTCGATTTGCCGTGTTATTTTACCTGTGCTTCCATTGTCACTACTATTTTAGGACATTCCGTCAGTATTAATGGACTGTCTGACAGTAGTCCTTTACGTATAAAAAAAAAAAAAGCATTGCTGCTCTTATTAGTCGAGTTCACATTCACATGAAACACATGATTAAACTAGAGCTGCGAGCAGCTATAAAGGGCCCTCGCAACCTGGGCCACATTGGGGTACTGGCACGTCAGGGTATTGGCACTGGTAAATAGGACAAGGACCGTCTAAAATTTTAATGTTTTTGCCAAGCCCTGTGTGTACAAAGTTTCATTTAAAGGTAAAAAAAATGATGCGCAATTCCCAAAATAAAATAGAAATGGCGGACTTCCTGTTAGGTTTAGCATATGGCTACAAAATACTTTTTGTAGGTCTTAGGCATGGTAGTAGGTATGCCTCCCAATTTTCACAAATCTAGCTGAATCATATTATCAGAAATGCTTCATAAAAATGTGTAGAGGGCACAATTGAGCCATTTATTGCAAATTGCACAAGACATCTCTAAAATATTCATGTTCATGACAGGTCTGATGTGTGTGTGCAAAGTTTCATTCGTTTTTTTGCACGTTAAGACTCAAAAAAAAAAAGCTGCGTTCGTCTTTGCAAACAATGCATCGCTACGGATACGCCAAGCGACAAAATAAAAAGCTTTCGATAACATTTCATCTTAAACATCTTAAGATGAAACATGCGAAGTTTAAAGACGATCGGATACATTTTGTAGTAGGAGTTTGATCAAATATGACCCCTATAAATGACCACAAAAAATGGCTATAAATCCCAAAGTAAATCAAAATGGCGGATTTCCTGTTAGGTTTAGTATATGGCTCCCAAAGACTTTATGGTACGTCGTGGGCTGTTCTATATGCCTCCAAATTTTCATGGCACAAGGTGCAACGTACAACCGGGAATGCATCGTTAAAGAGTAATTTTGGAACTGCCTTTAAGTGCTTTTTACAACCGGTAATGCTTCATTAAGAAGGAATTTTTGCCTTTGCAAACAGTGCATGCCACGGCAACAGCGTGCGACGAAATAAAAAGCTTTCCATAACTTTTCATCTTCAACGTCTTAAGATGAAACACACCAAGTTTGAAGACAATCGGATAAATTCTGTAGGAGTTTGTTAAAATAAGTCCCCTATAAAACGGCCAAAACATTGGCAACAAGTTCCAAAGTAAATCAAAATTGAAGACTTCCTTTTACGTTTAGCATATAGCTCTAAAATAGTTTTTTGTACCTTGAGGGCTGTTCGGCCAAAACATTGGCAACAAGTTCCAAAGTAAATCAAAATTGAAGACTTCCTGTTACGTTTAGCATATAGCTCTAAAATATTTTTTTGTACCTTGAGGGCTGTTATATATGCCTTTAAATTTTGGTAACTCTAGGTGAAACGCACAACCGGGAATGCTTCATTAAGTAAGAATTTTGAAACCAAAAATTTGATGTCCCGCCTCTGGACTACTTCCTGTTAGGTTTAGCAAATGGCACCAATAGACTTTAGGTCATAGGCTGTTACATATGTGTACATATGTAGGCTGGGAATGCTTCGTTAAATAGGAATTTTGAAACTCCAAATTTGATGCCCGACAAAAACTGAAGATTTTTTTTTAACCTGATATTGTCCCAGATGTTGAGATAGTACAGACCAAGTTTGAAGTAAATCGGGTTAACCGTGTAGGACAAGGGGGCAAAAGTATGACCCCTGTAAATGTGCAAAAATGGGTCGAAATTTGCCATTCAAATATTCATACCTCACTCCGGGTTTTTTCTTCTTTCTTTTCTTCTTTTCTTCTGAGAGAGCTCACTATTGTTCATTCGGTAATCTTACCGATTCGACATATCATCGCTCTCTCTCTCTTTTTGATTTCTCTTCTCTTCTCTCTTTTTTTGTATGTGCGTGAGTATGTGCATGTGCGTGTGTGCATGTGTGCGTGCGTGTGAGTGTATACTCATTAATTCACCTTAACCGAATACTTCAGAATCCAGCTAGAGTTGTGAGGTTGTCAGGAGACCCGAGGAAGGATCAAAGAAAAGAAAGGAAAGTGAAATCCAGCACCGACCAGACATCACCTAGTACCCACCGGGTTACAAACCAGAATATTTCACCAACCCCAGAAACATCTAAATTCCAACAAATTAGGGAGACCTCAAGAGACCAAAGGAAAGACTGAGGAAAGGAAGGAAGGATAGAGGAAGCAGAGTGAGATCCACAGACATCAGCCTCCACCGATTCAACGACCAGAGGAAGAAGCAGATTGTGTTTGAATTTAGATAGATGCTGGTGTGGTGGATCTGGCATGCATTAAAACCTCCACCAAAGAGGGGAGCCGTCGACCCCGGTCAGGACAGAGCAAGCACAACCCCCCATGGCCCCTCAGGCCACGGCAGCGCCAAGGCAAAACCCCCGGGCCTCGCAGGGGCCACCGGCCAGAGAGCAAACCCAGAAGCGGCCCCCACCCCAACACGGCTCGCGCCCCCAAGAAGATGACAAGAAGGGCAATCAGCGGCGGCAGGGCAGCAGAGAGAGGGAAAAGGAGGAGGAGGGGTGATGAGGGTGAAGGGACAGAGAGGTGGAGGTCGGGCGGGGAGAGGCGAGAATGGAGAAGAAGGGGGAGGGGAGAGGGAACCACGGGGCACCCTGGAGGTCCACCCACCCCGAACCGCGTGGCCGGGAACGGAGCGATGGACCGCGCCGAGGCGGCGCCGCCCCGGACACCAGGGAGAGCACCGCAACGCAGCACCCCCCAAGAGACCCAGGGAACGGCCAAGACCACCCAGCAGCCAACAGAGGGGCAGAGCTGTCCACACTCAGCCAGGGGGGACAGCACCTATAAAGTTAACCCACTGGCATGCAGTAATTCTGAATATTAACCCTTAGTGCCCATTGGAAGTGAATCTTGAGGAGTTGGTGACTGTAAGGTGTCATTTGATGTAGTCTGCTCAACTGGGTTCCTGACTATAAAAACACAACCATTAGTTACAAATTGCCAAATACACAAACAGCAATATAATTTATCGCGATGTGGTGGCTCTCGCTAACAGGCGGAGTTAAGTAACCAGATTTAGATTCTATATACGTAGACCATGTTTCTATAAATTTTGATATTTGGTTTTTATTCGAGGCAGATATTTTTTCCATTAAAATGTGATTTATGAGGAGGTTAGACCATTGGTCGATATTCAGAGTTTGTTTATTTTTCCAGTTAACAAGAATTGTTTTTTTAGCGATAGTAAGGGCTACAAGTGTAGATTGAAATTGTTTACGTGGTAAGTCAGTTGTTGTTAGGTCACCTAGCAAACACAAGTTTGGAGATAAAGGTATCCTACAGTCCAAGATAGCGGAAAGTTTTTCTAAGACTTTAGTCCAGAAATAGATAACCGGAGTGCATAACCATAAAGCATGAAAATAAGTGGCTGTAGTGTTTTGTAACACTGGAGACAAATGTCGGAGGCTAAGAGTCCCATTTTCTTCATCATATATTGAGTAATGTATGTTCTATGAATAATTTAATATTGGATAAGTTGTAAATTTGTGTGTTTTGTCATTTTAAATACGTTTTCACAAACTTGAATCAAAAAGTCAAATTCCGGAGCTATAGACAAGTCTGTCTCCGATTTTAAGATGGGTAAATACATTTTATCAGTATACGAAAGTAACGTATATATTTTTGAGAGTTTTGTTGTTGTTTTCGGAGAAAGCTTTGTAATATCTTAAGCTAAAACAGGCGGTTGGAGCATACCCCAAAGTTTTGGAATTTGTTTCTTTATCATACTTTTAACTTGCAGATAATGTAAAAAAATTCAGTTTTTTATTTTGTATTTTTGGAGCAAGAATGTATATGATATAAATACTAGAAAAATTTCCGCCGAAATTTTGAATGGGCCTGCTGACTCTTTTAAATGAGCTGAACAGTTTAAAATTTAAACCATTGAAATCGGTCAAGAAATGTGGAAGTTAACCATAATCAACTAAAAGTATTACTGCCCCTTTAAGAAACATGCACATTCACGCACACACATTTGATTTTAAACTAACATTTCAATGAGCTGAACAGTTTAAAATTTAAACCATTGAAATCGGTCAAGAAATGTGGAAATTAACCACAATCAACTAAAAGTATCTCACTGCCCCTTTAAGAAACATGCACATTCACGCACACACATTTGATTTTAACTAACATTTCAATGAGCTGAACAGTTTAAAATTTAAACCATTGAAATCGGTCAAGAAATGTGGAAGTTAACCATAATCAACTAAAAGTATTACTGCCCCTTTAAGAAACATGCACATTCACGCACACACATTTGATTTTAATTAACATTTCAATGAGCTGAACAGTTTAAAATTTAAACCATTGAAATCGGTCAAGAAATGTGGAAGTTAACTATAATCAACATCAACTAAAAGTATCTTACTGCCCCTTTATGAAACATGCACAATCACGCACACACATTTGATTTTAACCAACATTTAAATGAGCTGAACAGTTTAAAATTTAAACCATTGAAATCGCTCAAGAAATGTGGAAGTTAACCATAATCAACTAAAAGTATTACTGCCCCTTTAAGAAACATGCACATTCACGCACCAACAGACGTCACGCACCAACATTCCATTGATTTTGTATAGGATACGCTCACCTCAAACAAAAGCCTCTCACGACTTAACGGTTGAAGTTGCTTGCTCCGCTCAGCAGGCCCATAATTATCTGAGAAAAGATGGTGGAGATGTGTAATTCCTTTCTGCTCCCACACACCTAAATGAAACGATTGGTTGTTAAGTTGAAAGTCGGGGTTATGCCATATGGGAGAAAGCCCGCAGGGCTCCAATTGGGCTTTTGTAATTTCTAGTGCCTTCCACCAGGCGGTCAGGGTGGCGGAAATCATTGGGTTTTTAAAACAATTGTGTCGCCTAATCGATGTTGTAATAAAGAGTAAATCTAAAAGTCTGAGATTATTACAATCCTTATGTTCTAGTTCCAGCCAACAGTTATTATCTCAGTTGTGTTGTGTCCATAGAATGATATCTTGTAGCAGGTTAGCTATATAGTAGTGCATACAATTTGGTGCCTCCAGACCTCCTAATCTTTGCTTTTTTTTTTTATTCCAGTAAAATTTTATAACGGCCGAGTCCAACAACTGGAACCAGTTAGACATAGGTTTAAATGAAATCATTGAGAAAAAATAATTTATTTTGGGTAAAACTTTAATTTTAATGGTGGCTATTCGTCCTATTAGAGAAATGGGAAGATTATTCCAGCGCTCCAAGTTACTATAAATGCTATCCAGAAGTGGAGTAAAGTTTAAATGAATTAAATCAGCTAATTTAGGTGAGATTTTTATGCCTAAATATTTTTAATTATCTATAGGAAATGAGTAGTGTGGGTCCTGGCTTGCAGGGTTCCATGAATTTTCTGTAATAGGTAGTAGTGTTGATTTTTTCCAGTTAATAGAATAATCTGATAAATGAGAGAATTTAGTTATTAAATAAAATACTTCCCCTAACGAAATAGCAGGCTTTTCTAAATAAAGTAAAATATCATCGGCATATAGATTATTTTTGTGTTCTGTTACCCCAGAGTGAATTCCTTGAATCCTTCTTTCCTGGCATGTAGCTAATGCAAGCGGCTCAATAACTATTGCAAATAATAAAGGGGACAGTGGGCATCCCTGTCTTGTGCCTCTCTGTGGAGTAAAACTCTGAGATATAATCCCATTAGTAGTAACTCGCTTTAGGAGAATCATATAATACTGATACCCAGTGAATAGATGACTTCCCAAAGCCAAATTTATTTAAAACCGCAAAGAGGAATGACTAGTTAACTTTGTCGAAGTCTTTTTCTGCATCCAACGATAGACTGCCTTTTTATCATGCCGCTGTGACATGCTAATAAGGTTAAAGAGCCTCCTAATATTATTAGAGTGACGACCTTTAATAAAGCCTGTTTGGTCGCTATAAATGATTGTCGATATGACTGTTTCTAGTCTAGATGCGAAAGCCTTAGCGATCATTTTAATATCTGTGTTAATTAGTGAAATCGGACGGTAACTTGATGGAAGGGTGGGGTCTTTTTCTGGCTTTAATAAAAGTTTAATTGCTGCTGTATTCATGTGTGGACGTATGTAACCATTAGTTTTAATTTCTGTTACTACTCATAAGAATAATGGAGCAAGCATTAACCTAAAGTGCCGGCGGGTGGTGTCTGGTCAGTGCTGGATTTAACTTTCCTTTGTTTCCTTTGGTCCCCTCGGGTCTCCTGACGGCGGTGTTTGGTTTAGGTGAACGGTATGGGATTTTTTCTAATAGGTTTTTGGAAGAAGAAAAAAAAAGAAGAAGAAAAAAAAAGAACCAAAAGTGCTTAAAAAAATCACTTCCTGTTCTTTTTAGGGTACAGCTATCAAAGTATTTTTTGTTCGTCTGGATGTGCTACAGGTGCCACCTAATTTTCGTAGCCGTAGGACAATCGTAGCGGGACAGGGATCCGTTAAACCTATGTAGGGGGTGCTACATACCCATTTTTCTGTTATCATGTATGGCAACTTTAAAATATCGAATTTTTTGGCCAGGCCCGACGTGTGTGTAAAATTTGGTGAGTTTTCGTTCACAGTTAGTGTCTCAAAAATGCGAACGTTTGCGGAGAAGAATATGAATAATAATTCCTTCCGTAACAATAGGGCCTTGCAGCGGCGCCTCCACCACCGCTGCTCGGACCCTAATTACAGGGTTTAAATACTCTGGCACAGTGCTGGATTTCCTGTGCAAGCCCTATATGTGTGTCTTGTTTTTTTAGAGAGAGCTCAATATTATTCATTTGGCAGCCTTTCTGAGTCAACATGTCATCATCATTGCTCCTTTTTTTTTTTTTTTTTTTTTGCGTGCATATGTTTGTGCGCTTTAATTCACCTGAAACCTATTATAAATCCAAGACCCTTCACTGGATATATCAGAGTCCCGGCAGAATCGTGAAGTTGTCAGGAGACCAGAGGAAGGACCAGAGGAAGGAAAGATGAAGCAAAGTGATATTCACAGACACCAACCTCCACCAACAGTTACAAATTCAGGACAATTTACCAACCCCAGATGCATCAGAATTCCAACCGGATCCAGGAGACATCAGGAGACCATAGGACAGACAAAAGGAAAGATAGATGAAGCAGAGTGAGATCCACAAACGGCAAACTCCATTGATTCAGCGACCGGTGGGAGAATCTAATTATTTTTTGATTTTTATTAGATGCTGGTGTGGTGTATCTGGCATGCATTCTCTAAGAACCTCCATCAAACGAGGGGAGCCGTCGACTTCGGCCTGACGAGGCACGCTAAATGCGTCCATACACACCTTAGCGAATCAAAATACTTAATTCCCTGGCAGTAAGGGTCCACCAATAGCATAAGTCAAATTAACAGCCACTAGCCAATCAGGCAGAGTAGGGCGGGTCTTGTCTTGAAGTAGCGCGATGGCATATGCAAATTTGCGACCCACACATCTTCAAAGATGGAAGGGAAATCATAAACACGGTGAGAACACATCTTTAATGAAAAAAGTGTAAAAAACAAATGGCGCTGGGCATGGCTCAATGTAAAAGGGGGCGATGGAAAGCCTTTCTATCCTAGGTCCTTGGAGAGCAAGCTGGATGAGCTGAGGAGCCTCA
Source organism: Leptonotus elevatus (assembly GCF_054856555.1). NCBI lineage: Eukaryota > Metazoa > Chordata > Actinopteri > Syngnathiformes > Syngnathidae > Leptonotus > Leptonotus elevatus. The sequence continues at coordinate 1,853,549 of NC_141248.1, forward strand.
CCTCGGCCTGCCGCGAGCACCGGGGACGCCTGCGCCATGGTGTTCACGGAGACATGGCTCCACAACTTTAATTTTATCTCTTTCTATTCTGTTGTTTTTTCTTTACTGTAACTGCAGCTGGACGGAGTCCAGGAAAAACTTCCCCACGGGGAAAATAAAAGTATATCGTATCGTATTTGTGCCACAATTTGACACACCAGTGCTAGCTTATGCTATATGTGCTCAAAGAAAGATGTACAGTAGTAGCGGAAAGAGAGAGTGCTAGTATGCCAATAACGCCATGAAGGGGACCCCAGCCACAAAGCTTCGGTTCGTGCGCTTAGCTATTACTAGTCCATTGCAGGTTTTGTGCCAATGTAGTAGTACATTAGCGCGATATATACGTTTGTTTTCATTTCAAGACATGACCACGCTTTTTTTTTTTTACATTTTCAACTGCATAAACAATGTTTTGCAAAAAAGTGCTTGCATTTAACAATGATAGCTAGCTGTGTGGAGAGACGTAAAACAAAAGTACAGTAGGCTGCTACGTTAGTCGCGTTTGGCAGTAGACTCAAGGTGCAACATCTGAATTAAACATAGGAAAACCTCATTTAATGTATCAAACCGAAATAACTCGTAGTACTTGAGCACATTGCAGTGGATAGTTGAAAATATTTGATAATTTATTGTATTGCTGTTGTTTTATGTCATGTGTCTGTATCAGCCGCATGTAAAGTCAATTGTCATACACATATTTAGAATCATCTCCTTGACTCAAACATTTAATAAACAAAAATGTAACATTATATGTGCACCTTGTTAACCCAGTAGTAGACTCTCTCTCTCTCTCTGTCTCTCTCTCTCTTTCTGTCTGCGAAAGTGCCCAAACAGGAAGTAATTGTATGACTCAAACCTATTTATAATAATAGAGCATTCCTATTTATATTTTATTGTTGGTAGTATCTACCATATATCTGAGAGGACTGTTTGTTTTCATTTAGCTGGTGAGAATAGCCAAGGTTTTGGGAACAGAAGATCTATACGACTATGTCGACAAGTACAACATTGAGCTAGAACCTCGCTTCAATGATATACTTGGAAGGTAAAGTGCTACTCAAGTTGAGTTTTTTGATTTTAATAGTGTCTCACATCTGCAAATTTCACTTTGAAAAGAGTAAAAACCTATTTTGAGTTTGCCATAGCCTCCGCCGCTACAATATTTTAATATGTATTCTGTATCTCAAGAAGGTTTAATATGTGGCATCTTGCACAATTTTTGCTTGTGTTCTAGGCATTCTCGTAAGCGGTGGGAACGTTTTGTCCACAGTGAAAATCAGCATCTGGTCAGCCCGGACGCTTTAGATTTCCTTGATAAGCTGCTGCGCTACGATCACCAGGCCCGGCTGACTGCTCGTGAGGCCATGGATCACTCCTACTTCTGTAAGCACTCGCATGCAGTCACGAGAGTTCAATCCGAAATGGGAATTGCTTGAAGTCCTTTGCACAAGGTGTCTCTCTGAAACTTTTGTGGTACAACAATGTATTTAGTGCACTGCTACAAAAAAAGGGAACTTAAAAAAAAAAAAATAACACCCAAGTACAAGTAAGCAGAGCTGGGCGAGTCAATGAATTTTGATCGTCTGTCATTTGGCAATCGTCAAGAGTCAAGACATCCTTCCGTCATCGTTAATCCGTCAATATTTCAAGTCGAACGGCATTGTAATGTCAATCCGTCATTCGCTCAGCGAAATGGGCGTCCGCCATGGATCCGTTGATGGACTGACGGACCTTTGACGGAATGCCCACTTTTCTTCCAAACCTAACATTAACGTCAAGTCCATGCGCTCGGCATGACTGACATCTAGTTGTAGAAACAGCACACTGCATGCTTCCAAAATCATTGTTTGTGAGACCAATTTTTCCGTCATGGTTTCATGAAATAAAATTCCAAACATATTAAAAATACAAGCAGGACCATATATATTTTTTTTTAAGAGCTCAGTATTGTTCATTCGGTAATGTCATCATCTTTGCGCTCTTTTTTTTTTTAATTTATTTTTTATTTTATTTTTTTTATTTTTTTGTATGTGTGTATTCGTTAGTTCACCAAAAACCTATTAAAAAAATCCCATACCGAACACCGCCGTCAGGAGACCCGAGGAAGGACCAAAGAAAACAAAGGAAAGTGAAATCCAGCACCGACCAGACACCACCCACCGGGCCACCAACCAGAGTTCTTAACCAACCCAGAAACATCTAAATTCCAACAAATCAGGGAGACCTCAAGAGACCAAAGGAGAGACTGACGAAAGGAAGGAAGGACAAACGAAGCAGAGTGAGATCCACAGACACCAGCCTCCACCGATTTCAATAACCTGAGGAAGAAGCAGATTGTGTCTGAGTTTCGATAGATGCTGGTGTGGTGGATCTGGCATGCATGAAAATCTCCACCAAAGAGGGGAGCCGTCGACCCCTGCCAGGACAGAGCAAGCGCAACACCTCAGGGCCCCCCAGGCCGCGGCAGCGCCAAAGGACGGCCCCCGGGCCCCGCCAGGGCCACCGGCCGGAGAGCAAACCCAGGAGCAGGAGCGCCCCCCACCCCAACACGGCCCGCCCCCCCAACCCAACGCAGCAGGACGGGGCACTGCAGGCCTGCCAGGCACCCCACCGGTCCACAGCCCCCGCTCCCCCCCCCCCCGCCCCCCATCCACCCCAACCCAGCCCCAGCTGCCTCCAAGCCCCCAGACACCCCCCCCAGCACCCTGCCAGCCCCCCCCCCCCCACGACCAACCGGCAGCCCCCGGGGACCCCCCGCACCCAGGCATCGGCGCCGAAGAGGGGTGGGGAGGACGGCCGGCACCCCGAACCCCAGGCCCAGCAGGGAAAGGCCCCGGTCGTCACTCCAGCGTTCTTAGTGAAAGCTAACCCCTGTTAATGAGTCTGCCAGCTCGCTGACTGCCGAACTCTACCCCTAAACCTTGAATGTGACCCCACCCAGTGTATATACAAGTGTGTGTGTGTGGTGCATTAAAATTGGGAGCAAGTGAACCGGAGCAGAGGGAAATGATATCCCCACACCTCTCACCCGCCTCCCAGGCATGTCAGTGAGTGTATGTGGTGCATTAAAAAAATTAATAGGGGGGGGGGGGCGGTGACACGGACAGGGGACCGCAGCACTGCTCTATACTGCGGTCTGCCCCAAACGATGGCACCCCACCACGACCCCCCCCCCCCCAGTTGTGTGGTGCATTAAAATTGGAGGGGAGTTGTAGGGCGAAGACGGTGTTTCCACCCTACCCCACCCACCCAAAGTGTGTTATGTGCCCTATATGTCTATAAAAGTGTATTGTGCAAACCTAGTGCAGTGAGTTAAGAGGAGCGACCAGCGGGCCCCCCCTCCAACCGGGCGGGGGCAGGAGGCGCACCCGCCCACCAAACCCCCACCCACCCCATATGGGACCAGCCCGGCGGGGCGATAGGGCTCGCCCCCCGGATACTGGGGCCCGCCCGAGGTCCCAGGAGGTCCACCGGAGCGGGGCGGGCACAACACCAAACACACCCACCCCCTCGGCTCCCGGAGCACCGAGACCCGGGCCACGGATGAACCCCCGGCCCAGGGGAGGGGAAGGAAGGCGTACAGGGGAGGGGGAAGGAGACGACAAGAAGGGCAAGGGGCAGCGGCAGGACCATATCTAAGTAATATGCAGGTTTATAATTGTGACGAAGTAAGAGTCATTGTGCTTTGTAAACATGGTTTCAATTGATGTGCCATCAATTGCACTGTGTAAAATGGAGATCACTGATTGGCTCTCTCTCTGAGCTCGCAAATACAAATCATTCCTCCTCTGGCCGAAGATCTCCGCTGGTTTATGATGTCACGCTACGGCAACGCCATTAGGACAAACTGCATTGCACCCCATTAAATAAGAGTGATAGGTCATTTATTAGTTCAATTTGTTCGTTGAATTCACCTGGAACTTTTGTCTCAATGTGTAATATATCCGTTGAGCCAGCGTACATGAATAAGTTGGAATGCACTTATCTTTTGACTGAGACTTTAACATGCCACGTTCTGACCATACAGTAACATAGGTGAGTCCGACCTCTTAATGTGTCACACCAGATATCTACCATTAGTTCCTATCTAACTACTCCCAGCACACCATGTAGTAAAGATAATGACAATTAACTGAACTTTGATTTGTGTTTTGATATTTTTTAATGAAATCTTCAGATCCTTGAATGTGAGTCTTACTGTAACTCTTGCGTTAAATTTAAGTAGCGAAGTTTGACTTGTCTGCAAATCATTATTATTCCGGACAGAATCACCATGTTTTTCTTCTCTAATTGAGATATAACTGGAAGAGCTAGAGCCATTGGTTCAATAATTTGGGGAAATACTCTCGATTGGTCCCTTTATAAGTCGCACCGTCTTTAAGCCACAGGTGTTTTAATTCTACTGCACCGGTATATAAAGGTTTCCGCTACCATAGAGGGGATTGACGGGACAGAGGTGACTGTTTGGGAACGCAAAGCGTCCCATTTATTAACATCTGAACAGCATTCGTGAGGTGCACAAATAATGTAGCACACGTTCTGCAGTCACAGTAGTAGTACAGTATAACAACAAAACAAAACTTACAGCGCTTTGACGAGGCAATAACGTCAAATGAGTCAATGAAATCCGTTTTTGAGTGCTTGCCAGTAACACGGCAGTAAAGGTGCATTAATAACATGGCTGTACAAAAATACATTACTGTAACAAAAATAACCAGCCTACTATAGCAGAAAAGTCAGTCATTACCGGGAATTCTCGTGCCATCGTCGTCTTCCTGAGTGTCGGAAACGAACAGACCCAGAATTGCCTCGTCAGCCACTCAGTCCTTTGTTGTCGCTCTCAACAAACAACAAAAAACTCCTCTTTGTTAGTGTGAGAACCAAACAGGTCGATTTAACTTAAATGCAGGTCAATTGTCTTCAACTTAAATGCAGCATCTTTTGCACTTCTCGGTTTCTTTTCCATAATGAGGGCGCAAACTGTCTCGCTCTCGTTCTGTCTCCTACTGTATTTGGGCTCACTGGTTTGTTTTGTTCTGCTTGGCGCTCTTGCGCTTCCTTTATAGGAGGATCCTTTGTTTCATCTTTGTTTATGTTTCGCGTGTTGCATCACGGGAGCTGTGTGGCAAGAAACAGTGTGTTTTAAATGTAGCACATTTGGAGGAGGATTAAGATGGTTCATTCTTGTTGTGCCATCAATTGTACCTGTTGGGGGTCTGTTAAAAAAGTTGTATCGCATCCCCACCAAAAGGGGCCGCAAAAAAAGAAAGAAATGGCTGTGAGCGATCAAGAGAGTATACCTGGACGTTTTGGAGTGACGTCTTCCACAAACTTAGTGTAATGCGATACACCTCCTGCATCGTCTTTCCTTTGGCACCACATAGGACATTTATCAATGAAAAATGATTACCCAGCTTTGCAGTCGCATTGAGCAGTGATGATTTCCCCGTTGTCTTTACGATCACCCACGGGCTTGGCCACTTTTAGCACAGTCACGGATTTGTGCTTGGTTGACAAGACTGGTCCAACTTTCCTCGAAACAAAATAATTGTAGGCCTCCAGGTTTTTTTGAAAGCCTTTAATTTTTCTGTAGAAAAAGGTCCAGGGCTTTCTATTAAAAAGAGTAAATGTCCCCAAAGCAGAGGTCTGTGTGGCCAGGTAACAGGTTAGTCGGACCAGTGTTTATCATCATCCCACATCTCATATCATTAGTTTTGAAGAATTTCGTCGCCAATACATATATTATACTTCTCTGTAAACCTCCTTCGGTTGTTAAAGTGCTTAAATAGGGGTGATTTTCGCCCGCTAACTTTAATGTTGTATGTCTCATTTATACAGCACACGTTCATTTTCTGCCACCCAACCAACTGCAGATTCGCAAAATGTCAACAAATGATCCTCCTATAGTGCGCCCGCTTGTGACCTGGTGGATAAGTCGCATCGTTGTATTAGCCTCAGGGTCGAATGCAAGTGAAAAAAGTAGCGCCTTATAGTCCGGAAATTACAGTACTACCAAAATAATCGTGATTTTTTTTTTTTCATAATCGTGCAGCCCTACTGTAAACATACCTCTAGCCTCTGGTGGCGGGCAAGCAAGCACAACTAGTTTGTGCCAGTCGCAAGCCCAGATAAAATAATAGGGAGGGTTTGAGTCAATAACGGCCTTTGACCTTATTAAGCCACACCAAAACTTCATGAAGCGATCTTGAATAGGGGAAATGTTGGGATGAAGAAGATAGGGATATTTTTTTAATAAAACAAATGCAATTTTGCCAGGGGTGGCCAAAATAGAGCTTTCTGCTTGACTGCAGACTTTTGGAGGATCCTGCATTGGGAGGGGCTTGGGACTCCAGAAACTCCAGCAGCTTCAAATATCAGTTTACAGTGACTTTTTAAACAGTACAATGATTTATCTGAAGTTTTCTTAAAATGTTCAGGGCCCTCAATCTTTTTGGAAAAACGTTTTTGATTATTACTTTAAGTAGTTTTCCTTTACTTGAGCTGAGCTGGGAAATGAATTATCAAACCTTTTTGTGATTGATATATGAGCTTCATTTAGATAGACTGAAAAACATAATTTACAAAAACTAAAATGTTTAAAATGACAGAATTACTTGAAACTAAATGTTTCTGACTTGCTACTGCTACTTGCTTATTAGCTGAATAATCTGGTTGTTGATGACTTCCAATTCTGCACCACAATACAAGGTTGTGATATGCAAAAAAAAAAAACATGCCTCTTGGTTTTTATAATTATCTGGATGAGGAGCAAAATACAGATGGTATGTTGTTCTAGCATGAATTTAATCGAATAATTTTTGGTTGTTGTTCTTTTAGTCCCCATTGTGAAGGACCAGTCTCGTGGTGGAGCTGGAGTTGCCAACCTACCCAGTGGGAACACGGCTGTCAGCACAGCCAGCATTATCACTGGTGAGAACGGTCACACCTCAGATCTCCACATCACAGTTTTCACATACTACTACAGTCTTGAATTATTATTTTTTGGTCCATGTATTGTAGTGAAACGCCGTGCCATGTTTACTGCACGTTTCCATTTGTGAGACAAGAACTGATCACTCTTGCAGTGTTTTAATAAATCAAGCATCCATACTGTAACTAAACATTATGCCTAATGTTTTGGGCTCATCAACAGCAATCTTGAGTGATTGCCGCTTGCTTGCTCAGAACTAGGTGGCTAAATTAGGCCATTAAGTTGCAGTGTTTATTTGAAATATCAAGGCAATATTTTATTGCATTGTATTGCCATGACAAACTCAGGAAGCCATTTTTACACATGGACATACAACTCCTATTGCTATTGGAAATTATATATAAATGTGCAAATTTTCAATAGATTGCCACTTGTAAGATTAGTTGTGTTGAGCCATTAAGTATTTTGAAATTAGAGTTGAATAATATTGAGTGTAATATTGACTTAACTCTCAACTCAACCTTATTTATAAAGCACTTTAAAACAAGCATTGCTGTATACAGAGTGCTGTACATGGAACAGAAATTAGTCATGCAGTAAACAAAACAAACATACGGACAGACATTCTGGACATTTCACAACTCTTATGGTGTATTTCTGCATACATTTGCATCAAAGGACCTTTTCATGTTAATGGGAAAAAGGTCATGTGACATACAGCCCTGTCATTGGAAAGTGACAATATTTGTATTTACTCATATCCAGTGATGTAGTGGTCCCTGGAGAAGTGGGTATACTCACAATTTTCACTTCTTTTTTAAGTATGCCAGAAAAACTTGCTCTTTTAGAAACGGTGACATGTAAGAATTAAAAATCCATCATTTGTGCTTGCTCACAATAATTTTTTTTATTATGACTTGTTAAGAAAAGTTTGGTAACACAAGCAGCCTAAAATAATGTAAAATGTATTCATCATGAGGCAAACAAAGTATATATCATAAAACAAATTACAATATTTAGTTAACAATGAACAAAAATAGTGAAAAACAGTCTGGTTAGACGTTGTTTTGTGCTGAATCTTAAACTATTTGTCCTCATTCTTGTGTTTTAATATATCGGTATTTATAAATCAAGTACCATCCTATAGCTACTATAAAACTTAACTAGAACATGTAGTTGGTGTGTAACCGGCAGCGTCCAACCCAGGAATCGAACCCACGTTGCGATCAAGTAAATTAGGGCACATCAGTTCACCTGAGCTAAATTTCTAGGTTACCATTGCGGCTCGGGGGAGCATTTGAAGGATTGCTTTCCTCGACATGACCCGCCCTACTCTGCCTCCGATTGGCTTTTCAGTCCTCTAATCAGTTAAGGCATTGGGTACCAGCCAATTAGAGGCAGAGGAGGGGGTAGGTCATGACTGAACAGTGTTCAGTGAGTGCATCAGGAGGATTTAGAAGTGGGTATACGCAATTGGGTATACGCAATTGGGTATATGCCACGGAGGAGGCAGGACTTTTGACTTCCGGGTTTCACACACTAGCGCTGTTTCCGGTTGCTGTTTGCGACATGTGGGCCGTGTCCCAGTGGTTGCGCTTCCGCCTTTGTGCCCCTCGGTTGCGCGTTCCCGTCCACGGGTGTGAGCGTGTAGTGTGTCTGTCTCAGTTGTCTGATGCATTTCGGCAAGCTGAGACGGGCGGTGGGCGCGCGGTTGGGAGGCGAAGGGGTGGGGGTGCGAGTGTTGGTGCGAGTGTTGGAACGCGGCCAGCAGAGGCCGGAAACGGCGCTGTGTGAAACCCTTCTTAAATATCTCAATGACCTTATGCTCTGTGGCGGATTTGACCTATTTTTCAAAATAGTCCTTTAGCTGCAGGTACCGAAAATAGTCATGTCCCTGCAATCCAAATCTATCCTTTAACTCTACAAAACTCTGCAACTTACCTCGTTCCACTATCGTGCAGTGCTGTTATTCCTTTATTCGCCCATTGCTTGTGATGGAACCCTTTATAATTCACCTCAGGAATTAACCTTTCATCAAATGCAAACCAACTCAAAGCCCTTTCCAACTCAAATCTTTCCACAAACATGTTCCATATTTCCATTGTAGTTTTGATTATCCCACTCAGTTGATTACTTTTTTTTTTTAGTAGACCCTTGTGTGCTATTAAATTCCGTACCTCAGTGTTTGCCTTCCCCAATTCTATACTTTTCCATTTTGCAACATAACTCTCCTTACACCAGTGATGCTGCTTTTTAAATATATTTTAAAATCTCAAGTACCCTAAGGAATACGAGTACCATCATTTGAGAACCACTGACATAAAGCATTGATTAACCATGATTTTTAACATTTACATTCTGAACATACATGAATGTGTTTATTAAATCTATACTGCATCATGTGATTTTCACGTTTTGAATTGTATTGAAATAAACATTTTCAACTATACAGCAAAACCCCTGCGTTGGCAAATTTACCTATTCATTGTTTTGAGCTTTGCCGCCATCTTATGGCCTCTTGGTGTCGGACTATCATTGTAGGAGCTTCACTTTGACAAAGGATGTGCTTTGCTGCCATCTTTTGGAACCTAGTAGACAAATCTAAACACTTTTTGGAGGTGTTGATTACGCATAGATTTTTGTTATTCACCGCATGGCTCGGTCTTTCTCATCCCAAATGGTGTTAGTTGACTGTGTACTAATTCATTGACACTTATCCGTGTGCCTTAACAATCACCGTTGTTTCAGTGCTGTAGGCACAAAACACTGCAAACTCCAGGTTGTTATCTTCATTTGTTACAGTGCATCTTTGGTCCTTGTTCTCCTTCAGGTATCTCTGCCTTGCCAGCCTCTACTACTCTGGGTCCACTCACTGGCTCGCCTGTCCTGTCTGCCGCCACCAATGCTCTAAGTGCCCCGGTCCCCGCTGCTGCCGGAGGCCCCCAGTGACACCCTCATCAAATCCAGATGGAGACAGGTGCAACTCTACCAGCTCTCTACATCGAAACTCTGCGTGGCCAAGCCTCATCAAAACCTTACCATTTTTGATTTTGAAAGTCTCTTCTTCCTTTTCTCTTGCTCGTCTCAGTTTAACATGCTCATGTGACATCCAAAATGAATGTCTTGTGATATTCGTTTCTCCAAATGCAGCAATGCATTCAAGGGGGAAACGGTGGTTGTTGTTTTTGTTGGGATTATGTGGTACTTTAAGAAGTATGTTGGCAGAAAGCAAACAAGATTTGCCATCATGACCAAAAGGAGCACATCTTGAATAAACTTGTCTCGCTTCCAATAACTCAACACATGTGTCTGGTGCTGTTATGTGCTCCAGATGCATGACACGAATGCTTTATTTGCCTTTCAGCACCAACCGACCATGCCAGCCAAAACATGGAGGCCAAACCATGCTCATTGGTTAGCGACAATACACAGACACTCACATACTCGTCTGGACTGTTGAATGCGGCCCAATAAAGAGTCACTGGTTTTGTGAGAAATGCTGCTTTCTTGTTCTTTGAAATACTTCAAGTTGTAACCAAAGTTTGACCCCATTCACCGGAAAGAATAGTGGAACAAACCTGGTTTTATTCCAATAGATAATGGTGTTTTTTTTCTACATGCAAATAATTTGCTCATTAACTATGGAGAAAGAACACAGTTAAAAAATAATAATAAAATAATCATGTCCAAAACTACGTATTAGCGCCACATATATATTTATTTATTTATTGAGGGGGGAAATATTATTCAGAGAAAAAACTCACAAATTTGTCACTTTCTAAACTCGCAAATTTCCGAGTTTTTTCCTTGCAAATTTGCACGTTTTTTTCTTGGAATATTGCCCCCACCCTCTAAAAAATATATATAATTATACGTAGCCCTAATGCGCCGTCGTAAAACAACTGCCTACAAAAGGAGTTTTTGTTCTGTATATGTTTGGATGATGTGGAGTTGCTGGTTGAGGCAAAAACTGAATGCTTTCAAGCCCTGAGTACTGCACAGACTATCCAAAGTAATATAAGGCACTGGACAGTAGAATAATAATATGATGGTGCAAATAAATTATGAAAAAAATGTGTTTTACCAATATGAAGAGTTTTTATGCATGGTGGGGGGAGGGTAGTGTGTTTATTATTTTGTTGTCCCCAATGAATGAAAACCTTAATGGTTACGGTTGACAATGTGAGTATTCATAGCTTTTTATTTGAATAATCGTTCTTGACAGGTGAGTGAAATGGTGTTGAAGTAAAACTTGGCAGTGTTGTGTGACTCTGTGATGGCGAACAGTTGGATGTTCACAAACATGAGTTGAAAAATGCTGAATAGCACTTGAAGGACATCAGTCTCATGTGTTTTTGTGCCACAGTTTGAAAGTGTGACTTTCTGACCCTGCTGTACATCTTTTGTAAACATGGAAATGCAAATAAATCAAAATGTGTACATTGAATTCCTATGCCACTGTATATATTTTTATGTCCTTATGTAGAAGACTAGTATTTGCAAATATGTGTGTAAATAAACAGTTATTTATCAGGTACCTGGTGTTTTTGTCATCTCTTAAAGATTATTTGTGTCAAGTGTGCATAAGCACACATGCTAGAAGTTTTTTCTTCCAGGTAGAATAAAGCAACCTCTTTATAATTAAAATTTTGTTTTATTTGATGGTAAGTGGACTTGGTTCACCTAGATCTCATTTTCAACTGCTTAGTACAGTAGGATGAAAAAGTATTCACACCTACATGAGCAACACGCAATTTCTCAGCACAGAACAAAGGAAATGTGTTTTTCACCTGTTTGCGTGAAAGGAAACACGAACACAACAAACTCACTGTTTTTCTTTATAAGCAATCTTTATTATAGATAGATTATATAGAAATAGAAATTACATCACTGGTCTGTGAAAGTGAAAGCGTGGATGGAACCACTGTGAAGAACAGTGTGTCCCTCCAACATCACGGCAAAAGGCAAGAGGAAACCCCTCTGTAACTCTTGAAGACCTGAACAAGTCTCTCCAGATTATTGGGACTAATGTACACATCCACAATATCCTGCAGGTAGGGCTCTATGGGTGTGCTACAAAGAAAAAGCCATACTTTGAAGAAGCAACATCTCACGGCTTGCATTATGCTATCACACATATGAAAACGAGTCTTGAAAAATTAAACTTGCATATACGGTATAATGCGATGACCTACATCAGGATTTTTTTCCCCACAACTGTGATTACTCATGAAAAAAAGTCACCTTCATTTTTTTGAAACATACATTTTTCAAGGAGATGGTGACATGTCCACTCGGGTGGATAATGTGCATTTGAGCAGATGATGAAATATGTTTGTAAGAAAAGAATAAATAACAAAAAAATTATGTAAACACTAAAGAAAATGTCTCTTTGATTTTTAACATTGTGTTCACATATTTTTAACATATTTCAAAACTACTACATGTATTGCAAAAACATTTACCTAAAGAAAAAGTAACTTTTTATTAAGTACAGATAGTTATTTTCTTTTTTCCGGCAACCATTCATCATCACTGCCGCTGTCATATCCCCACTTGAGTCAGATGGTCGTAACTTCGCAGTGTTTTATTGGCTCGTTGACGTTGCTGGGCGTTCAATTGCCTCGTTAATGTCATGAGCTTCGGTGCTAAAAATAGAACAGTGCCGCTTGTGGCCTTCACAGACGCTAATTGTAGCCTTTATAAATACTACATTCTATTTTGTAATGTGGCTTTTTGCGTTTTCTTTGGGTTTTATGTATCTAATTTCTGCATATTGTTTCTTCTGTTTCAGACCACACACACACACAACACATACAAACTTACTCACACACAATGCTCATGTAAATAATATCCCACCTGCTGCCATTAAAGCATTCAAGACATTCTGGAATCCTGATTCTCTGACCGGAATCAATGGTCCGTAGCGCCCGCTTCAATCAGCGTAATTAAAATAATTAATGTGGACAACACTACATTAAATTTGGACCTTCAGAGCCGTATTGAAGCAACACTAAAGCTCTATGGACCCTGCAGCAGAGACGGAGGACACATTCAGCAGGCCCCGCAGAGCGACTCGGCTTCCCCCTCATCTAATGGACTATGAAGTTGGCTATTGTTAGAAGACCATCTTTGTCTTCCGCGTGTTCGTTTTGTTCCGGGTAGAGAGAATGTTGATTTTCTGAATACAGACTGGAGATCGGTGAACAGTTCCTTCGAAGGATTTATTTTACAGAATATTCCGGTCACTCATGAATGACAGACAAATGGCTGCTTCTCATCACAAGTGCCAAGATTGCTGACACTTACAACATTCTTATACTATCTAGAAGGGCGGTACCACCACCCCCGCCTTTCCCAAGCTGCAATTCTGGAAGAGAATGCTAAACAACTTCAACTTGCTAATCTTCAGAGACAACTGGAAGAAGATGCTGAGCGTGAACTCCATCGATTACAATGCCATCCTGAATTCTGCTGCACTCAAGATAAGTGATGCTAAAATTTTTGACTCTTTTGCTCTGTCTGTCCAATCACTCTTGGGCATGCTGAAGACACTAGAAGGCTACAATGGCATTGAGCTCATGTGTAGGTCCCACGTCGATCGGCTGTTGAGTAAATTGCCTCCCTCCTACCGTGACAGTTTTGTAGAGTATTGCCTCAACCGAGGGATCCTACATTCAGGATCTGACCGAACTTACACGCTTCCTGATCTTGCAACTTGGCTCCAAGTCAAATCACAAGCCAAGCGCATCTCCAGCCGTGCCGCAGCCTTGTATCAGTCCGAACCGAGCAAGCCAGCTCAAACTAGAAAGAACTTCGGCTCAACTATCGATAAGGAGCGGTCCACACCTGTGCTTCTAACGGCGAAGGAAGAGTGTCCTCATCCCAAGCCTGCCAAGCCTAAATCAAGTGCCAAGCCTAAATCAAGTTCCAAGCCACAGCCTTACTGTCCTCACTGTGATAACAAAGACCATTACCTGAACTCTTTGTGAGAATTTCAAGAAGCTCACGCCTAATCAGATTACCCAGTGGATCAAGGATGGAAACCGCTGCTGGAAATGCGGTCACAGCCACCCTGTAGAGAACTGCAACCTGAAATGCAACCGCAAGGTCTGTCAAGAACAGCATCTCACAGTCCTGCATGACTCCATCCATGACCTCCAATGCAGTCCTGGTGATAAACCCAGCTTCCACAAAGGTCTATCTTGACCAACCCAACCGTGCACAGAGAGTGATGCTGAAGGTGGTAAAGATCCTCATTCATCACGGCAATCAGGCAATAGAAGCGTATGCAATCCCAGACGATGGTTCAGAACGTACGATCATCTTTTCACAAGTTCTCCAGTCCCTCAAGCTACCAGGAGTGCCGGAGACCCCTCCCATTCAGACAATACACCAGAATGTGAGACAGCTACAGGGCCTTACCGTCTCCTTTGAAGTGTCTCTCTCCAAACCTAATGAGAGGTACCTCATCTCCAATGCCTTCTCCGCTGACGGACTATGCTTCGCTGAGCACCACTTACGGGGCATCCCACTACAAGCTGTCGACTACGTGCATCCACTTATCCTCATTGGCTCCGACATGTGTCAGCTTATCACTCCAGTGCAGCCAAGTGTCCATGGGCCTCCAGATGGTTCAGTTGCAGTCCGCATACGCCTTGGCTGGTGCCTTCAAGGTCCCATGACTCCAGTACAGAGCCGTCACAGTCCATCTCGATGTCTGCATATCTCGACAGCTTCGATGAACACAGAGCTACTGCATCATGTGCAGCGCCTCCGGTAGCTGGACACTTTACCGTAAAGCAGTTACGAGGTCTAAGCTTGACCAAAAAGCACTCAATCTTCTCCAAGCCTCTACCGTCCGGGTAAACACAAGGGGGGAGTTTTACGCTATGCCATGCCACTCCTGCGCCGCTCTCCTCCCGTTCCACTACATGCTCCGAAGGAAGCAGCACTACCAAGTCTTTGCAGCACGGAATGTAGACTTGCCAAGGACCCATCAAAAGCCGGCACCTACTGTGCTGAGATCCAGAAACTGGAAGTAGCAAAGATCACAGCTGAAGAAGCACGAAAGTCCATAGAGTCCTGGTACATCCCGCACCACCTTGTTCACCATAATGGCAAGGACCGTATTGTCTTTAACTGCTCCTTTCAATACAAAGGGCAATCCCTAAACGAACAACTGCTCACAGGCCCTACACTAGGTCCTACTCTGCTGGGGGTGCTCCTGAGGCTTCGCCAGCACAGCATAGCCATCAGCGGCGACATCCGTAGTATTTTCCATCAGGTGCTCTTGCTTGCTGCTGACAAACCTATTATGCGTATCTTGTGGAGAAACATGCAGAGAGAGGAAGAACCTGAGATCTACGAGTGGCAAGTCCTGCCTTTTGGGACCACATGCAGCCCGTGCTGCGCAACATATGCTCTGCAGCGACGTGGAGGTCTCCCAAGTCAACCAATCAGGACTTACCAAGGTTGTGACCCAAGCGTTCTATGTTGACAACTGCCTTTACAGCACGCCTGATCCCGCACATGCCAAGGCCGTTGTGGACGGATTACGCAGCCTCCTCGCCGAAGGTGGCTTCGAGATTAGACAGTGGGCGAGCAATCTGCCTTCATTCATCGAACACTTGCACTCCGAGGCAAGATCTGTCAGTAGCGATTTGTGGTTGTCCCGTGATAGTGTCGACCTCGATGAGCCCAGGCTGGGACTGCAGTGGAATTGTCTCGACGACACCATGGGCTACCGGCACCGCTCATCTGAGCCTCTTCAGCCCACACTGAGAAACCTGGCAAGCCAATACGATCCATTGGGCTTCATAATACCCTTTACAACTATAGCCAAGGTTCTTATCCAAGATCTCTGGAAGCAAAATCTGAGCTGGGACGACCCCATTGAACATCACCAGCTTAAAGAGCATTGGCTGACATGGGTTGACGAGCTTCCCAACCTTCCTCAAGTGCAGTGGCCTAGGGCCTACACACCACCAAGTGCTGATACCTCCACAGTGACCAGGCAGCTTCACGTGTTCTGCGATGCCTCGGAGAGGGCATACGGCTCTGTCGCTTATCTGCGAACAACTGACGATCAAGGTAAAGTCCATGTCGCCTTCGTTTTAGCCCGCTCTAGGGTCGCTCCCAAGACTGTTGACTGTTTTGGCCCATTCATTGTGAAGATCGGTCGTCGTCAAAAAAAGAGATGGGGCATTCTATTCAAATGCATGACTACCAGGCGCCTCGCCTCCACTTATACCTCCTCGAGAGCTTAGACTCTGACGCCTTCCTGCTCTGCCTTCGACGTTTCGTGGCTTGCCGAGGGAGGCCATTTGAGATTATCTGCGATAATGGCATGAACTTCACCGGTCAGCCGCAAACTCCAAGAGGCTTTCCATGCAATGAGCCCTCAACTTCGAGCACAACTAGTAGAGCAGAAGATACAGTTCATGTTCATTCCTCCAGCCGCTCCGCACTTCGGGGGAACATGGAAGAGGGAGGTGAGATCAATCAAGGTCTCCCTGAGTGTCATCCTAAAGGAACAAGTCATTCCGGAACCCGTTCTGCGCACCCTGCTCATCGAAGTAGAAGGCATACTGAACGCCAAGCCACTTGGCTATATCTCGACGGACATCGCCAATCCTGACCCAATAACGCCGAACATGCTACTTATGGAACGCAGAGATTCGTCACTGCCACAAGCCATCTACGACAGTGAAGATCTTCTTGGGCGACGTCGGTGGAGGCAAAGCCAGGTGCTTGCCGACAACTTCTGGTCATCCTTCGCCCGCCAGTACCTACCAGGTCTACAAAATCGTCCGAAGTGGCAGTCAGACTCCAAAAAGCTCAGTGTTGGTCAAGTGGTCCTCATCGTTGATCCTCGCTTCCCAAGAGCATTCTGGCCAGTGGGCACCATAACAGAGACATTCCCTGCTTCAGATGGTCGAGTACGTACAGCTGCTGTTAAGGTAAAGGAGAAGATCTACACGTGATTTTAACAGTTAAAGACTATAGGGTTGTGACGTGGTACATTCTGAGACAAGGGAACTGATGCACCAATTATAGCTGGCAGGGATAAAGGACCACAAGAAGAGCTTTCTATCTCTACCCATTTAGGTCGAGCCCCATCATAACCATGATGCACCCAAAAAGACATGCAGCAAAGATTAGCAGCCCAGTAGTAATAACGCAAATTAGGAAGTGCTAATCTGCCATCTTTTTTTAATTTCTGTAGATGTCCTTTACGCAAACGCGGTCTTTTACCACTCCAAATAAAAGATGAGATTAAAGAGTCCAGTTTCTTAAAATAAGCACCAGGGATGAAAACAGGGAGGGCCTGAAAGAAATATAAGAATTTGGGTAATACAGACATTTTTACAATATTCACTCTTCCAACCAGAGATATTGAAAGGAGTGACCATCTTGACATATCTTGTTGCACTTTATGTCATAGGTCAATAAAATTACACAATATTTCCTTGTCACTCTAATACCGAGATATGTTAAGCTCAGGAATCTTAAGGGGCACTGACATATTTTGTAACGCCACCTTAGTCAGTTTCAATGGGAGTATTTCACTTTTGTGTTGCCATGAATAGAACGGTTATTCCTTATGGCTATGGCGAGTGGTTCAATGGCTAGCACAAAGAGAAAGGGGCTGAATGGGCAACCCTGACGTGTAACCCGATGTAGCCTAAATAGTGGTTGTTAGTTTATACCCTCGCTGAAGGACACGCATACAACAACTTCATCCATGAAATAAATGTACTGCCAAAGCCAAATCTATGCAAAGTTTCAAACAAATAATTCCATTCCATTCTATCGAATGCTTTCTCAGCATCCATGGAGAGAAGGCATTTGGAGTCGGACTGACAGGGAATATACAAAACATTCAATAAACGACAAAGACCAAAATAGAAACGCCTGCCTTTCGCAAAGCCCGTCTGGTCTACGGATATAACATACGGCAAAATCTCTTCTAAACGACAGACCAATATTTTAGCCAACATTTTATAATCACAATTAAAAAGTGAGATTAGCCAATACAATGAACATTCTTAGGGGTTCTTATCCTTTTTCGGGAGCAAAGTAATACAGGCCTGATTCAGAGTATTAGGAAGAGATCCCCTAGTAAAAGAGTCACATACTGCTGCAAAAAGTGGTGCTAGCTGTAGAGAAAAAGCAGCATGGAACTCGTTATGTAGACCATCCAAACCCAGAGACCTGCGGGGCTGCAATAATTTAATTGCTTCCTCTATTTCCTGTTGCTCCATTGGCCTATCCAGTGTGGAGGCCTGGTCTGGAGACAAAGTTGGAATCGGGAAATCTCTAAAAAATGGAAATAAGAAAGGGTCATAAGAAGACTCAGAGCTATAGAGATCTTGGTAATAGTGTTGAAATGTATCATTAATTCCTAGCTGGTCATTCACAGTCTTACCATCCTGAGCTCTCACACCATTAATAATTTGCATAGCTCTGGCACATTTAAGTTGATTTGCAACTAACTTCCCTACCCGTTCGCCATGTTCATAGAAATTACTATTTTTTAGAAGCAAATACTCGATTGAATGTGATGTAAGTTTGTCATATTCTAATCGTTCCTTGCATAGATCTGGGGGGGAAGGGGATTGTGCATTTATGTTATCTATATCAGCTATTTGCCCTTAAGCTCCCTTTGTTTGACCTGTAAGTCTCTCCTCCTGCCAGCCACAAAAGATATCACCTTCCCTCTCAGATATGCCTTCAGGGCTTCCCATATAGTCAAGACAGAGACATCTGATGTCATGTTGATGTCTAAAAATAAGGAAATTTGCTCAGACATGAAATCCCCAAAATTTTCATCTAATAACAAAAGAGAATTAAACCTCCACAGTCGCCTGGATTCCATAGCATCAGACATCCTGAGTTTAAGTAAAAGAGGTGCTACTGTAGGTTGATATTCACATAATAAAATTTCAGATGTCACTTTGTTATCAATGAAAAAATAATCAATTCAACTGTATGTTTGATGACGGTGTGAAAAAAAAGAATATTGCTTATCCTGCGGGTGTAAAAAACGCCAAATATCCAAAACCCCATAAGTTGACAGAAAGGACCGCATAATATGAGTAGCAGATTTAGTTATTACATATCCAGGCCTAACTGATGATCTATCCATCACCAGATCCAAACATAAATTGAAATCCCCCCCTAAAATGAATACATTTTAATTCAAACAGGCGAGCAAAAGACGCGAGAGAAAAATCAGTTCGGAGCATATACTGTATATTCGCCAATATTACATCAAAATTATACAGTCTCCCGGTGACTATAATATATCGGCCATATGTGTCAGCTATAGTTGAGGAAGGTGTAAAGGAAACACATGTATTTATTAATATAGATACACCTCTGGCCTTACCTTGAAAAGTTGAGTAGAATACTGGAAGTTGTCCCACCCATCCACATTTCAACCGGACATCGTCAACATTTTTAAGATGTGTTTCTTGTGTGCGATGGGAAGGCATCCCGTCCAAAAACATCCTGAAACACTTGTGAAAAGAACTTGCTGGGCTGCGGGCCTTCAATGCCCTCACGTAGACCAATGAGACGAACGTTGCGCATCCTGTTTCAAATCCGTTAGCATGGTATTATCGGCCAGCAGTTTTTCACAGCAATCATCCACTTTAGCCAAGCATTGGTATAGCAATTCGGCGTTATCTTCCAGGGAATTAAAACGCTCGTCATGACTGTTGACCGTTTTTTGGAGCCCATCCAGATTCTCATTCTCTTCGTCAAAAGACTTTTTTAGCTCCGCGAGCAGCGATGCTTAGAGCTTAACTAACGAGGCAGCTAAATCGGCTATGCTAATGTTCGTGGCGGTCGCCTCCGACTGGTGCTTTTCACTCACTTTAGAAAATTTCGGTGCCATCATGAGCCGGGGTACTAGTAAGTTACAGTGAAAGTGTAGGTTCAGGTATCACAAAAACAGTTAAAACGGTGGATTGCATAGTTAAGTAGTGGGAGCTCGAGCTATATGCAGCCTACTCCATGCTTGCCCAAACTGGAAGTCTCCAAAAAATAGTTTTTAAAAAGGTATTAATTGTTCATGAAAAATAATGAAGACATCACATTAATCATAGACGAAATATTATCTTCTTACTGCTGAAAATGGCTGTTACAAAAATACTTCTAAATACATTGATGAGAATCTAGAAGAACAGTGTATTTTAAGTGTGGAGATGTGAGAAAGAATGAAACAAAAGTCAAATAAAATGCTCCCTATAAGTTTATTGTGAAAAGCTGTTAAGTGATGTTAGTTCTCATCTGCTTAATTGACAGACTACTCTTTGGTATTCTGGAGGGTAATTTCTTCGTCTGATGACGTCACAACACTCCATACCGTGGTGAAACCTAGACAAAATCACATGAGAAGACGCTGCTGTCCGAGTATTGTGTCCAATCGGATAATTAAGTTTATGACATTGACGAAGGTACCTGTTTAAACGCAATTCCTTGTCGATCTCCTCCAATGTCTTGCCTTTGGTTTCTGGTAGCATGAAGTAGAAGAAAACGGCAGCCACCATTGAGGTCATCCCATACATTAGAAAAGTCCCAGACAGACCTATTGCATCTGGTGACAGAAACAAACACGCGTTTCCAATCCTTACTAAGCCATGGCACATACTTTACATATCTATCATGTTACAAAAATATCAGTGCACACCATCCATCCATCCTGTTTGTATATCACCCATCCTCAACAGATGACATGGGGCCTATCCCTTCTGAATTTAGGCGAGAGAGCTGGACACCAGTCAAAAAATGTACCGATCCTCTACTTGGGTCGATTTGACCCAAATTTTAGTCAAGAAATGTGTCTTTCAGGGTAAAACAACTCATAAATATTGGTCAGATCCTTTACTTGGGTAAAAAAATTGGGCCATTTTGTCTAAAACAACCCAGAAAGTTGGGTCAAATTGACCCATAAAGTGAATTGGTCCATTTTTAATCCATAATTGGGTTACTTTTGACCCAACTGTTTTTAGAGTGTAAATTTAACTAAATTTAGAGTGTGACCACATAGACTCAGTTGTAGAGTAATATTTACACTTGGAAGAAAGTAAAATGAATAATTGAAATGAAACGTCACATTTACAGTACTGTCAAGTTCGATAATATTGTAAAATGACAAAAAATTCATTGCCTTATGCCCAGTTGAACTGAGCCGTACCATATTGAATTGGAATCCTACTGAATCTAATTGAATTGTATCAATTTCAAATGAACCGTCCTCTTATTGTATTGCACATATCATACATATCGAAATGTCTTTTATTGAAGAGATGCACACCCTTATTAGATGCACAAATATAAATTGTAAAATATATATTTTTTGGATGCATCAACTCATTCACTCCCAGCTATTTTCACTGAAGCAACCCCCTTCGCTCCCGGCTGTTTTGCTGGATTTTGACTGATTTTGCAATGCCCACAGAATATTGTGTTCCATTGCTTTAAAACCATGGAACCTATCAAAAGAAAGATTAAAGTCTCTTCTTTCATCAGGAAAAATAAGTATATTTGTATCAGTTTCCGTTTTGCAATTAGCATTAGAATATAGAAAAATGTCATCATTATTCACAAATTTGTTGAAAACACTGTGAAAAGAGCTTGTTGCAACATGGCCCTGGTTGATCTCTTATACTATGCTGCCACCTGCTGACTTTTTTTTTTTTTTAATAACTACTATTGCTTTAAGCGACCTCTTCAGGTCATCTGCATCATCTGCATCAAAGTATTCTGTAGGCTCTAGCATAAAAAACATTTTAAAACAACAACAACAACGTATAAAAAAAATTTTGGGAGTGCAGGACTAACTATTAAAAACGTATTTATATGTTTTTGGGTTTGAATGGGTTAAATTAAACTGGACGATTTCCCATAGCGGGTGACATCATTAGGTGTGCTTTGGCACAGTGATTAAGCAAGGCTGTAGATGGCGGTATAAGAGCTCACTGAAGATGTCCAGGAAGGTGAAGGCAACCAATAGGTGTGCACTCCAGTTGAAGCAGCTGGTGAATGCGAATGCTCTTCCTCGCACAGAAGCGGGAAATATCTCACTGAGGAGGAGCCAGGTCACTGCAACAAACAAATAACACTTTTTCTTTCCATGATTACAAGACACACTTGGGTACAGAAGTATATGGACAATCAAAGAGTATTTATGATTTCGATATTTTGATC
Organism: Leptonotus elevatus; assembly: GCF_054856555.1. NCBI lineage: Eukaryota > Metazoa > Chordata > Actinopteri > Syngnathiformes > Syngnathidae > Leptonotus > Leptonotus elevatus. The sequence continues at coordinate 1,875,738 of NC_141248.1, forward strand.
CTTGCGACTTGTAGCTTTATTTTGAGAGGTTTCACAAAAATATGGCATCAACCATTTTGGAAACGCAGCCATTGTATGCACTGTGCCTCCATTTTAAGGTGCTCTTACTTACTAGACTATGGTTGTGGCAGTATAGTTTTTGTCAGATAAAATCAGAGGATGATTAAGCCATACAATACCATTATCCTGAGACAAGAGAAAACAATGGTAGTCGGACTGCGCATAGTCCATGTCTAGTGAAGATAATGGAGCGTGACTTTGGAGAAGCTCAGAAGTGTTCCGTGAACATTAACAACCACTGTCTAAGCTGCATAGGTTTTGTTTCTTCTTTCCAGACATTAAGGTTTGAAGTACTGTCATTTTAGCTCTAGCATATGTGGAGATACTATGCATAAAATTGACTGCAAGTCATGCATGATAAATGTCTTATTTTTGTTAAATTGCTGAAAGTCTACGTTTTCTTTATCAAAACCATTCTAGTGGAATGAAAAAACTCAATCCTCAAAACTCTGTTATTGCTAAAATACTTCTAGACTAAACTATAAATGAATGCTACATTATATAGGCTGTATTTTATACAGTATATTTTCAGGATAGCAGCTTCGAAAGAACAATGGATTTGTTGATAATAAGCATGTACCTTGTGATACGACTGATTTGTTTGCTTCGACTTGAGTGCAAACATTTTTATAACAATGTACAAGCGCTGTATGGTGGCAGTTAACTCAACTTGTTTCATAACAAGCAGCGGTTTAGCATAGTAAACAGAACTTCCCCAAAAAAAGGCTTCAAGCTGTTTAATGGCACTCCCAGTTAAAGTTTACTGTCTGTTATGTTTAATGTGCCATTGGGAATGAATGGGGAATTTTTTGTTGAAAATGTTGAATTTGGGGGAAAAAGGAAACTTTTGGAATGAGAAAAATAATAGCCCGCGTGACCTGAATTTTTGGAATATGGTAAAATTAGAATGCTGGGAATCAGATGAATTATGTGGAAGTAGAAGCATGTCAAAATAATGGATGAAAGAATAATAGGAACTAGACAAAGTGCAATTTCAGTAGAAATTGCGTGGGAATGCTGAAAGCTGAATGCTAATAGCTAAATGCTAAGATTTGAATGCATGCCGAATGCTTACGAAGTAAATTGAAAGATAAATTATGTTAAAACGATAAATTATTAATTGTAGTTGAATGATAAATTAATAAAAAGAAAACTTGAACTGCGGGTTTGTCTAAAGTGGGATTTGAACCATTGCCTCCTGTTTACCAGTCAAACATTTTAAAGTCTGTACCATTGAAAATGAATGGGGAAAAGTTAATAATTAACATTAAATTGTGCGAAAACTGTAAGTAATGTGGAATCAGCCAATGTACTGTATTCCCAGGAAGGCGTGAATTTTTGAAGCAAGTGAACAGTGTAAATAAGATGTATTATGTGGGAGGTTTTGAATGGCAAAAAAGTGTGGAGAATAAAAAGTACCTGAAATAATAATAAAGATTAGAAACAACAATGCTGTCAGCATTCCCACAATAACATATGAATACTTTCGGCATTCACACAACAATGCATAGAGCAGGTGTACACTGTCTATTCTCAATAAAGTCAAGGTGAATATACAAACTTGGTCCAAATCCAATGGAGTATGCAGTGACGACTGCCATCATGCACATGAGAATGATCCAGTTGAAAACTTTTTCACGAATGCTGGGAGAAAATTCCATAGCAGGTTGAAGTGTTTTTTCTGTTTTGTGTCCGGCAACTAGTGAACGAGCAGCTTGGAGTTCCCGGTTCTCATTAGGAGTTGAATTAAGAGGTGTGTAATTTCCAATGGTAAAATGAAATTGACTCGTCTTGTTGCCAATAGAATCCTCTGAATGACAAGGCGCCACCGCACCATTTAGCGAATGTCCACTGAGTAGTCCAATGCATATCAGACAAGTGGCCATGACACAGCATCCGCTGATGAGCAAAGGCCTCCGGCCCACTTTGTCAGAATACGCCATGGAGGTGAGCGTGGCCACCACCTTGACCATTCCGATCCCAACAGATGCGAGTACTGCAGAGTTGTCGCTCTGAAATCCTGCCGAGTGAAATATGGTGGAGGCATAAAAGAGAATGTTTGGCTGGCCTGTGAACTGCTGAAAAAGCACCAGTCCCAGTCCAATGATGGTGCGAGTCCTCATGTTGTCTTTACGCTGGAACAGGTACATGATATTATACTGCACCTTCTTGTCTTCATTGCTGCCATTAGAGCAAGCGTCATCTTCAGTTTCCATGGCAGCCATAAGGGCTGTTTCGGAATGGCTACATTGCACCTCAGTGTTTGACGGGAGAAACCATATTGAGGCCAGTTGAATCAAGGTTGGTACTACAGCTAAGCCAAACATCCACTTCCAGCCACTTTGCAAATTAAACAAAATGTAGTTTATGGTATAAGATACAAGGATGCCTACAGTAATCCCAGCTTCGTACAGTGTTACCAAAAATCCCCTCCGCTCAGGGGTTACCATCTCCGACACGAGGATGCAGCAGGACATGGAGGATTGACACATGGCAAAGCCCACCGTGAACCTTCCAAACAAAAGGCTTTGGTAGGAGCTGATAAGCAGGATGAGACTTCCACTCAGCATTAGGACAATACTGAGCAGGATGGACTTTCTGCAGCCATAACGGTCGATCAAGCCTCCTCCCAACAAAGAGGCCAGCAGGGCCCCGATCAACAAGGAGCTCACCAGCGCCTCTTGCTGGATGCAGCTGAGTCCGAACTCGGCCTTGAGCTGCAGCAAAGCTCCAGAGATGATGCCAAGTTCGTAACCAAAAACCAGACCTCCCAGTGACGACACAACACTGGCCAGCAGGAGGGAAGAGCAACCTAAGATGATGGAGACATGCAGAAAGAAGGTCAACATTCTCAAGGACACTCTTTTCATAATATATAAATTTACACATAACAGTTGGATGGTGAATTAGATCATGTAAATATTTGACTTATTTGCTCCCAAAAACGTATAAAAAACGTTCCATTTTAAATATTGTCATGGTCCCAAAAATGTATTTATATATTTTTTTAAATGTTCTTTTATGCTAGAGCATACAGAAGGCTTTTATGCAGCCTCTGACCAGAAGAGGTCACTTAGAAAAACAGCCAGCAGGTGGCAGCAGGGTATAAGAGGTCAGCCAGCGCCATGTTGCAACAAGCTCTTTTCCCCAGTGTTTTGAACAAGTTTGTGAATAATGATAAAACTTAGCTATATTCTGATGCTAATTGCTGCAAAACGGAAACAGATACAAATATACTTTTTTTTCCTGATGAAAGAAGAGACTCTAATCTTTTATTTTGCGAGGTGTCTATGTTTTAAAGCAATAGAACATAATATTCTTTGGACTTGGCAAAATCAGTCAAAATCCAGAAAAACAGCCAAGAGCGAGTTGAGAAAATGAGAAATGGGTAAATTGATACAATGGCTGTGAAGCAACAAGTCAAATCAATGTTTGTCTCACCCTTATCACAAAAGAATCTCAAAGGGACAATTATTAACATTGCTAACCCGAACCCTGCAACAAGTCTCATGTGAAAACTTTTTGTTCAGTATTTTTCTACCATGTTGTTGGTTCAAAACAACAACAGAAAAATCCAAAATACATTTGCAAGTCTCTTTGCAGCCGTTCCACAGAATCCTTGATCTCCTCTGTCTATTGACAGCTATGCAAATTCAAGAGACAGATATTCAAATGAAGCCAGCAACTGTCCCCACTTCATTCCATGTATAATACAGTGGTGGCAAGTGAGGGCCAGCTAGGCCTTTCACACAATCAACAGCGCTGACCTAAATTTACAAACTAAATTCTAATATTGTATTAATTTATTCCCAACATTATGTTGTATTTACAAAATATTTTTCCTGGCTTCAATACTTCCCACACATCGCTAGCATTGGGCCAAAACTCTGTATCTCCAAAATGGTCACTTTTCAGGAGACTCCCAAAACGGCATCTTTTTACACCAACGCATGTGGAATGACCAATAATAATTCTGAAAAACTATTTAATTTACCAAATTACGACATATGAGGTTTCTGTCATGTTACTATACGATACGATACGATATACTTTTATTTTCCCCGTGGGGAACTTTTTCCTGGACTCCGTCCAGCTGCAGTTACAGTAAGGAAGAAACAACAGAATAGAAAGAGATAAAATTAAAGTTAAATAAGAAGTGCAGCAATAAGAAATCTTCACAGAAGTATACATGTGTAGAGAAGTACATACATGAGGACTGCACACACTCCTAAATATATATATATATATATATATACATGAGTATGTACAGCACGGCTGCATATATTCCACACACACAACATTGCACCATATATCTATTGTACTGAGTTAATGTCGGTTGTTAAGCAGTTTGATGGATGTCGGCAGGAATGAGTTCTTGTAGCGGTTCAGCCTGGTTCTGGGGGCCCTGAATCTCCTGCCGGAAGGCAGTAGCTGGAACTCATGATGTTCTGTGGGGGTTGGGTTTTTGTTTGTTATGGGTGCTCTTGTCATTAATATTTTGTGTTCCTGGTTTCTTCCCTCGTCTCGTTATGTCTAACCATGTCCACCTGTGTGTTTCTTCCCTTCTCCAGGTGTGTCTCATTAGTGTTGGTGTATGTAGTCTGTTTTTTCCAGTTAGGGTGGGTGCATTGTCTATGTTATGTGTGGAAGTTCGTGTGTCAAGTCATCGCCACAGCCAAGTCGTTTTCGTCACAGCCAAGTAGCCATTAACCCCGTTTCCACTTCAGGCCGTTTGGGTATAGGGTGGGGGGTAGGGACTAACACAGGAACCGTCCTCTCAGCCGGCCCGCTTGTGGCTGTGTTTCGACCCATTTCGCAATGTCATGAGTTTCGATCGACACGTAAACGCCGTGCGACGGTTTCTCCTGTGACGTCACTCAAGCACGGCGCGGTGAAAATCACAACAATGAGTAAAGTGGAAAACTTTAGGTGGCTGCCGTTTTCTCTGCTTTTTATTTTTGTGTAGGCTGCTTGGCATGGGTGGATGGTTTTAGTGAGAGGAGCCGGCGTTTAGATGAAGAATTTGAAAAGGCTGACTCGCAAGTCACAAGTTTCGATCGACACGTAATCGGCGTACGACGGTTAACGTGACGTCACCCAAGCACGGCGTGGCAAAAATCTGAACAAGGAAAGAGGAAAACTTGAGGCGGTTGCCTTTGTTCCTGCTTTTTATTTTTGTGTACTTGCCGTGGATGGACAGTTTGCGTGAGAGAAGATGGCGCCGAGATGAAGAATTTGAAAAGGCTGACTCGCAACGTCACGAGTTTTGATCGACATGTAATCGCTGGGCGGTAGTTTCTTCCGTGACGTCACCCAAGCATGGCGCCGCAAAAATCAGAACAACAACGGAAAAAGAGGAAAACTTGTGGCGGTTGCCGCTTTTTTCAGCATTTTATTTTTGTGTATCTGGCGTGGATGGCTGGTTTGAGTAAGAGGAGACGGTGTCAAGATGAAGAATCTGAAAAGGCGAACAGTAGAGTGGAACGAAAATAGGCAAAGGATTATTATTATGTTGGTGGAAGAGTCTTAAGACGAGAATGTATCATTATCGCGCATGAAAGTAAAATAATTTTTTATTCTAAATAATTTTTAGCCAATCAGCGCCAAAACCCAATAGGGAGTTAATTGGTCTGGCGGAGTACCTACCCTCAAGTAGGACCTCCACTCGTCCCCATAAGTTCCTGTAAATGTGGCTCGGTTGGGAAGGCTTCTGCAGTGGAGACGCGCACATACGGACGGGGCTGGCCCCGTAAATTCATCCTGCGGTGGAAACGGGCCTATTGTCACAGCCAAGTCGTCCACGTTACAGCCAAATCGAACTCGGCACAGCTAAGTCATCCTCGTCACAGCTAAGTCGTCCTCGTCACAGCCAAGAAGCCAAAGCCCCAGCCAAATCATAGCCACTCCACAGCAAGGCAAATCAAGTCCTGTCACATCATGCTTGTTCCAGTCATGGCGACCAGTCTACTCACATCCCGTCCATCCATGGTGACCAGTCTACTCACACCCCGTCCAGTCATGGCGACCAGTCTACTCATGTCCCGCCCTGTCATGGCGACCAGTCCAGTCACGCCCTGTCCAGCCATGATGACCAGTCCAGTCACGCCCCGTATGGCAACCAGTCCAGTCATGTTTGTCTACTCACTTTTCTCCCTATGGTTAGTTAAAGTACCACGCATTGCACTTGATTCCTGTTCCACTGCCTTGTTCCACTTGGGTCTGACATCCCTCAATTACTAAGGTCCCTCACGCCCAATTCACACTGACTGCGGAACGGATGCAGTGCATTTTCCATACGGCCGCCGCAAGGAATAGAACGCATTCGAGTCTGCGTGTCAATTCACACCAGCTGCAGTGCGGTGCGTATGCAGTGCGGAAGGGATGCGGTGCTGCGAAAGGTTTCCGCAAGCGTTCTATTTTTTCCGGACGCTGCATGCGGAACGCTTGCGGATTTCCATGAAGCTGAAGAAATTACACGAGCCGGACAGGAAGTCGAGCATCGGCATTAAGGTAGATCCGGTATATTTCAAAATGAAACCCTTTGCGAACTCATTTTTGGGGGAGGGAAGCTAGCTAACTACATAGCATGACATGAGTCGGACAGTTAAGACAAAAAACGAGCTCAGATTAAATTAAACATGACAAAATAACACTATTTAAAAACAAAACTTACTTAGCCATGGTAGAAGTCACATAAATAATGTCCAAAAGCATATCGATGTGACAACAGGCAAGTGTGGCTATTGTTTACAAATAGGACTCAACTCAACTCTCCAGCGTAAACCCCCGTGATCTTGTGGACACGGACAGCTCATGCAACGCACGCAGTGTGAATTGCGGCCGTACGGAAAACGCACCGGGGCCGTTTCGCAGTCAGTGTGAATTGGGCATCATGACTGTTTCTGCCCAATGCCAGCAATATGTAATGGACGTTAATATTTTGTTTTGTGCAATCATTTTTCAGCATCTTTAATCTGCCCGAAGCCTTCAGACTCAGTAGTGCTGGCCGATGTAACTTGCATTACAAATGGGATTGTTCTTTTTTTAATCGATCAGATTTTAAATTTGCCTCACAGAGCCTGCTAGCTGGTCCACAATAATGTGAGTGGGGGGTTTTTCCCCTTCTGATTGGTTTGTCAGAAAAATCAAAGTCCCCACTGAAGGGCCAGGTGCCAAATGTCTGCCATTGCTTAACATGTGATCCACATGAAATATCTTAGCTTTGCATTGATTTGATGGTAATGCATAAAGAATTATCAATCAATTATGAATTATGCAATTTAACTTTTAAATGGAAAGAGACATTGCTTACCCATTGCCAACCCGTTAAAAGTGCTGTTCAGCCATATTGCTTAGGTTCTTCTTAGGCCCAAGGAGACGTTTGTTCTCTGTGAAACAAATGCAAAACATCAGTCGACGTTCCACTAAAAGAAAATCTTCAGTACTTGCTCTCCTGGACTGGCACCCACAGGGAGACAGATTCATGCTCATATGGGCCTCTAGAGCCTGCAAGAGTGTGAGGCAAGCAAGGTCACCATGACAACCTCCTTGTTGATTGCTGTGATTTCATTACTGGCTCCACTTGAGATAAGCACAACAAAATGCAAGCAGATCTACATTCACTTAGCTTGCTTGCATTTGAGTCAATACTAACACACAAATCAAATCTGTCCTTTGTTTACAATACCTGATAGTGTTCGACATGTGAAAATCACATGCTTTTGTGATGCCTGGATAAGGCTGCAACGCCAATATTACATGACTTTGTTTTTCTCTTTTGTAGAATCAAAGGACACATATTTTGATTGTCAGTAACTAATTCACAACTGGGCACATTTTACAGTGCCGTGCCATTTGTGTAATTCAAACTGTTGAGACTTCTCATTTGCAAAACCAATTGAAAAGCAAAATGTGAAATACATTTTGCAATTTTTTGTACAGCTTCCTGCCAGAAAAAAAAAGAGATCCCAAATACAAAATACAAACAAACATGCAGTTGTTATGAAATTACAAAACATCTAACAGGTGTAATCAGGCTCCAATAGTCATCCCTTTCAATAGCGATAGCTACATTATAAACCTGGATTTAAAAGCATTTTAAATGAGCCCCATGAAATATAGTAAACAAATCTAGTACAGTAATACGTCACATTATTATTATTATTATCATTATTATTATTACAAATTAATCGATAGTCATTCAATAGCATGTCAAGCCCTATCTTTTTGGTTTGTATATTAAATTAATTGATTTATGTATTTAAAAAAAAGAAGAAGAAAGAAGCAAAGCTACGATGAAACTCATTGTAGCAGCATTATCCGTCTCACATGGAATTTATTGATTAATTTGTCAGGTCACGCCCAAACCACATAATAGCTTTAAATTAAAGTTATTAAATTTGTGACCTGACGGGTTCTTCTACTCGCTAGAAGTGGATAGGCCCACTTTGTCAAAGGACACGCACACACTGCAGCGACAAGTTAAACTTTAGGGTATGATCCTTATCTTTTCCAAGTACTGTACATCGTAAGAGGAAAATAACTTACAAGAGTTTCCTTCTCGTGCTCCAGGAAAGTTTACGCTACGTGGCAGAGGCGCGTCAAGTTGCAGCAAAAGGCTGTTCGGGGAAATCAATAGCGTAACGTCACTCCTGTCACACTTCATGTGTGTGCGTGTGTTCCAAATGTATTTAAATAGTTGTTTTGTTTTCCGACTCCCTTCACAAAGCGTTGGAGATGGATGTTGTTTGTCCTCACAGTGGGTTCACAGTGCGTTGTTAGTTCACTCCTGGAATTCGATATCCCTTCTTCTTCAACTCAGACTGACAAACGATCTGTTATTTCATTTAAAAGATACTTATGCCGTGTTTGGGCAGAGAGCGTTTCCTACACCCACGTATTGTCACGGCGTTAACCCATAAGAACCCAGGCTCGATTTTCATTGAAGGCAAACGACGAACACGTTTTGAAAAGTTTGTTTTAAAATACTGCCACCCAGTGGCAGCTGGTGGAGTATTCTCCAGAGGCAGTAATAATAATAATAATAATAATATTGCAATAATGATGCGATTGGCTGGCAACCAGTACAGGGTGTACCCCGCCTACTGCCCGAAGCCAGCTGGGATAGGCTCCAGCGCCCCAAATGGGACACAATTGTGAAGTGTAATAACATTTATACGATATTTTAAATTGTTATTATTTTTATTTTTACAAATAAAAATCTGAAATGTAGGCCATACAACCCCACCTCCCAACTAATACTGTAGTTGTCCTATGGAAAAAGTAATACCTTAGCTGTGGCTCTCTCAAATTAATCCGGGGTGATCATGGGCCTCTTGGCTGTATCTCTGATCAGTGTTCTCCTTATTTGGGCTGAATGTTTAGAGGGACGGTCGGGTCTTAGTAGGTTAGCTTTCGTCTGACACTCCCTACATTTCAATATGATTGATTGTACGCCGTAAGATCTTTAAAACTTGTGAAATATTTTTATATCCTAATGCTGCTTCAAATTTCTCCATAACTTTATCCCGGACGTGCCTGGTGTGTTCCTTAGTCTTCATGATGCAGTTTGCTCACCAATATCCTTTTAACAGACCTCTGAGACCATCACAGAGAAGATGCATTTACATCGAGACTAGATTACACACAGGTGACTCGATTATCATCAGTCATTTAGGTCGACATTGGGAACAATATTTTTACATATATGTAATAAAGTAATATTTAAAGTAATCCATAAAAGTACCCATATCTCATAGCTCTTCTGTTTTCTTCTGTGTAGCACTGTATAAAGCTGTTGCAACCTTGATTAGGAAAAAAGTGCCCTGTCCGGTATGAGAATCATGAACTATGAATGTTATTTAAACAGCAAAGTAAATAAGGAAGATGAAATGATGAACAAGTTGAGCTGTTTAGTCTTTGCCTTTTGCTTGTCTGACGTGTGCTTACTGTAGTTGTAGATTACAACTGTTATTTGAAACAACTGGTAATTGAATCACTCCTGGCCCTCATGGACAAGTGGTATAGAAAATAGATGGATGAAGTGTTTATTCATTTACACAGTCACATGCACAGACAGATCGTGATGCTCCAGCACCAGCCCTTTTGTTGTGGAATATAAATAAATAAATAAATAAAAAAGTGCACTTTCTAGCTCATTTCCCCGTATATTCGTCAATATTAAAATAAAAGTAATAATAAAATAAAATCACAATGTCTCTCCAAATAAAGTTCTGGAAATTCAGTAGACGTTGTCAAGAATACAAATAATCTGTTTGACAGCTGTCTTGCTGTAGGTACCGACCCATATTGGAGTAATGGGAAATGAAAAATCTTCGGACAAAAGTAAACAATAGAACATGAAATATTACCGTTTCCAAAATATCCCCTGGAAACAAGACTGAAAGATTTGATGTAAGACAAATTCGGCAAAATAGTCATTTTCCTCTTATTTTGTTTGTAAAGGTAACATCTTATCAGTAAAATATGACACTTATTTCCACACCAGTAGGTAGCGGTAATGCGCAACGTGATTTGCCATAATAACCGAGAAGAAGCAGACCCGAAAAAAAAAACATGGTAAGTAACAGCGGAGTAGAGCCACCCGACTTTCTTAGAACAGCAGAGCTATTAAAGTAAGGCGCAGAAGCGCGAGTATACCGGACTGTGTTTCTTGGGAGGCCGACAATTGAGAAAGAAAGGTTCCCGAAACGTTACAGACACCCAGTGTTGGACGAAAAACTGACACATCGTCGGACTGTGCAGGAGGTTCGTTCTATTCTGCGCTGTCGGAGAGCAGGCAAGTACAGTAGTTAATGTCAAGAAGCTCACGAAGATAACGGATTAATGTCAAGTGTTTGGGTTGAATAAATTCAGACGGTGTCAGTACCAGATGTGATCAGGCTGCCAGATTGTATCGGGGTCGCCTGGCTGACGTCAAATATTGTAAAAGAAAATATTTATTTTAAATAACAAAATGTATGGACTGGAATTGCAAAACGTAAATAAACATAAGAATATAAAAGCGAAATATATTGAATAAATAAAATAGATTGAATGAATGATAAATACACAAATAAATTTACTGGGATGTGACAAATATTGTCAGATTGCTAATGTGTTCTTATTATATTTAAGACTGTTTTTGTGATGTATTATGATTTGTGAACAGCTAAAAAAAGAAACTAAACCAAAGTGAATACATTTGACTCGCGCGTTTCGTGAGCGCCTGTTGTACTGACGTCATTGGCAAGCCCGAAGGCGCTTCACTCTATTCTATTATTGGGGCTCCGGAGTGAGTTAGCTTCCCCGCCTGGGAGACCATATAAGTGTGTGAGTGCACCAAAAACAACAACCCTCTATTCTATTATTTCTTCAATCTTAAAGTATCCTGCTTTTATATTCTTAGATTTATTTGTTTTACAATTTCAGTCCATACATTTTGTTATTTAAATGACATCTTTAATATTTTCTTTCCAATGTTTTGGTATCAAGCCAATCCTGTATCGTGACGTCATCGGTAGGCGACCCAGTTACAATCTGACAGCCTGATCACATCTGGTACCAACAACTGCATTTCACAAGGTACAAAATGAAAATTGCATGTGACAAATGGCTCCCAACTCGTATCGTATACTTGACTCACCTGAATGATATTTTCAACAAAAAACGAAAAACACACGTTTCATGTTATGTTCATTATCACACCTGTGTATTTGTTTTTTTGTGTGTTTTTTTTACAATTCTTGGTTAAGCTTTAGGGAACAACTTCACAGCCAGTTTATTATTATTTTTTAAATCTCTTTTTAGGTGTCTACTTTGTGGACTACAAATTCCACTGCATTTTCTTGGAGGAAATCGTGGGTTCTTCGACAGTGCGTGACCACATTGCTTCCGCTCAGCTTGCTGGTTCCTCCTGTCCTGATGTGGAGCTGGAGCATCTGGTCAAGAAGATGGGCCACCTGACCAAAATGCACAATGAGGATGTCATCCATGGCGACTTGACCACCTCCCACATGCTGTTGTGTCTACCAGGGGATAGCGAGTCCGACCTGGTCCTCATCGACTTTGGTTTAAGTTACATCTCGACTCTGCCAGAGGATAAGGGGGTAGATTTGTATGTGCTGGAGAAAGCTTTCCTCAGTACTCATCCCAACACAGAAGCACTGTTTGAGACACTACTGAAGAGCTACACAACCTCATCCAAAAAATCAGAAGCAGTCATTAAAAAGCTTGATGAAGTTCGTTTGAGGGGGAAAAAACGGTCGATGGTGGGATGAAACATAACTTAAAAATAAAAACAATTCTCATCGGTTTATCAGTGGGCGTTAATATATATTTTTAACTGAATTATGTTAAAAAATTCTGGCAAGAATTTGCTCGATTGTTTGGAGTTCATTCAATTCACCCTATGGCATTATTCTGCTCAAAACAGCAACTTACATCAAAACATCAACATTAAAGGTTTTTTGACTGCCTGTTTAGTGTGCAATGCTGTTTGAATTTTTAAAAACTTTTTCCTTGGCATCTGCACCTCCTGCACTATTTGGTGTGCATTGCCTTTCCTTTTTCCCCCCAAAACAGATCAGAACATTCTGAGTGATTGCCATAATGTTCCATTCATTTAACGAAATGCTTATTCTCACTCTGGTCATGAGTTTATATAAAAAAAATAAAAAAAAATCACACTTAGGGATAATTTGGTAATTTTCTCATTCAAGGGTTAAAGGTTGTAAAAGGATTTGCGGTTCAGATAATGAATGGATGGAAATAAAACTAGATGCAGTGTTATTTTGTTCAGAATATCTATATAAATTTCATGGTGCATTATATATATATATATATATATATATATACAGTACAGGCCAAAAGTTTGGACACGCCTCATGCAATGCATTTTCATGACTTTTACATTGTAGATTCTCACCGAAGGCATCAAAACTGAACACATAGTTATATACTTTAAAAAAAAGTGAAATAATTGAAAACGTTTTATATTCTAGTTTCTTCAAAATAGTCACCCTTTGCTCTGATTATTTTTTTTGCACACTCTTGGCATTCCCTCAATGAGCTTCAAGAGTAGTCACCTGAAAGGGTTTTCCAACTGTATTGAAGGACTTCCCAGAGTGTGTGCAACACAGTCATTAGAGCAAAGGGTGCAAGTTATTGCACTTTTTTTTTTAAGTATATAACTCCACATGTGTTCATTCTTAGGTTTGACACCTTCAGTGAGAATCTACAATGTAAATATAAAAATGAGAATAAAGCAAAAACATTGAATGAGATTTGTGTCCAAACTTTTGCCTGTACTTATATATATTATATATATTTTTTAATTAACTATCAACTAAATGCTTCAACAACAAACATGATTCAGCAGTGTATTTTCATTAGCAACACAAACACCAACATGGGTAACAATGCTTTAATGTGAAGTTTGTGAACGATACCATACGAGGGGTATTAATTTTCAGTAGAACAAGCCCCATTTTTATGTAACTGCAGTGTCCTCCTTAAATGCGCCAACAAGGCACCATAGTTTGTGTTTGTCATATATTGGTGCCAGTGAGAATATATATGTGTGTATATATATATATATATATATATATATATATATATGTGTATATATATATATATGTGTATATATATATATATGTATATATATATATATATATATATATATGTATATATATATATATATATATGTATATATATATATATATATGTGTATATATATATATATGTATATATATATATATATATATATGTGTATATATATATATATGTATATATATATATATATATATGTATATATATATATATATGTATATATATATATATATGTATATATATATGTATATATATGTATATATATATATATATATATATATGTATATATATATATATATATATATATATATATATATGGCTATGGCTGCAGGTTATAGGCAAGTACATTACTGTAAACAAAACTCAGTGAGCTATTTTTTTAAACCGCTTTAAAGAAAAAAACTATCTAAAACATTTAAAAACCCATCAAATCAAGCAAGTTTTATAAATATTTGGCAAGAACAGCATTTGATATTCATAAACGTGTGTAGGCGCAGTCATTTACTACAATTATCTTTATTATATGTACAAATAAGTCTTATTTATCAACAGTTGTAAGGCATAGAAGAGACACAGTAGACTGAACTAAGCAAAGGGGGATGTTCCAATGGGAGGCAGCCTTCATATTAATGCAATCATAAAATGTGTCCTGGAATGAATGTGACCAATTTAGCTTATTTTGGATCTCCAACTTCATGTACATTCAAAATGTAAACAAGCCCCAGACAGGAATTATTTTTCACAACACGACTGATATAACAAGGGAGATGCAGCAGTTTTGTGAAGGAGTGTCGAGTCCAGAAATCATTCAAAGTCTCTGTTGGTGATAACCATGGGAGCCACCAAGGTCCAGATGTATAGGGCCAAACACAACCAGCTGGAGGTGATCTTCACCCACACTGCTGGCCACTTCTTGGTTACGGTGTAGTCTGCATTTGGACTAGGAGGATAATAACATAATGACATTAAAGAAATTGAAAAATGCACTAGAGTGGATAACGTGCATTTGAGCAACTGATGAAATGTTTGCAAGAAAAGAATAAATAAAAAATAATGTTAACACTATAGAAAATGTTTGTTTGATTTTTAACATTGTGTTCACATATTTTTTAACATATTTCAAAACTACTATATGAAGTGCAGAAACATTTACCCAAAGAAAAGTGAACTTTTAATAAGGTACAGAAAGTAATCTTTTTTTCTGACAACCATTCATCATCACTGCCGCTGTCATCATCCCCAGTTCCCCACTTGAGTCAGATGGTCAACTATCCTGTAGGTTTTGCTAGCATGCTCTGCACCTGACCACTACAAATGATAAGGACCAAGGGCCTCGTGTATGAAGGGTGCGTATGCATAAAAACGTGGCGTATGCACCTTTCCACTCACGTCAAGATGTATCAAGAGTGAAATGAGCGTGGGAATGTGCGATTCTTCACGGCAACTCCTTGGCTGGCGTACACAAGTTGTTGTAACCTTAATTTCTGATCTAACCAATTAATTAAGGCCAACAAGTTCCACATTTAATTTTTAAGAGGACGTTGCAGATTTTGTGCAAGATTCAAAGTAAAGTATTGTGAAATAAAGAGAACTCCCAAACGACTTTGCCTTTCTTTCTTCTATCAGCAATATCAAAGTAAGTCTTCAAATGTGATGGCAGTACTGACCTGTACCAGTTTGTGAGGGTCATCATGATGTAAAGAGACGCCAGGAAGAGCATGAAATGAAAAAATGAGTAGCTGTATTCGACCAACTGTCCTTCACTGTCCGCCACCCGTCTCCTTCCAGTCTCCCCCTCCATTGATTCCTGACTACCACCTTTAGCCAGGATATCCGAGTCTTTCGTGGCAATGGTCAGTTTGCTCATCTGGCTGGCGCTGGATGAGCGAAGGCTGGGGGAAATGCAACACAAAAACTGATTTAACAGGTTGTTATACCACTTTCATTTAAAGGTAGTGACTAACATTTGAGATCAAACACATTTAACTAATTTGCTCCCAAAAATGTATAAACATGTTCTATTTTATATTGCCATGGTCCCCAAAAACATATTTATAGGTGGTTTTTTTAAAATGTTTTTTTTAATGCTAGAGTGAAGGCTTTGATGCAGCCTTTGACTGGGGGGTGTGGGGGTTGGGGGCCGGTGGGGTGCCTGGCGGGCCTGCAGTGCCCCGTCCTGCTGCGTTGGGTCGTGGGCGCGGACCGTGTTGGGGCGGGGGGCGCTCCTGCTCCTGGGTTTGCTCTCCGGCCGGTGGCCCTGGCGGGGCCCGGGGGTCGTCCTTTGGCGCTGCCGCGGCCTGGGGGGCCCTGAGGTGTTGCGCTTGCTCTGTTCCGGCGGGGGTCGACGGCTCCCCTCTTTGGTGGAGATTTTCATGCATGCCAGATCCACCACACCAGTATCTACCGAAACTCAGACACAATCTGTTTCCTCCTCAGGTCATTGAATCGGTGGAGGCTGGTGTCTGCGGATCTCACGCGGCTTCGTCTGTCCTTCCTTCCTTTTCTCGGTCTCTCCTTTGGTCTCTTGAGGCCTCCCTGATTTTATGTTTTTTGGATTTGTTGGGGTCTGGATGTTTCTTGGGCTGGGGAGGAGTTCTGGTGGGGGGTGTCTGGTCGGTGCTGGATTTCACCTTCCTTGGTTTTCTTTGGTCCCCTCGGGTCTCCTGGTGTTCGGTTTAGGTGAACGGTATGAGATTTTTTCTAATAGGTTTTCTGGTGAGCTAACAAATACACGCACGCACGCACGCACATACACATACTCACCCAGACACACAAAAAAATAAACAAAAAAAAATAAAAGAGCAATGATGATGACATTTCCGAATGAACAATACTGAAAATGGTTAGTTTCACCCGATTTCGCTTGTTTTGGACTAAAATACGGAGAAATCAAGCTTTTAGTGAAACAATATTATTTCATGCACTCTAGTGAATTTTACACTTCTTTTTGTCCATGAATGATGCCACAAACACCTAAATAGTGCTTTACTTCTATAAAACACTACCACCAAGAATGAAAAAGTGTTTTTTGATAGCAAAATACGTTTATTTACATTCAACAGTGTAACAATTTGACAACAATTTGACAACAATTTGGCAAACTATTTACAAATGTGTGCAACTGTGGTGCTATTTACAAATATGTGGATGTTTCAACGACAGTTTTTCTTTTTGTGTAACACTCCCCTGCGTGCAAGGAGACGCAACAGCATTTGCACAACAGATTGCCTCTTCGCGTGCAAAAGCTACACTTTCTTGCAGGCCGTTTTTTCCGGGGAATAGCAAGTATATACTGCAGTGTGTGTTGCCATCAAGTCTAATATCAGGATCATGCTACGGTTACGTTACGGTGGTGTTACGTCTGGCTTCCTCATGTCCTTCAGTTGCTATACCGGGTGGTAAGAGATGTTCTGATCCATCTTATCCACTTTATTCATGGTGGCATCGTAGTCCAGAAACAGTGTCTTCTCCGTGATCAGACTGTACCCGCTCCTCCGATGAATATGCATTGGACTCGGGGTACTCTTCATTGTCCGACAAAATGTCCGCATGTGCAGCTCCGGCGTTAGCAGCGCTAGCCGGTGATGCTTTATGACGTGAGAATAAAGGCCGCGTCCAACTGTGGCGTCAACCTCGGGATTCACCATCATCATCATCATCAATGTGCATTGGTCGATGCTTTTCGACAACTCTCCATCGCCCGATCGAATGTCCGATTGTGTAGAAGTACCCGGTCGGTTATTGTGCGCGTTTTCCGGCGTTAGCAGCGCTAGCCGCGCTTAGCCGGTGAGGCTTACTACGTGATCATAACGGTCGCGTCAAGGCTTCCAACTTTGGCGTCAAGCTCGGAGTCATCATCATCGTCGACATCAATGCGCTTTTTAGTATTGATCGATGCTTTCCGTCTTTGAAAAAAATGCTCAAGCGTGAGCTGCTTGCAACCAGTCGCCATTGTGGCTTCATCAGCCATTGTCTCCTCAACACTCTAGCTCCGCCTCACGTCTTCTACTGACGCCCACGGTGGGCGGCCCATCCAACCTTGTGCAAAGAGAGTCATCGCTGCCATCTAGGGGCCAAAACGAGTCATTATACTAACCAGATCTGCTTGAGACTTTCAGCACAGCTGCCCAAGGCTTTCCTCCACCAGTTTCCAAAAAAAACCCAAAAAAACATAGTGAACGTCTTTTAACGTCCTCGGCGCCCTTCCGTAGGTTTTTACTAAACGTTTTATAACGTTTATGGCGGTCAAAGAGTTAAAGAGCTCAGTATTGTTCATTCGGTAATGTCAATGTAATTTTTATTTTTTATTATTTTGTATGTGGGTGAGTATGTGTATGTGTATGTGCGTGTATGTGTATGTGTATGTGCGTGTGCGTGAGTGTGTGTAGTGTTAGTTCACCAAAAACCTATTTAAAAAATCCCATACCGTTCACCTAAACCGAACACCGCCGTCAGGAGACCCGAGGAAGGACCAAAGAAAAGAAAGGAAAGTGAAATCCAGCACCGACCAGACACCACCCACTGGGTCTTCTTCACCAACCTCAGAAACATCTAAATTCCAACAAATCAAGGAGTACCCAAGAGACCAAAGGAGAGACTGAGGAAAGGAAGGAAGGACAGACGAAGCAGAGTGCGATCCACAGACACCAGCCTCCACCGATTCAATGACCTGAGGAAGAAGCAGATTGTGTCTGAGTTTCAATAGATGCTGGTGTGGTGGATCTGGCATGCATGAAAATCTCCACCAAAGAGGGGAGCCGTCGACCCCCGCCAGGACAGAGCAAGCGCAACACCTCAGGGCCCCCCAGGCCGCGGCAGCGCCAAAGGACGACCCCCGCCAGGGTCACCGGCCGGAGAGCAAACCCAGGAGCAGGAGCGCCCCCCACCCCAACACGGCCCGCGCCCCCAACCCAACGCAGCAGGACGGGGCACTGCAGGCCCGCCAGGCACCCCACCGGTCCACAGCCCCCAACCCCCCACGACCCCGCCCCGACCCAGACCCCCCCCCCCCCCCAACACCGGAGGACGGCCGGCACCCCCGAACCCCAGGCCCAGCGGGGAAAGGCCCCGGTCGTCACTCCAGCGTTCAAGCTAACCCCTGTTACTGAGTCCGCCAGCTCGCCGACTGGCGAACTCTACCCCTAAACCTTGAATGTGACCCCACCCAGTGTATATACAAGTGTGTGTGTATGGTGCATTAAAATTGGGAGCAGGTGAACCGGAGCAGAGGGAAATGATATCCCCACACTCCGATCCACCCGCCTCCCAGGCATGTCAGTGAGTGTATGTTTTTTATGTATTAAAAAAATAAAAAGGGGGGGGGCGGCGCGGCGGGGACACGGACAGGGGACCGCAGCACTGCTCTATACTGCGGTCTGCCCCAACCGATGGCACCCCGCCCCGACAATCCCCCCCCCCACACACACACACACACAGTTGTGTGGTGCATTACAATTGGAGCGGAGTTGTAGGGCGAAGACGGTGTTTCCACCCTACCCCACCCCCCGAAAGTGTGTTATGTGCCCTATATGTCTATAAAAGTGTATTGTGCAAACCTCGTGCAGTGAGTTAAGAGGAGCGACCAGCAGGGCCCCCCCCAACCGGGCGGGGGCAGGAGGCGCACCCGCCCACCAAACTCCCACCCACCCCACCGGGACCCCGGCGGGCATATGGGACCAGCCCGGCGGGGCGATAGGGCTCGCCCCCCGTATACTGGCGCCCGCCCGAGGTGCCAGGAGGTCCACCGGAGCGGGGCGGGCACAACACCAAACCCACCCACCCCCCCCTGCCCCCGGAGCGCCGAGACCCGGGACTCGGATGGAGCCCCCGGCCCAGGGGAGGGGAAGGAAGGCGTACAGGGGAGGGGGAAGGGAGGGGGGAAGGAGACGACAAGAAGGGCAAGGGGCAGCGGCAGGGCCGCAGAGAGAGTGGGAGAGGAGGAGGAAGGGTGGACAGGAAACTTTCAGTTTACGTTGATTATGGCGACGCCATATGAACAAAAGCGGTATTGTTATGTCTGAAGGAAGACCACATTTCCAATGAGGGCAAGCGCATTGTGTCGTTTTTTAGCTCACTCGAGCGAGTGAAATCCGGGCCAATGTTGAAACTTGACTGTCCTTTCATCTGGGGTAGCGGTAGCTTTTGACGTATGCCATAAAGCAGTCAGCACATTTGTAGTTTTTTGTGTGTGGCAGTGTTCCTACCAGCCTTAGTACCAGTAAAAATGATACAGGCCTCAGGCCATGGCATAGGTACCATTCAACTAGTTTTAAGTATTTTTCATCAGAAGAGTTATGAACATATTTTATTAAGGTCGAAAAGTTCCTTAGTGCTACTTTAACTGCACCACACAACACCACGCATTCTGGGAACAATATATATGCAAAATAGGTAGATATAACACGTCCGGAACTCATACAGGCAAAGTGTTGCCGCGTTCCATTTGCATTACAGTTGAGCCCCGTCCGTACATGCTTAGAAGTAAGAACTTCAAAAGGGTTTTTCGTGAAGGGCAGAGGTTCTAACCAGAACTATGAGCTTCTGGGGAACCATTTTTTGGAGAAAAAAATTATTCTTTTGAGGCCAAGGGTTCCTGTTAGAACTGTTTCAACATAGAAAACTCTTTTTGGAAGAAGGGTTCTTCAAGGGATGTTAAAAATATGGGTATTACTATGTGATTTGGTGCCCTAGGCAAAAGTGTAGATTGTACCCCCCCAGACAACTACAAGTAATACAAATAAATAGCATAAGTACAGTGCAATACAACTGTTTAGTGCAATTTGTGCTGCCATTATTAACTACAAAATGTTTTCAAACTATGTACAATATATTTGTGTGAGATACATATAAAAAGTAATAAAAATAATGAGGTCAATGACGGATGCCCATTTTGTTAACAATTGACGGGAAACTTCGAAAAATAACGCTATTTTGATTTTTATAGACAATTCTGATTGACTGACATACATGCCTCTACCCTGGGCCCGTTTTTCCTCCTCCTTCTTTTGCCACTTTCTTAATGCAGTACCTGAGGACTTGAACCTTTTCATTGTAAAGGTTTTTGATGTATAGACAACAACATAAGCGAGCCATCCATCTATCAATAGCGCTAACACTCTGAGATGATGCGCGACCCCTCCCCCTACCTTTAACTGTAAACAGCAGCAGCAGGTCAGATTCAGGGTGCCAGGTCATGATCTATTTATTTGGACTAGAAGTAATAAAAAATATAATTATTATATAAAATATATATGCAGTATAATATAACATATATAAATAATGTAATGTAATAATGTGAAATACAGAAAATGTATATGCTCTATAACATTTTGTAGCATCCTCGGTTGAAATAAAGGTGGTCTCTCCAACTGATGGTTCACAACTTTTATTAAACCTTCCTTTGTGTGAAGACACTGTAAGAGCTACAATACAAATAAACAAAAATTGCCATTAATAACTCAAACGGTATGTTTTGTGTATCCTTTACCGTATTTAAGCCATATACTAAGGTGACCATATTTCCATTTCCAAAAAAAAGAGGTCTCTTGCCCCGGTCTTGAAATTGTGGTACCAGTTGCAGTTACACAGTGCACTTTACCTCCTATTAGTCATGCAATGCCAACCGGACATTTTTATGAATTTATAAAAACCCCGGACGCCCCAACAGGACGTTAAGAAAATCGTTCGTCCTCCCAAAAGAGGCCATATTTGGTGACCCTACCATATACTATAAATTAATTGCCTTAAATTACCTTTTATAGCCTTGACAATCTCGAGTGCAATTTATATTGTAAATAAACATTTTAACCTTGCCTGTTGCCTTTATAAATACCTTAAAACAAAAATAAACCATACAGAAATACAGATTCTTAGTCAATAAAATGGAATCTTGAGCATTGCTAAATATTTACCAAGGAGCCCACACTCCACACTCCAGTGGACGAAAACGGTAACGTTTTACTATGCAGTAAACTACACAATAAACATAAAATATAGCAACATTAGTTAAACAATGAAACATTGCTCCAATACGAACCTCGTCCCTTTCTCAGCCAGGTGCTAAATAATTGCTCACTCAATTAGTTGTAAACTTCAGTTTTCTCTGATTTCCTGTGGCGCACGCACAAGTCTTCTCTGCACTTGGAAGACGGCACTACATATGGCATGGCAGTACGTCGGTTAGTTACGTCAGTTCCTACTGGTTTATGAGACCTTTTCCTGTATCCTTCAAAATAAAAGTATCAACTATATTATAATAGCACAATAAAACAACGCAATTCTGCAATACAAAAATGCAAAAACAAAAATAATAGCAGGATTATTTGCATATTTTATTTTAGAAAACCTGAGGAGGAAAAATATTTTGTATCTTTTTATTTTTGCCCTGCAATTTGGCACCACCTCCACTAGATGACGACCTAGGCGACCACCTAGTTCGCCTATTCCCTGGGCCTGCTTGCCATCAAATATTAAAATGTTTAGCCATGTTTCAGTATTCACTCAAAAATCCTCAGGAAATTATACAAAGAGAGTATTGAGTACATTTTACAATTTTATTGTATTTGTTTTCATAAAAAAAAGTTACTCAAGCATTGAGGATCAAAGTCACAACCTTCAGGTTGGGAGACAATCACTGTACTATCTGAGCTATGCCAATCTTGTTTGTCACTGCTGGTGTGTCCAAAATGAGGCCAACTTGGAGTTAGGATTCCACCGAACCTGAAGGTTGTGGGTTTGTACCTCACCCTTTGTAGCCTTTTTTTTCTTTCTTTTTTAATAAACTTGTAAAATGTACTCAAAACTCTCATTGTAAACAAACTTTATTACGTTCTTTTAATCCCCCCTTCTTTTTTTTTTTAATCAGTGCACTATGAGTTAAGAAGCATTTGTCTGCAAAATAACTTTTTTGTGAGGGAAAATTTCCAATTTGTGATGTACAACATTTACCCTAAGAATACAGTACAAATATATAATCTAACAACACAATATACTCTCTGTATATTAATTCCTGCCATTGTAACCCACCCTGGAAAGAGGACCTCATGAGCCCGATTTGTTCACTTTTGGAAATTGGGGAGTTGACCTATTTCTTCTTGATTGCGTATGCCGGCTGTGGCCCAGGATGTAGAGCTGGTTGTTCAGTAACCAGAAGGTCTGCTGTTCCATTCCCACTCTCTCCAAGTTGTATTGTTGAGACCTTGGGCAAGACATTTTACACACGTTGCATCCAGACAACTCACACTGGTGTACGGATGGTGTGAATGTTTGGTGGTGGTTGTGTTGCCCAGGGGAAAAGGTGGATTTATTGTGTGGGACCTGTGAGCTGGCTGCCATTTTGGTTTCCTTGTGGGAGTTGAATGCCGGTTTTGTTACCAATTACACACTCCGCCCTCTTCAAAACAGGTGTGACACATCAGTGGTGATTACTATTCACACACGTGATCACCTGCGTAGGAATTTGTGTTACAAGTAATCAAATAATCAAGATGAGTTAAATCTTGAGTCTAGTATGACTCTAGGACCCTTATGGAGAAAGTTTAGACTTTTTTTATGTTAACATTTGCTTCTTCTTTTTTTTTTGTCGACATGAGTTAGAGAGTTTGGACAAAAAAGACAAGTGCCACTGGCTTCAACAAGTGGGTTAGGGTGAGTATTGAAGCTCATTTTCCAGTAATTAATTTTTACTGAAAAGTATTTCAACTTTATTGATAGTAATTAGTATGAAAATATAATGGGGTTCCTTCACTTTCACCTGATTTTGTGCCAGTGGAGGCTCTTGTTATAGGAGTTAGAGGACAGGCTTATTTAGTCTGTTCTGCTGTTACCATTATGATGATGAATAAATTAAATAAATGCATACTCGGACTGCTCTCATTTGACCATGCATGGCTTCACTTTATTTTTTTTTAATGGCTTCAACTGGTGCAGTATGTATGCCTTGTATTGGTGCTACTAACTTTCTTCTTTTTTTTTGTCCTCCCTTTCTATGTTGCAATTGCTGGAGATGATATGAATCCACCTGCTGAGGACAGCCTCGTGTGCATGGCTTGCGTGCGTCTTGCTGTCATGTTGCTGATTCCACTGGACCTGTGCTCATTTCAGTTCTGCCCTCCCTCCGGGACTTGCATAATACCTTTTTCTTAGACGGTCTGCTGTCCTTATTCACCATTGTCTGAAGATTTATAGATAATCAAAACAAAATCCTCGTTAAAAAATTGTTGGAATGTTTCTCAGTGTCAATAATGATGACCAAAATAAGCAATAATTTTGATCTGTAGAATAAAATGTGGTTCTTGAAAAAAAAAAACACTTGTGAAAAACAAAACCCTTGTGCAGGTTCTAGATAAAACCCTTGAAATATAACAGGGTTCTCAGTATAACTTACTGTGTTAGTTCGAGATGAAACCCTTGCAATATAAAAGGGTTCTCAGTGGAATTCACTGTGAAGGTTCTGGATGAACAGGGTTCTCGGTGGAACTTCCTGTGTGAGATCTAGATGAAACCTCTTAAAGGGTTCTTTGTTAAACCTCTCATACAGGGTTCTAGGTGGAACCTTTCACAGATGGTTCTAACAGGAACCAAAAAAATGGTTCTCCTATGAGGACAAGCTGGGGAACCTAAAAAGGTTCTAACAAGCACTTTTACTTCTAAGAGTGTAGTTCAGGGCTGGCCCACAAATAGCGAAAATCTGCTTATAATTGATCGACAGCAAATGTTTTTAAGCTATATACCATGATTTTACTGATCCGGCCCACTTGATAATATATTTTCCTCCATGTGTCTCCTGAGCTAATATGAGTTTGACATCTCTGCTCTAAATCACCTATTAGGTTGTTGAGCCAACCTCAGCAACAACAAACCAAATCAGGCGTTTTCTTTGGCAATCAGTCTTTCACATCTCTGTGGAGATATATCTTCCTTGCAGAATTGCTTTAATTCAGCAACACTGGAGGGGTTTCAAACTTGAACGGCCTTTGTAAGGTCATGCAATAGCATTTCACTAAGACTGGATTTCAACTAGGCCACGCCAAAACCTTTTTTTTATTTTTTAAGACATTCACAAGTTGATATATCAGTTCTGATTCAGAACCCAAATGCAGCTCATCTTGAGGTCACAAACTGCCGCCAAACATTCTGAATTGAATTTTCTGGTAAAGAGCAGAATTCATCAATCACGGCAACAAGTCATCCAAGTCCTGAAGTTTTAAATCAGCCACAGACTACCACACTAGCACCACGTCTTGACTGTTGGTATGTTCTTACTAGAGGCTTGCCTTCCAATAATTTCAATTTGGCAATCCTTCAGATGAGCTTGAGCCTTTATGATCTTTTTGTTAGCAGTGGTTTTCTGCCGGGAATGTCATTTTTGCCCAGTCTCTTCCTTAACTGAGGTGAGGGAGGCCAGCAGTTCTTTAGATATTGTCCTGGGTTCCTTTGTGACCACCTGGATAAAGCAACACTGTGCTCGGGAAAATTTATGTAGGCTGGCCACTGCTGGGAAGTTTCACCAATGTTCACAATTTTTCAATTTGTGGATAATCTCACTCACTGTGATTTGATTTTGTTCTAAAGCTTTAAGGAATGGCCCTGTAACCCTTTCCAGACTGATAGATATCAATTACTTTATTTCTCATCCGTTCTTGGATTTCTTTGGATCACAACATTTTGCAGCAGTTTCTTTTATATTTTTTTGGTAATATGTACAGTTTGATTTGGGTGATTTATTGATTTAACAGGTGTGTGGCCAGTGAAAATGAACTGAAAAATGTGATTAGCCACAGTAAATTCATGATTTAACAAGTGTTGTTTTTTTATTCATCCCAATTACTGTTTTTTTCTCTCTCTCCAGTGAACAAGAACAGTGAGTGAACAAGAACAGTGAACATTGTATAATACAAAAATATTAAAAATAACAAACCATTCAACTAACTAGCACATGTAGGGCCGTATGCAAGTGCACAACTTTTGAAGATACATTTCTTACACCTGCAGCACACAGTATGTGTTTTACAGTTCTGCTTTTGAAGTGGCAGTGGGAGCTGGATTATCAGGTTGATCAGGAGCTCCTGCGCTCTGAATAGCTCTCACAACTGCTGCTGAGGCTTCTGTTACCTCTAAATGAAACCAGTTGCTCATCCACTGTTACATCAGGCTCTGCATTGTAGAGGTAGGGCAGCCACTTCATCCACTTGTCCCAGACCTCTTATGGCTGCAAGTTTGTCTGTCACACGTCTTGCTGGTCTTGACTCACGTTTATAAAATCGTAGCAGTCTCGAGTAGGTGTGAAAGAGTTTGAGTGGCATTGTGGCTCGGAAAATTGGCCTCCCACTCTGTGCATCCATAAACTAGCAGCAGCCTCACCTTAGGACCTATATACACCTGCTAAGATTAGTAGTCCTAAATAGGCCTGCAGGTCAGTTTAATCCATATTTTTCCAGCTGTCTCCACATTTGCGAAAACCTTCCAAATTTGTCATCTCCAGAATTATTTTCTCTATTCATAGGCATGAGAAACGGCATACCTTGTGGGTCCTGGGATCATCTTTATGACGTTTTCTTTTGCATGGATTCCATGTTGGTCATATGGTGCTAAGGACAATGTTATTTTTGCCATTTTTTTTAAAGGAAAGTCTCTCTCTTTCAGCTTCAGGGTTTTCTTCTATTCAAGATGATTCATCGTGCTCTGGGTGCATCTTCCTCTTCTTGTGATACATCTTCCACTTCCTCTTCTGAATCCAGAGTTGTCTTGCTGGACATCTGAAGAAATCAGCTCTAGAGTCTCTTGAATGCAAGCACTGGGCCCACACATTGCAAACAGCAACCAGAAACAGCGCTGTGTGAAATCCGGAAGTCCTGCCTCCTCCGTGGCTTATACCCCATTGATCCAAGACTGAGCAAAGGCGCAGTCCGCGAGAAGACCACCTCATTTGTCTTGTTTACGTCTTCTACTAATTGATCTGAGAATTAACTAAAATATTGTAACATTCTGTGTTGTGGAAATAATTATGTGACCTTGAGTTCAACTCTTTTTGCCTCACGGGTCATTTTGACCCGAAGACCACCTTTGTAACTTTTTTTATGTGCAGCTTACATGGAAATGTGAATATAAGCAACATTTCACTTTTTCTACTGTTGGGGCCAATCTAGGAAAAGTCATAACATTTCAAGTTTAAAAAATATAGTTTAGGGGATTTTTGTGTGTTTTTAACAAAGTGGCGGTTCATTTTGACCCAAGGACAACAGGAGGGAACATTAAAGTGGAGAATAATAATTTTGGACGGGGGAAAATATTTTTTCATGGCACTGTATATACATTGTTCATTGAGTCTGTTACGTTCTATTGTAAATGAAAAATATTTTTTTCATTAAATTATTAGTTTTTGTTAACTGAACACAAGTTCAAGAAAATTTGTTAAATTATGGTATGGTATACTTTTTAAGTTTTATCTGTCAATCCCTGCTCTGGTCTTTCTGTGTGGAGTTTGAATGTTGAACTGTGTAAATTGTAATTAGACTTGCTGAAATAACATGTAAATTGAATGTAAGAGTAATTGATTGAAAATGTTTTCTGTTGTACCTTCTGAAGTTTTACAATTTTTTTCAAATTATATAATGAAAACAGACAGAATTTACATGATTTGTTTCGATGTAATTTGGGTACAAAGATAAATCATAATTCATCTATTCTTTTGGCACGTACCTGGAGTAGATGATGCATAAGACAAATAAAGCGAGTCCCACAATGCTCTGTGCATCCCACCACTGTAGATAAGGCGCTGAGGGTATGGGTTCCTCTGTGCCACTCATCACCGTCACAGCAGTCTGGTTTTCGTCCCCAAAAGGAGTCAGAGTGGGCGCTGCAATCTGTTGGACAATATTCAGCAGGCCTGGGTTGCATGCACTGTCTGGAGACAAAGATGAGTAACATTGTCTCTTCATCTATTTTTGAAAACAGTAATACAGATCAAACTCTAACAAAATAAACATCAGAATATTTTGATGGAATAATGTCGCCTTAGTGATGTTCTGTTTGTACAAATCACTAGGTGGCAAATCCAGGTCCGGAAAGTAAAAACCCTGCCACAGCTTTGTCTTTAGCCCCTTGTGCTAGTTAGCTAGCTCCCTAGGAGGTAAACGAGGACCATGGGAGCTAGCTAGGGAGCTAGATAGCTAGCACGACAAGTCGACAACTGAAACAATTAGCAATGTTCTCAGTCTTTTCAGCAAGCGCATACTAGAGTGCAATGATAGGTTTTTAGCAAAAAAAAATAAAAAAAATACACACTTACACTAATAGGAGTAACAGAGGTTAAAGGGACAATTGTTCACACAGTCATGTGAAAAAAAATCAGGACACCCTGTCAAAGAGAAAACTAGTGGATTTACTGATGTTTTGGGTCATTGTCATGTTGTAGGGTCCAATTCAGTTTCGGCTTTAATTTTTGTACAGATGGCTTCACATGTTTTTCAAGCACCCTCTACACAGTAGAATTCATGGAGAAAGAACTCTGATGGTGAGCTGTCCAGGGTCCTGCAATGGGGTAGATGCCACGGGCTTCCGACTTCTGGGATTTGCACATCAGGCCTTTTCCGGCCACTTCTGGCCACAATCCAACACTTGCACCCCCACCCCTGCGCCCCCCAATCATCTCAGCTCTCTGAAATGCTTCAGACAACTGAGACAGACACACTACACACTCACACCCGTCGACGGGAAAGCACAATCGAGGGGCACAAAGGCGGAAGCGCAAGTACTGGAACACGGCCTACATGTCGCAAACCGGAACCAGAAACAAAGCTGATGGGTGAAAACCCGGAAGTCGGAAGTCCCACCTCCTCCGTGGCATATATACCATAGCAAAGCATCCCCAAACCATGACGTTTCCACCTCCATGCTTCATATTGGTAGGCCTTTGATGAGGTCCTTTTTTTTCTGGAATGCTGTATTTGGTCTATGCCAAACATTTATATTTCAAGTATTTAATTTTTCAAATATTATTTTTGTAGTCCACATTTGTCCACATTCTCTCTGGCAAACTTCGTCTGGCCTTGCTGCTGTTATTAGAAAGCAAAGGTTTCCTTTGGGTCATCATTTAGTTACCATTAGAGATGGGCGGGCGGGTAAAGCATGAAGGTTTTCCTTCAAAATTGTTCCAAAATTGATTTGGAGCTTTGTTGCTTCAGTTAAACAAGGACATCTAGTGGACGAAAGAGGTCAAAGCAAACCTATGTCACTAAAAAGTGAAACATTCACTCACTCTTATATTTCAGCAATCATCGTGAAATAAATGATACTGATTAATGTATTATGACTGTTTGAGTTAATTCAAATGGAAAATGTTGCAATAAAAAAGTTTTTCACATAAATACAATAAAACAGTAGACTTGTGCATCTTTATTATAACGGGAGTATGGGAGAACAGAAACAACAAAAGAACACAGTGATGCATTTATAAGCTTTAATTAAAAAATAAAGTTTTCTCCACAATAAAAGGTTTTAGGCAGTTCCTCTTCACGCTCACTATTTATTTTTGGGAAAAAATATCATTCACATATCACTGATTATGCTGGAAGACATATTTGCAAACAACTTTCCACAAAACGTATTTGACGCTGTAAGATCCAAATGATCGGGTGGTGAGGGTTGGGGTGATTCCTGGGCTACGTAATCATTTGTCCAAGATGGCTGCCACCCTGGGTGGGCGGAGGGGAAGAAATATGGGAATTCGAGTAAAGAAACAAGAAAATGTGGTAATTTTTGGCTTTTTGTGAGGGTATTTTAATGGTAAAAATGTTGAATTTATGGTAAGTGGAAATTTCTGGCATTGGTAGGTAAAAGCTGAACAGTTGAATTGAAAGTTAGAATGGTTTGAATCAGTGAATAAATGTAGAAATCAGAGCAGAAAAACAAGTAAACATGGTCATTTTTGTGGGTATTTTAATGGTGAAAGTGTTGAATTTCTGGTAAGTGGGAATTTCTGGCAATTTTCTGGCATTGATAGGTAAAAGCTGAACAGTTGAAAGTTAGAATGGTTTGAATCAGTGAATAAATGTAGAAATCAGAGCAGAAAAACAAGTAAACATGGTCATTTTTGGCTTTTTTGTGGGTATTTTATTGGTGAAAGTGTTGAATTTATGATAAGTGGGAATTTCTGGCAATTTCCTGAGTGGAGCGCGTTTAGTTGTGTTTGTTTTGTAAATAAACTGCTGCCATTGAGGCCAACCTCCTCCCTGCGCCTGGGACCTCCCTTCCTCGTTGTGTCATACATAGCCCTGGCAGGTTTTTGGGATATAAATCTTTCTCACTTTTACCTAACCTGCACACACAACTCCACTTGGAGTTAAACAGAGGCACTTGAAATGCTGACAGGCTTACCAGTAGCCACATATTATTTTCGACTGCGCTACCGTCTTGTATTTAATTTTGTACCAAATCTTATACAGGAATGCACAAACATTTCTACCTGTGTTGTTTTGAGTCACTCCAGCATACAAGAGGAATAGGGGTGAGGCTGATTGGCAAGGCGGAAGTACATGTACAATTCTCCCAAGGACTTGCAAATAAATGCCCATCAAATATCAAAACACTTATCTAGAATTCAAGACACATTTATTTTTTTATATTTGAAGGGGAAAAACATTGGCTGCAGCAAAATTAGCATTTTTTTTTTCATCCAGGGCAAAAGTAAAAATTCTTAAACATCTCACATGGTCAATGTGTATTTGTGCTTGCCTAAGACTTACTGTGCTTTCCTCCTTTCCTCCGTTACATTTACTTGAGCAACTTTTTGGAAAAAAAAGTACTTCTAAGAGTAGTTTTATCACGCAATACTTTTTTTTACTTTAGTTGATGTGGGAAGAAGTAACGCTATTCTTACTCCGCTATATTGGGCTACACTAAGTCGTTACCCGCCGCCCCATTCATACATTAGATTTACCGTATTATCACGTAAGCGCTCCACTTGACTGACTGTGTGGATAGCATTTCCGCGGACACATTGCTTATCTGCAGGAAATGCAGCCCTGGTTGAGGAATGGCAGGCATGAGAACCCAAAAGAGTCAACTGAAAGATGACGTCTTGGTGCTTTCGCTTTAAGAAACTGCCACCTATGGTGATTATACTGGGAGGCAGAGCGAGTTACGCCACAATTTGTCAATGGATTGTGTGTGCTTGGGCTAATGTGTCTGCTTGCTCTGTTGTTCGAGCTCAAAAAATTAATTTTATTTTATGATTTGAAGATGCCAGCATTTGCACATAATTTTATGTTTTTGTCTGTTTGATGACATTGTTTTTAAGAATAAATAAGACTTTGTTCAAGCAGTTACTCATTGTTTGAGTATTATTTTCAGCGAATACTTTTTTTTACTTATACTTGAGTGATTTTTTTACATGACTTCTTTTTACTTTTACTTGAGTAATATTATTTTGAAGTAACGTTATTCTATTTGAGTACAATTTTTGGCTACTCTACCCACCTCTGTCTCCTTCTAATGTAGGGGTTTGGAGATTTTGAGTCTTATAAATGAATATAAATGTCAATTATATTGATAAATTAAAAAAGCATATCTAAACCCCAGCCCTAATTTAGGAACCTAACTTCTTGCCAGCAATCATTCTTACCTGGCTCGTTGCTCATGGCAGACCAGGTTAGAAATGTGGCATACAGGGTGATGATGGAGGATTGAAGAAGACCAGAGCGAGGCTGATACTCCTAGGAAAGCCGACAAAAAAAAAGATTAAAAAAACATTTGCATGTGAACCTGGTCTCTTGTGTGTACACATCAGGTATAACGACATATCATTAAATTAACAGACTCTGAAATGAGTTGACATAACTTGTAAAACAGAATCACTCATTTCAAGATAGTGGTAATCAAGTTATTGGTGCACTAAAATTTCAGAGCTTTTTAAGTAGGGCTACTGATCAGTGATGGGAAAATGAAGTGAAATTGATTAAATTTCCATTGCATCTTTAAACCAGTGCCAGTTAAATGAGTAAAAACAACAACAAACAAAAACAAAAAACATCACAAATGCTTCATGAAGGAAGCTTCATTTGTCCATCACTAGATAACGGCTCTGAAATCAGGCAGGGTTCAAAAATGTATTCACAACTGTGCATGTACCTGTACTTTATTCAGCACAGAGATGACAGAGGCCCCAATGCAAAGCAACATGTTGAAGCTAATGAAGAACTTGTTGATGGCGCAATCATTAGGTGTAGTGTAGAAGACGTAGAACAGTATACAAGCGATGAATGATAGTAGGTAGTTCACGATTGTGACCAACGGCAAACCTGTAAGAGGACAAGACTTATGATTTATGTATTTGAGAAATTGTTGTTTGTCAACATTTACACATTTACCTCATAATCACTAACCTGTATACCAGATCATTGAGCCATCACTCTCCATTCTGTCCAGCCAGGACTCATTCCACGAATGAGCAAAGTCAACCAGCAGGACCAGCTGGATTACAATGAAGAAGAAGGCTCCAGCTGAGCCCACAGCAAACCAAGCTAAAATAGTAAAGTCATACTATAAAACAAGCCTCCAAAAAACATATTTGGAAGTCTTATTATCATTAAGCATATTTAGAACTTACCATATGTAAAAGTACCATCTGGAATGTAAAAGGAACTAGCTGTAACTAGCACCAGGCCAAGAACCTTAAAGAACCAAAATCTGCAGGGGGAAAAAAGGTCATGTCAGATTGAAGAACATCCTCTTTAACCACAACAGATATTGTGAAAACATTCTATACATTACACTGGTCTGCATAAAAAATAAACAAAAATGACAAATATTTTCTCGAGCATTCATTTACCATTCATTTTGGCCCATATGCTCTAGTTTTTCCTGTTACACACTATGTGCTATTTTTTTAAACTTTTTTTTTAAAAAACACATCGAAACACTGCACACGACTAACTTTTGGTATATATATATTTTTTAATCATTTGTCCTTGCAGCCAGTGTCTTTGAAACAGGTGAACGTTTATCAGTGATCAGCTAAAGGTAAGATTCTCCTCTACGGGTTGTAGCCTCACCAAGGGTCAGTGTACATTCTGTTATATGCATCCTAGTCTTAGCGGTTTAGTTGGTACCCCCTTCAGACCCGTACATGGCCCCAGTGGACACGACATATTTGCATGTCTAAAGAAATGAAACGCATAATTTGGATTATGTCAACACTTCTGGCTCATGATTGGATCTTAACTAACCAATCACAATCAAGTTGATTTGCATGATGTTCATGTTAAAAATGTTGCATATAAGCTTGGTAAGTTTACAACACGCTACAGGCAAATTATCCTGGCGTCCACTACATTAACTAAAAACAGAGATGACCCCCCCCCCCCCCCAATTTTTTTTTTCCATGTCGTCCTTATGTACGCCCCAGCTTCCCCCGCCCACAAAAAAAATTCCATGTTGTTCTTATGTACGGAAGAGGATTAGGGCCAGTGAAGAGAAAAAAAGCAGTTTGGCAGGATTCTCACTTTATTCTCAGAATTCTCACTTTAAAGTCAGAATTCTGACTTAGTGCTACATACTGTGTGATGTGGGGTATGACTGGGTCTAGATCGACCAGGGCGATGTGATTGCATATCAACTTTAATTTGACTGCACTTGTAAGCGGTCAAACTAGGGTTTTTTCATGATTCGGAGTTGATTGCAATCATGTATTTTTCACAAAAAGAATTCCTTGGTTAAAAAAAGGCCACACCCACTCTTATGTTCAAAATTCAATCAATTCAATCTCTGGGTCTTCTCACCACCATCATGACCATGTAGCGATTATTTGGTTTGCCGTAATGGCTTATGAGAAATTTAGACGGTACAGAGGGGAGTTGTAATTTCCTCAGCAACCTCGGGGGCACCACGTTGACTTTGCTTGTTTGTAGGAGCAAAATAAACGATAAAAATCCTATTATCAAGTATTCGTAATCTGAAGTTGCTACTTTAGTTAATCATGGAGTTCTTTGCTTTCATAAGAGAATTACTAATCCACTCAGTAAACACAAATGATTCGGCAGAAATGGAATTTCTAGACAACAAATGTATTTAGTAAACACACATATATTAGTCACAGCCTAACCTATTAATGAAACGGAATAAAAATGTGAATCAAAGATAAAACGAAAACTTGCAACCTCACTAACTAAGATAAAAGAAGGTAGATAAAAAAGGTAGATGGGGGATAAAGATGGAAGCGTTTGACCTGTCAACTCTTTTATGTTTGAATAAAAGCATTGCACCAGTAGTATATGATGCAATGGAGGCGCAACTCACGAACGGGTTCAGTCGCACGAGGGAGAGACTCGAGCGTCGATCCTCGGTTGAATGCTGGAATGCTGCAGCAGGTTTCCGGCTGCTTGTCAGGTGCACGCGCGGCGTGGATGCAGCGGCCGGTCCTTGGCTGGCGCACGTCCAGCTGGAATGCTGCCCGGGAGTCTCTGGTTGCTGTCCGGTGATGCACGCGCAGCCTGGAGGTCTGCAGGTCCTTGTGTGAGCGCTGCGGGGGCGCCTCGGACTCACGGCTGGAACAGACACGCGCGTTTTGGGGATGCGTAGTGTGTTTGTAAGTCCTTGCTTGATGCGCGTTTTGGGGACGCGCGTTGTGACTCAAGTCCGGGGCTCAAAGGAAGAAGCCGTGTGGTCACCCTCAAAGACCACGTCTCTCGTGATGATCAGGAAAAGTTCATGGGGCCAGACGTGAGGTGGAGTGAGGGTGGAGGAGTTGCAGGAACGAGAGAGTCCTTGAGCAGTTCAGGGGGCAGAGAGTTCAGGAAAAGAGTTCCAGGAAAAGAGCGTGAGGAAAAGAGTTGCAGGCAAGAGCGTCAGGAAAAGAGAGAGAAGTTCCTTTGCGCGCTAGCTTTTAAAAGCTGTGTCACACCCCCTGCCGTGCGCATGAAGCAAACTTGGTCGACTGAGACCAAGCTTTTGGGATAGTATTTAATAATTTTGGATCAGAATTGACAAGCCAGATGCTTCATTTGTCATACTGAACACATTTCAAACATTACCACGATCATAAAGTTATTGATTCTGCTAAGCTTACTAATGAGCTAAACTTAGGTGGCTACAGAAATTACACACATTCATTTGAGATAGACATACATGTTGTGTACAAAGATAAACAACAGGAGTCCGTGTATGTCCCGAATTATGTAGACTTCAGATTAATTAGGAGCGGCAGGATTCTTGAGGATAATCGATAGTGACAGTTGGAGGGCACTGTTGTACCATACACCTTCCACGGGACATTGTTTCCCAAAAAAAACCACATGGCTAATTCCTGTGGATAGGCCAGACCATAAAAGATGGTCTGGGGACTGCTTATCAGACAGGATTTCAGGTCTGTCGGAGCTGTGGTATGCGTTTCCGGGGGGTTATAAACCGAAGTCCAGTCCCTGCTGGAGGGAAACTCAAAGAGTCCTTTTGAACTGAAAACACAGAGTTAAGACACACACACATATTCCCCAGGGGGAAATGTTTAAAAAGACACATAAAATGAAAAAATTGAGGGTGACGGGCAATATTCGGTACAACCACAATTCTTGCATGAAATTCCTATACCGATTCTACATGCTGAGATGCCATTCCTCTTGCAGCACCACAACACTGGTTGTTGCAATCTCCATTGCAGTTGTAGCTTGTGAACTGCAGTAGCATGTATGCATTCTTTAAATCAACCTGCACAGATCTACAGAACCCGTCCAAAGGAAGCGAGAAAGAGATACAGCGTGCCAGATAATTTGACTGCAGCTAGACTGAAGGCAAGCTTGCGGAAGACAGCACAGAGTCGCGGGGATGACTGGGGCACTGAAGTTGTTGGACGTCTAGGGTTAGGGTTAAGGCTGCATAACTACACAGAATAAATTCAGTAGAGTAAATTTGACTCTATTTAGAGTGGGACCAAATAGACTCAGTTTTAGAGTAATATTTACACTTGGAAGAGGGTGAAATAAAGAATTGGAAAAAATAAAAATGACTCAATGGTAGAGGAACAAACTCACAACCTTCAGCTTGGGAGACGGCCAGCCGATCTACTCCCTGAGCCACGCAGCTCCTGCTTTCTATTAGTATACCGCCCGTGTCTGCTGCAGCTGAATCCATGATTCCATGGAATCTTCCTCCAAGAGACCAAAAACCATGTCTTTGGTCTCTTGGAAATAAGCAAACAGTAGGAGTGGCAAAGCTCAGGTGGTAGTGTGGCAGTCTCCCAAGCTGAAGGTCGTGAGTTCGTTCCTCAACCCTTGACTTTTTTAAATTATTATTTTTAGTTTACTCTCTTCCTAGTGTAAATCTTAGCCTACTTTAAAACTGAGTGTATTTGGCCCCTCTCTAAAATTCTAATTTACTCTAAAATAGAGTCAAATTTACTCGACAGAATTTACTGTGTAATTTTGAAACAGGTGGCCATTACTCCAAAACTGAACATAGGGGGAAAAGGAAGAGAGGACAAAAGAAAATTGACGAGGAACGAGAGGCTGGTTTTTTTTATTAGTTAGACTCAGAACTCAAGCATAGGGTGATGACTCTTGACCAAGTCCACAAAAAGCCACAGCAGTTTGATCCATCACCAGATAAGAGCCTTTGTTATTCAAGGTATTGGCTAAAGAAGAAACTCCAAGATAAATTACGTGACACCTCATTTTTCACATCACACAAGAGAAAGATAGATGTACTCTGCCTCAAAGATGGCACAGACTACATTCTGCGAGAGCATCATGCCACTCTTGTGCATGGAGATGAGAAGACACAGATCATAAAGACTGCACTATAGTTGATATGCAATGACATCGCCCTGGTCGATCTAGACCCAGATATACCCCACATCACACAGTAACTCTTATATCCAGAGTCAACAGGTTCTTGTTTCTGAAAGTCTGCAGATGGGCCTTGCCATACAACTTGATCATAGATTTGGGTCAAGATGGATGCTCAACAACATATTTTGAACATAAGAGTGGGTGTGCCTTTTTTTTTTAACCAAGGAGATATCTTTGTGAAAAATACATGATTGCAATCAACTCTGAATCATGAAAAACTCCTAGTTTGACGGCTTACAAGTGCTGTCAAATTATCTGGCACTCTGTATCTCTTTCGCGCTTCCTCTGGACGGGTTCTGTAGATCTGTGCAAGTTGATGGGCAAAGAATGCATACATTCTTGTACAGAAAGAAGCTGAACGGAGAGAGCAGGAAAGGTGGGCATGGCTGTGTTCCCACAAAGGAATGATTTTTGCAAAAAATACATTATTGCAATCAACTGAGAATCATGTAAGTTACCCAAGGCCAAACAGAATTTTTTTTTTTTTCGAAAAGCAGTATTCAGTACCTCAACTTTGAGCATTTGTTACAAAAAAAAATTCAGGATTTGAACTTAAACTTTTTGATACATCTTACTACACACCTTCACAAATACATTAGCAAAGAAATTGATTGGTAAGGATTTAGTTTACAGATTTTCATATATTTCCCTTACTACAATGGACCATCAGTTTGCACAGATCCACAGAAGACACCATTGCTACACTACTCCATAACACCCTTTCTAATCTGGAAAGTGGAAAATAAGAACTCATATGGCAGACTGCTTTATGTGAACTACAATTCAGCATTTTGTGCAATAATTCCTTCAAAACTGCTTACGAAACTCAACCATAGTTTTCATCCTGGACTTCCTGACTATCAATAGGTGGTTAAGATGGGCTCCATTTTCTCTACTCCCCTGACACTGAACATGGGCGCTCCTCAACGGTAGGTCTGGAAGCCCCTACTGTATTCTCTATACAGCCACGATTGGGTGTATAGGGTGGATTTGAATTTAGTGGTCAAGTTTGCAGATGACTGTGGTTGTCTTGTTCACTGACTCTATTATTGTTTAGTGTGAAGATTAAGATAAGAATTGCTTTCCTTGTTCATCATTGAGAAATGGCAGCTTGAGTAGAGTAAAGTCCTATTTGCAGTAACCAGTATGACACTAGCACGAAAAAGCAGGCTGCAAAGAGGCTAAAAGTCACAAGTTGTATTGTCAGTCTCTAGTATGTCTATTAAAGCGTACTCACCCATTGTGTACAGCAGCACGGGGGTCTTTGGTGTTCTTGACATTAACCAAAAGAATGGAAAACCAAACAAACCACATACTCATTCCAAAGCAGACACGGTAGACTGCCTTGTACCCCATAAATAGTTCACAGTTGAAATCAGCTTGTATGCCAGGTAGAGAAGAGTCTGCCCCACCTGCACAGAAGCCTGGTATCTAAACAAATGACAGGTAAGCAACGTTTAACTTTGTAAAGGAAAAGAAACATCCAACAAAGGAAGTATCAACATCAGTAACAAAGACATTGAAATAATTCAATAACAAGGTCTCAAATCTGCAGTAAGAAACCATTGTCATTTTTGTTGCATCCATAGGAACCACATATGAGAAGAGCACATGTGGTAAATACAAATCATCATTTGAGAACATGCATCTTCACAAACATAAGTCAAAGCCAAGCCAATTGACATCCAAGCTAAACACTTAAAACTGGAAGGACATTGAAGATTTTGTTGTGCAGCAAAATTTGTCCACTAGTCTAGTGTGCAAGATGATCATTTAAAAAAACAGTTTGCTGTTATAATTTCCCATTAAGGCAGCAAAATTTGTCCACTAGTCTAGTGTGCAAGATGATCATTTAAAAAAACTGTTTGCTGTTATAATTTTCCATTAAGGCTATTTTAAAAGAACTTGCTTTAAGTGTATTTTCATCGCTTTGAAAGTACCGTCACAATTATTGTCATGATGGCACTGAGGTAGTCTAAAAACCTCGTATTTCTGGGATTGCCATTAAGGAGACAACATGTACGTTTATAACCAACCAAGACTGAACAGGTTAAGTTGAACGTTAACTGATATTGTAACACTGAATAGTACAAAATTGAACATAATAAGGCCAGTAAACTAAGGCTATAGCAAGTTTTTGTTTTTTAAATTGGCAATTATCTCAAATGTACGACGGCGTATTAGGGCCACATATAAATATATTTTTTTAGAGGGTGGGGGCAATATTCAGAGAAAAAAACTCATACATTTGTGACTTTATAAAGTTGCAAATTTGCGACTACAAGGAGCTAATTTATGAGAAAAAACTCGTAAATTTGCGACTTTATAAAGTTGCAAATTTGCTAGTTTATAAAGTGAGGTAAAGAAAAAAAACTCAGAAACTTACGAGAAATACACGTAGCGTACTACTCGAATGTTTGTGCCAATACTTTTCGGTCGGGTTTTTAAAAAAGGAGATAGTAATGGCTTTAACAAGATGATGTTAAGCATTCGCTCTTGGGTTGGGTACTGCCAGCAACAAAGACGCCTCGCTTTGCAAAGATCCATAGCCGGAGGATCAAGCAATTAAGTTAATTTGTTAAAATGTATATTTACTTGTACATTGATGTTTCCAGAATTATTTACACATTCATACATTTTGGTATTTTTTTGTACTAATAGCTAAATTAATGTGTCAAATCTGCTGCTCTCAGTCATTCACTTGCATTTACCTACATTATGCTAGCTTTTGATTGGTCAGTGTTAGTCAGCTGATAGGGGATCAGGAAGTGTTTTCGCTCTAGCTGCTGCGTATGACGAGTAAAGTTTAAATTAAGAATGAATCAGTCTCCAATCCTGCCTTTTCATTTTATAAACAGCGTCACATAAACCACCAATGTATCCTCACAGACTATTGCTACGCTACGTGTATTTGTCGTAAGTTTCTGAGTTTTTTTTCCTTGCAATTTTGCCACTTTGTAAACTCACAAATTTGCGAGTTTCTTTTTTCCTCTGAATATGAACATCTCTGCTTTTTGCAGACGATGTGATTCTCTTGACTTCATTAAGCCGTCATCTTAGACCCTGTCCCGAGTGGCAGAGTTCAAATGGCTTGAAGTCTTGTGGGGAGAATGGAGTGGAGGATCAATAGATGGATGTCTGAATTGGTGGGAGGGGGTGGTCTATAAAATGCACCAGTGAAAACCAGCATGCAGTGATCCAATTTTCAGAGGTGGGCACTTCCTTCTCTCCGTCGGCTTCCTTGTTGACGGATGCCCACATTTTCGGCAATTGCTTTATGACGCAAAACCTTGAAAAAATACACACTGAAAAAGTCTGTACTGACCCGGATCGACGGACAAAAAACCTGCTTCAATTGGTGCTTAGTTTTTTTCTAGGCTTTGCATCAAAAAGCAATCACCGAAAATGTAGGCATACATCAACGACGGGACTGACGGAGAGAAGCAAGTGCCGACCTCTGACGATTTTTCTGGTCAGAAGGTGTACCAGGCGCTGAAATTCACTGCAGGCTGTTAGCACAATGTGGGAATTTTAGATATTAAACATGGCAGAAATAGGTTCTATTGGCAAACAGCTTTCACACACACTCTTACCCGTATAAGCAGCTTCTCCGCCCCTGGTGACAGCATGATGCAGGACAAGATGGTCCCCAGCAGCAGGATCCAAGCATACATGATCCTGGTCACTGTGGAATTCCTGCACAAACACGGCGACTAGAGGACATGTTGTACTTTTAGTGACCATGCTTCCACATCACCAGAGAAGAAATTATTTCAATAAGGTTGGGGGAAAATATTTCTATGATTTTATTAGAAGTTAAGTTATCCCCCACATTTACTCTTATAGTATTGCAAAACATGACTTATGCTCTTGCAGCTGCAGGGCAGAAACTGTGCCTTATCACAAGATAGCGGCTGCAACACTTTGTGGATGAACTGTTGAACATTGACTGTTGAAACCTTCAGCGCCGAAGAAAGACACGTCTGTATTATTATCTGCATTATCTGCATAATGACTCATATCCTTGAATGTTGCTGCTGTGTATTCCCCCTACCTTTAGCAACATCTGTGTAAACTAGGGGAAACCCTATTAAAAAGAGAGGACCCGGCGGAATGTGCTCAGAACGGGTAGGAGATTGTAATCTGTGCACATCTCTGTCCATTCTCCTCGCGAGTAAAAATAATCTAAATCTCTTATCTTCTTTCCTTGTCTGTTGTTTATTAAATGTTCTAGGTTAACTGAACCTGACAGATTTAAACTAGGGTTACACGATAATGCTATTTTCAATTGATACCGATAAGCCAATAATTTAGAAAGTGCCGATGTTGATAACTGATAAACCGATAATTGTTTGCAAAATTAACTTGAATACAAATATGTTTTCAAGTCCTACTTATATGTCTAACATGTTAAATACATTGAAAGATTGTGTAAAGCACAATGAAGCTTAATTTTATTGGTATCTCTGCTTCAAAGACAACCAGTAACTTATTTTGAGTTTGCCAAAACAAAACAATCATGTTTTAAAAATGCAACAAAAAACTGTGAGGGTAACATTTTGGTGACGCGCAGTAAAGACAGCCCACACTGAAAACTGGCATGTCGCCATGAGGCATCTTCTGTGAATACAAGCTTGTGTGCATTATGACATCACAAATATGCAACACTACCATAGGAGAGGGGAGGCAACTCGAGCTACAACCACAACAGATTATTATTGATTATTATCGGCTGATTTCTTTATTATCTGGTTTATCTGTATGACGTCAAATTGGTCGATAATTGCCGATAATTATCGGCCACCAATATTATCGTGCAGCCCTAATTTAAACATCATAGACCTCATGGATGAAACATAACACGACTGTCAAAATCTAAGTGTTAACTCTGGAGATTAATAACAATTATTAAAAGTGTTTAAAAAAAACTCAGTCAAATCAGCTTCATTTACTTGTGGAATTCCTGCACAAACACGACAACTCGAAGACATGTTGTACTTTTAGTGACCATGCTTCCACATCACCGGACAATACTTAATTTCAGTAAGGTTGGGAGGAAATAATTCAATGTTTTAAATATCATAGACATAATGAATGGAACTTAATGGCATAATTAAAGTGTTAACTCTGGAGATTAATTATTTATTATTTAAAGAGTAAAAAAAATAAAATATATGTGGCGGCCTTTAACGTCCACTCACATTTGGAGCCAAACTTTGTAAGGAGTCACTGGCGGGAAGATGGATAAACACAGACTATAGTTCATTTTACTTTACTTGCTTGACGCTTGTTGGAAAAATTTTAAAATAATTTGCACACTTCACAAAGGCAATTTCAAACAGCAGGTTAAAAATAGGTTACAAAATAGTAGCTTAGTTATTCATATTTATATATATATAAGATGCCTTGGACAGTTTTGTTTCAACATTTGTATTTTACAGGAAAAACTAATAGAACAGTGTTTGAGTGTATACTTTCTATTTGATGATTTTATATCTATTCCAATATTTTACTCAAGTGATTGTTTGTTA
This sequence comes from Leptonotus elevatus, assembly GCF_054856555.1. Classification (NCBI taxonomy): domain Eukaryota; kingdom Metazoa; phylum Chordata; class Actinopteri; order Syngnathiformes; family Syngnathidae; genus Leptonotus; species Leptonotus elevatus. The sequence continues at coordinate 1,917,772 of NC_141248.1, forward strand.
CCAGCTTTGTCGAACATAGTAGTTTACTATATATTTCTCTCTCTCTCTCACTAGTGTCGGGCTGAAACGTCGTAAGTCACAATTTGGCAAATTTCACATTTTAAAAATCTATACTTTCGGTATCGGTACTCGCCCATCTCTAGTTTTTACTAAATCATTTTTGTTCACACTAGCATTTGATCTTACAAAAACAGCCAAAATTGACATTGAGATTGTCAACGTAGTGGGGGTTGCAAGGTATTTGCCTTTGGTGATTTGTCCACTGCATGTGCCACATACATGCATCTGCACACTAATTGACAAGTATAATTTGGAAGCTTAGTAATGAACTGCAGACTGCATGAATTAAGTTACACTATAATTGCACTATAATTCATGTTGTCTTTGTGGTGGCTCATGAGTGTTTTGCAGTTCAGTCTTTTTTTTTAGATTTGGGGCAAAAGATGCAGCCAAAACCCTGTGCAAATCATTGTATTAAGATTCTTGATACTCAGGATATTTTGATCAAACACACAGAATGAGAATGAGAACTAGAAAAAATTTCCGCCGAAATTTTGAATGGGCCTGCTGACTCTTTTAAATGAGCTGAACAGTTTAAAATTGAAACCATTGAAATCGCTCAAGAAATGTGGAAGTTAAACATAATCAACTAAAAGTATTACTGCCCCTTTAAGAAACATGCACATTCACGCACACACATTTGATTTTAACTAACATTGAAATGAGCTGAACAGTTTAAAATTTAAACCATTGAAATCGGTCAAGAAATGTGGAAGTTAACCATAATCAACTAAAAGTATTACTGCCCCTTTAAGAAACGTGCACATTCACGCACACACATTTGATTTTAACTAACATTTCAATGAGCTGAACAGTTTAAAATTTAAACCATTGAAATCGGTCAAGAAATGTGGAAGTTAACCATCATCAACAGTATCTTACTGCCCCTTTAAGAAACATGCACATTCACGCACACACATTTGATTTTAACTAACATTTCAATGAGATGAACAGTTTAAAATTTAAACCATTGAAATCGGTCAAGAAATGTGGAAGTTAACCATAATCAACATCAAATAAAAGTATCTTACTGTCCCTTTAAGAACGCATACACATTTGATTAACTTGAGTAACTTGTTGGGAGACGTCACGCACCAACATTCCATAGATTTTGTATGGGATAAGCACACCTCAAACAAAAGCCTCTCACGACTTAACGGTTGAAGATGCAGATTCCAGAAATGGCTCGGTCGAACGGCAAGGGTTTGGGGAACGCGAGTTCTCAGTTGTTTCATCGGATGAAAAATGACCAAATGAGAGCAGGTTGAAAACTTATGATTTATCGAAAATGAAGAAACAAAGGCGGATAACTAACATTGAAATGAGCTGAAATCGGTCAATAAATGTGGAAGTTAACCATAATCAACTAAAAGTATTACTGCCCCTTTAAGAAACATGCACATTCACGCACCAACAGACGTCACGCACCAACATTCCATTGATTTTGTATAGGATACGCACATCGTAAACAAAAGCCTCTCACGACTTAACGGTTAAAGATGCAGATTCCAGAAATGGCTCGTTAGAATGGCAAGGGTTTGGGGAACGCGAGCATGTTCTCAATTTTTTAATCGGATGAAAAATGACCAAATGAGAGCAGGTTGAAAACTTCTGATTTATCGAAAATGAAGAAACAAAGGCGGCGAAATTAACATGGAGGAGATAGGCGCCCAAGTCCGAGCTCAGAAATGTGGAAGTTAACCATAATCAACTAAAAGTATTACTGCCCCTTTAAGAAACATGCACATTCACGCACACACATTTGATTTTAACTAACATTTCAATGAGCTGAACAGTTTAAAATTTAAACCATTGAAATCGGTCAAGAAATGTGGAAGTTAACCATAATCAATATCAACTAAAAGTATCTTACTGTCCCTTTAAGAAACATGCACATTCACGCACACACATTTGATTTTAACCAACATTTAAATGAGCTGAACAGTTTAAAATTTAAACCATTGAAATCGGTCAAGAAATGTGGAAGTTAACCATAATCAACTAAAAGTATTACTGCCCCTTTAAGAAACATGCACATTCACGCACCAACATTCCATTGATTTTGTATAGGATACGCACATCGTAAACAAAAGCCTCTCACGACTTAACGGTTAAAGATGCAGATTCCAGAAATGTCTCGTTAAAACGGCAAAGGTTTGGGGAACGCGAGCATGTTCTCAGTTTTTTAATCGGATGAAAAATGACCAAATGAGAGCATGTTGAAAACTTATGATTGATCGAAAATGAAGAGGGAAAAACGCCGAAATTAACATGGAAAAAGAGGCGAAATAGTCCGACTTCTTCTCGCTTAAAGTGAAAATAAAGGTACTAAATGACACCTTAGCCAAATAAAAATAGGTTTGTCAGAAACTAGACACTTGTGGCTACAAAATGTGCGAATTTGATGTCTAGTGAGCAAAGATTGTGGCCATGGTGACGAGTTGAAGTGAAACTTGAAATTAATTTTTTCCCTGTCTACACTCTGATTCTTAATTGGTCCGCTCAAGCCCATGCAATACAAACCAATGTGATAAAGGCTATTTCACTCACTGTCTTTGAACCCGCACAGGGGGGAGAGCTTTCATTCCTTAAATTTTTTTTTGACACTGAGCTAAAGATGACAAAAATTCCAACAAAATGAGCTACATTTCATATCGGCCGGGTAACGTATGCGCGCGCAGCGTGTCTTGGAAAAAGGTGCTTGATTGGAGTTGATCTCTTTCGGTTTTCCATTCATTCCTATGGGACTTTTTTTGGGAGTTTTTTGGGAATTGTGTCGCCATGGTAACTGGGAATTCTTAGAAAAAAAATGCCGCACCGAGTCAGATCGAGCCGCATCGTTTGATACCTCATTTGTGCCGGTGCGATCTACGGTACGGGCCGCATTTTTGCGGAAAATAATAAACCCTTTTTCCCTTTTTCTAGGATAGTAATATGTGCCTTCTGCTTCGCAGCAGGCCCATAATAAAGCTCATTTCTAACCTTTACTCTGAATTTTTATTGGTTTGTTTTCTTACCTTTTATTTTTCATTCAAGTATAGATAGATGTATCTTTTTCCCTCCCCACACCCACATTACTGTAAGTTTGGACCAAGCATGGCACTAAAAACTGAAAACTCAAAAGACATCCATTGTCAGTGTACAGTAAGAGGAGTCAGTCAGGAGAATTGATTAACTAATTCAACAGTTTTGTATCACACCGTCCAATGTATCAAATTTATATACATGTACATACAGTACAATTATGATAATGTAGCCGCAAGAGGGCACAAGCCAGTGTCTTCTTGTGCCGGTCCCAAGCCCGGATAAATACAGAGGGTTGTGTCAGGAAGGGCATCCGACGTAAAAACTCTGACCAAATCAAAAATACTAATCAAATTTATGACTTCCATACCGGATCCGTCGAGGCCCGAGTTAACAACGACCACCATCGGTGCTGTTGACCTACAGGATGCCTGTGGAAACTGGACTACTGTTGGTCAAAGGAGAGGAGGAAGGTGTGTTTGTAGGAGGAAAGAGAAGGGGAACACCAAGAGTCTAGGACTGAGAGTAGGGACTTTGGAATGTTGGAACTATGACAGGAAAAGGTAAAGCTGGTTGACATGATGCAGGGGAGGAAGGTGGAGATATTGTGTGTTCAGGAGACCTAGGAGCAGGGTTCAAGTTATTCTATCATGGTGTAGATAGGAAGATAAATGGAGTAGGAGTTATCGTGAGGGAGGAGTTTGTTAGGAACGTCCTGGAGGTAAAAAGAGTGTCAGACAGAGTGATGAGCCTGAAGCTAGGAATCGAAGGTGTGATGACCAATGTTGTTAGTGGGTATGCGCCACAGGTAGGATGTGAGCTGGAGGAGAAGGAAAACATTTGGTTGGACCTTGATGAAATGATGCAGAGCATCCCTAGAAGTGAGAGAGTTGTCATTGGTGCAGACTTCAATGGGCATGTTGGTGCAGGAAACAGAGGTGATGGGCAAGTTTGGTATTCAGGAGAGAAACGCAGAAGGACAGATGGTGGTTGACTTTACAAAAAGAATGGAAATGGCTGTTGTGAATACTTTCTTCCAGAAGAGGCAGGAATACAGGGTGACCTACAAGAGTGGAGGTAGGAGTACACAGGTAGACTAAATCTTGTATAGATATGTAATCTCAAGGAGATCAGCAATTGCAAAGTAGTGGTAGGTGAGAGTGTAGCCAGACAGCATAGGGTGGAAGTGTGTAGGATGACTCTGGTGGTGAGGAAGACAAAGACGGCAAAGGCAGAGCAGAGGACGAAATGGTGGAAGCTGAAAAAAGAAAAGTGTTGTATGACTTTCAGAAAGGAGTTGAGACAGGCTCTGGATGGTCAGGAGGTGCTTCCAAATGACTGGACAACTACAGCAAATGTGATCAGGGAGACAAATAGGACAGTCCTTGGTGTGTCATCTGGAAGGGAAGGAGATAAGGAGACTTGGTGGTGGAATGAGGAGGTGCAGAAGTGGATCTAGAGAAAGAGGTTAGCTAAGAAGTTGTGGGACACTGAGAGGACTGAAGAAAGTAGACTGGAGTACAGGGAAAGGCAGCGTAGGGTGAAAGTAGAAGTGGCAAAGGCCAAACAAGAGGCTTACGATGACTTGTATGCTAGGTTAGATAGTAAGGAGAGACTGATCTATACAGGTTGGCAAAGTGGGCAGAAAGAAAGAAGTTTTAGTATGAAGGTAAGATTTATTGTACGATCATAGCTTGTAATCCGGTGCTAGCTAGCTCATCTCATGTTGTTAATTGTCACGAAAACTGAACACATTGAAGAGCCTCTTTTTTTAAACTGTTTGCAAACTTCTTTCTTTCTGCCCATTTTGAGTGCTCTGCATGTCAACCAACGTTTAAGCTGTTCCACACGGTGTTTGTATATTGAACCATGTTGAAATTTTCACGCCTGGGACGTCCTCTTCTTCCAAAATGACACGTAAACTGGTGTGGCTACTCTGTTTGTTTGGAATTTCGGAATTGTGCATATTAATGATAAAAACATGGCGTCATTTGAGTTCAACCCACTGTTGTTCGCTCAACCAATGAGGTTGAGCTTTAGCCCGCCCAAATCCTCCAGAGCCCGCCCTCTTCTTCTACGAGTACAAATCACGGTGCTCTACAAGTACGAATCAGTTTTGCACCATTTGTAGCGAGATATTTGGTGCAAAACTCACGTGAATGGACAGCAGCAGAAAAACCACTTGTGACTCCTAGTGGCGACTTCTTTGACTACAAGTTGTCATTTCTACAGGTACAAATCACAACTTTTACAGATACAAATTTACACTTTTTTGTACAGGTACAAATCATGACTTTTACACATACAAATTTGTTTTCACAGATACAATTTTTTTTACAAGTTAGTTTTGCACCATAATTACCTCCATACACAGCCCTTTTTATTAGGGGTTTGTCAGTGGAGCACGGTAATGTAATGTTTTTAAGCTTGGCGTGGTCATGCACAAAGACAAAGCAGAGTTAAGCCATTTAAGCACGCGTAAGCAGTAAGCACATGCCTGGCGCACGTTATGAGAAACCCTTTATGAGCTCAAGACATTGCTTGCAACTTTACAAATATTATACTTTTAACTTTTGGTGGATTGAGCATATTACACATCTCTGACACGAGAACGACAACGTAAATTACGCGGAGGGCTAAATGATTCGAATATGTGAATGGAGTGCGGCTTAGCAGGAGCTACGAAGGAAATGCGCAGCAGCATTTAGCTACCTGTTGCTTTTCAGTCACATCAATTCCTTCATTCAAAGAAAAGTATTTCTGATGCATGTGTGTTACTTACGGCCGCAAAAATAGACCCCATGACTACCAGCTCTCGGCGTGGCGGTATTAAGCATATAAAAATGTGCAATTCCCTCTTTTCCGACGTTTCCACGATTCTGCGCCTCCAGGAGATGCTACAACTGTTTCTCCCTGGTGTCAGACTGCAAAGGCGTCATCATCGTCCTAAACATATGACGTCACCGGCTCGTTGACTTGAAAGAACTGCCCCGTTAAACCGAAAAGTGACGTGTATTGGTTTTACATTCAATTAGAAACGTTATTGTCGATTGTTGTTTTTATGTACGTCGCATTTCTTTACGCATTGATATGATCCATTCACAGACGAAATGTGTGAAGACTTACATGCTGTTACTTTCACGTAAATGATTAGTGAGACAAAATAAATATGTTATATGTTTCGAACCATTTATGTTAATGCTACTGGTAAATATTGTGCACAGTGACACGTTATTTACTACAAGTACGATACCAAGATATTTTGTGACAACTTCAGTGCTGTTTAAGTACCGAATTTTGAGAAAGCATATATTTCACATTGTAAATATGGATATTTTGTATGTTTAGAAAGCAGATGTAATGCAAATTAAGAAGACAATTTGTCCCAGTTTATCTTCTGCATGTATGTTTTTATTTGATCGACATTATTATATTTACTGTTACTCTTTGTATACTCCACCCACTGCACTCTCACTTTAGCTAATAGATGGGACCGTATTCTCATATATGGATTCCTGATAGGGGTTTGAATCAAAATATAGAAATACTGTGTTTTCGTGATTAACGGTGTATAAAAACTTTTAATATATTTTTTCTTCTTTTAGTGATAAATGTTATTCATCTTGGAAAATAAATGTATAAATACAAATTACGACACTGTTTGCCGAGGGAAGCTGATGTGATGCAAATTAAGAAGACAAACTGTCACATTTTGTCTTCTGCAGGAGCAAATACATTCTGGAAGACAATTAATTGAGCATCTTTATTGAACCCTACGCACACAAGAAAGCAAGCCATTTTCAACACTTTAGATCAACATGGTCAATTTATAAAAATGATACCCACACATATGGACTGACCAAAAGTATGGATTTTAGAAAAACAATAATAAATTTGCCAAATTGTAAGTGACGAAGTTTTGGACCAACGCCAGCGACACGTAAGTAGCAAAACCTTGAAGTCGCATCTCATGTGGACCAGAAGCCAATGCACAATGGATAGCATCGGGGTAAAAGGATTGATATTTCTCATCCTTGTCAGAAGTCTAACTGGAGCATTTTGTACTATCTACAGACTTTTAATACTAACCATAATATGTGCTAGACTTTTTTTTGCCAGACAGTTCTATTTTAAGGGATAATTTAGATGACCAAAAGGTATTGACAAACCCAAAATGTTCTTCATGATTACTTTGAGGTATACAGACAAAGTACACAAATATTATAAACTTACCAAGCAAGCACTGCACAACAGTGATGCTGAAGACTGAACATTTTTATTTCTTAACATATCAAAATCAACCATAAAAGTCACAACAAAGAAGTCGTTTTTCTTAATACTGTTAAATAAAACAGAATCCGGGCACTTTTCAAAATAAAATATTTTTTAGCTTTGAATAATAAATACACCGGAAGTACAGTAAATCTTTTATTCTTTGAACTGTGCAGCCTGTCTCGGCCCTGTTCTCAGTGGTCGGGGACCACTGTTTTACATCATTCGGACTGGATGGAAGACAAAAGGTTCATCTTTTTTCTTTTTTACTCCACTGAACACAAATTGAATGAATGTAATCATTTCATGGTGGTTTTGGGTTTTTCTTTCAGTTAATCTAGTTTCAATGTGCTTTAGCATTCATTTATCATTTGGTGCTATGTTGCATGTTTATTTTGCTTTGTATGCTTATTGAATGAACTAAGTTGTTTATGTTTATTATTATCAGTGTTGTCACTAACGCGTTAAGTAACACGTTATTGTAATCTGATTACTTTCTTTCAATAATGAGCAATCTAACAAGTTAATTTTTTTCAAACCAGTAATCTGATTAAAGTTACTTTACTAAGTGGCTGTACGTTACTATTTTTTTATGACCTCATAATGTATGTAGAATGCAGAATTTTGTTGTCCATTTTGAAGGGAATTTCAAGGCGAAAATGTTTCTCTTGCATTTGGGAGTGACGTCACATCGCACATCGCATGTCCCGTTTTCTCAGCGGAAGACGCAACGCCGGGTTACGTGTACCAACCGCTCAGTCTGCCCAAAGCAACAGACACTAACAAAGTGAACAATGGAAGAAGCAGGAGGAGCTCCACAAGCGGGTGCATTTGCTCATTGGAAATACAGCCATTACTTTTTGTCCAGTAAAGATGACAAATACCTCTCAGTGCGTTGCAAACTTTGCGGCGGCTCGAAAACCTTGTCGACCGTGTTGGAAAATCGTTCTTTGTTTTCCCGTGTTCATAATGTTGATTATCAAACTCAGACAATGAGATCGGTGAAATCAGGATTTATTTTTACATAAGCTTATGGACACATGAGATCGGCTGAACTCAGCCATTGTTCTCCCTCATGTGTGTCGCTCCTCTTATTTCAAGCACTAGTATCCTTTCGTGACTCTTCAAACCCCTCCTCTGTCTTCTTCGGCCAATCCTCTCCTTCTCAGACAGTCACATGATACATCAATACACGTCACCAAACTTCCCCCTCTTCTCACAAGATAAAGATTTATGTTGTTTTCAGAGCCACAAGAGATGTCCCTTCTCCCCTCTTGCCCAACTGGTTTTGTAAAGACAAAGGAATCTATTTAACACATTCGCTTCAACCCCCCACATCACCTTGAATTGTCACACAGAGACATACTGAGTAAATTAAAGCAGTTATGTCCACTTCTAACTAGTAATATTATAAATCAAACAGTTATAATTAAATTAATTCACTTCAACCGCTAAAAACTCCACATCCAATTTGAGGAAACACTTGCTATCACAGCACAGCGCGATACAACTCGAAGCAAAGCCGACAGGTAAAGAGACAGCCAGCAGTTCTACGGTCGGGCGATATGTTTCAAAGGAAATGTGTCCATTGAGTACTGTTGATTCGTCCTTTTGCCATGCAATAATAGTGTAACATCTTGAAAGAACGCCACCAGCAAACGTCGGTTAGGATGTCACCCTTTAATTTATAAAGGTCTCATATTATTAAACTTTTCAACATACTAAAATAGTTCTCAAATATGTAAAAGACATGTCTGTGACATGCATTCGTCAAAATTGACTTTGGATCTAATATTTTTGCTGTCCCTAAATCAGCCAAAAAACGCTCTGTTCTAAACAGCCTGTTTTATGTAAATAGCTGCACCAGGCCACGCCAAGGCTCTCGAAGGGGCAGTGATTTTGGTCATGGTAGCCATGTGCTAATGTTCTGAATGGAAACGACTGGCCATGGGAGCAGAAGAAAAGGAAAATACAGACATGTCTTTTACACATTTGAGAACTATATGAACATGTGGAAAAGTGGCACGTTTTACCATAAGAAAAAGTAGCATAACTTTACTTCAGAGACAAATTTGTAGCGTTAGTTTGTGATTGTTTAGGCAATGGTTATTTTGCCGTAACCCATAAATCTCCCGCAAACATTATTTTGCCGTGAATGTCTCCGATTTGCCGTGAATGCTTGCAGACATTTAAAAGCGGTTATGAATAACACAAATGTGCACATTTAGGTCACTGCGCGGTCGCAACATGCAAGCCGTCTCGTCGAGACCACTTAGTGGCCGGTTAGCATCACAAAGTCATGTCAACTATGTGGCGAGTTGCTAGTCACGGCAAATTAACCACCGCGGATTGTATCTTGACAAAACAATACGCAACCAATTCATATTATCCAACCACCGTCTGCTTTATCATATCTGACCTGACCTCTTGTAACCAAACCTCCACATGACAAATGTAGCTCCCACTTTAGGCATTAAAAATACACCAGTAATTGTTATGTTTTGGTTTTCTGCTGTTTCCTGTTTCCGATTTCTCCCTTGCAGTTGCTGGGGAAACAGCTGGAGGGCGGATCCTGCCGACACACTTGCTGCCCATTTTAAAATCAGGCCGAAATAAAAGCCAGGCAGCAACAGAGAGAAGTGTCGGATTATTGCTCCGCGACGCTACTCACTAAACCTGACGTTTTCGATACTGCTACCTTTCTAGCGGCAATCTTTCTTGGTGTTGTGGACACCACTAGTAATTAGACTAGTAGCGTTTTTCTTTAATCAATTTTGTGTGCTACACTCCTCTCTGTTTTATCCACCCTCTAGTGTGGTTTTGTGTTTTCTTGTTTTTGCCCACGACGTACATGTTTTTGTCGTCGTCGACTTTTGTTAAGCAACCTTTTGTCCAGGTGTTGTGCGCTTTTTTTTGTTCCATTAAAATTGAGTGACTTTCGCGCTGGCTGGATCTGCCCTTTTCTTTTGGAGTCCAACAAAAAAAAAACTGACTGAATAACCCGACCAGAATGGACTCCGCAGACCCCGGCAGCCTTTGCCAGGCATTGGCTAGCCATGGGCGCTTACTTGGACAGCACGAGCAATATTTCCGTGAACTGAAGGAAGCCATATTGATGCTAACGACCCAGATCGGGTCTCTTACCTTGAAGGTGGAGCAGAGATCGGACTCCAGGGCTGCTGAAGGATCACGACCAGCTAGGGCGTCCCCTGTCTCCTCCGCGGCCCTAACAGCTGGTAACTCCGTACTTCGGGAACCCAATATTCCCCATCCTTCCCGCTACTCTGGCGACATTGGTGGGTGTGACCAATTCATTCACCAGTGTAGTCTGGTTTTTGATCAAAAGCCGCAAACTTTTCCTAACGATGGCGCCAAGGTCGACTTCGTAATGAGCCTACTTTCCGGCCAGGCGGCATTATGGGCGATGGCAGTCAGTAAAGCCTATCCGGAGCTCCGAGCTTTATTGCCTGCTTTCCTGTCGAAACGTCTTCAACCACCCGGTAAAAGGAAAGGAAGCAGGCAGCCGCTTGCTAGACCTTGTTAGAGTATTGAATATTTGTATTCTACTTTTTGCGTGTTCAATTAACTGAATGGTGAGATTCTGGTGAAGAAGTCCCTTTGCAAAGGTATCAGAAGCTTCTGATGACAACAATTGAACTCACTCAAACAGTGGTCTGTTCAGATTGTGTGTCTTCTACTCCGGCACATCATTATTTATTGAAAAGTGGGTGAATACGAAAAGTCTCCTCTCATCAGCCCACAGTACATTTGTTTGCAACTCAGTGAATACAAGAAAATCCCTCTCTCCTCCCTCAGCAAGTTCAGCAAGTTCCCATAGGTATAAATCAGATTAGAGAAAAACAATAATACAAAGCCTGTGCCTCCCCTCTTCCGACCGGCTGAGACTGGTACTAGACTAAACTCCCTTCAAGATAGCAGTGGAAGAAACCCGTTGCCCTTCTCATGAGAGTGAGACAGATAAGAATACAATACTATTCATTGAGCTACACAGCTATAACTAAATCCAAAACGGCTAAAATATAAATTTAAACTGAAAAACAATGTTAATAACTTAACATTCCCTCATTTGAGCTCATGAGAGCTCAACACATTAAAACATTTTTTTCAATGGTTGTGTGGTGGAAATAATTATCATTAAAACATCCCTTTAGCAGAAGAGGAGGTAGTTTAGCAATCATATGACATTAAAAAACAATTTGATACATTTAAAAGATTTTTAGTGGAATAAGCATAGCATATGTGAGGCTTAACATAAAATGTTGTTCATTAAAAAGTGTCGCAATGTATCGGCAGACGGATATGTGTTCTTTGAAGCCATCTCGTGATGAAGTTCTTTGTTGAATGAGAAGATGACGTTGTCATCTTTTTGCAGAACCCCAGAATAGATTGCCTGCAAATGTGATTCTCGTGATGATTGCCCAGGAAAAGGCACTTGACTTGATCCGTTGAATGATGTCAAAACGATGTCCAAACGGCCGCTCCAGAACCGAACACTGGGTCAGCTGACGTGGCTCCCAGGTCGGAGGTGATAAGATTGATGATCATCAGTTGATGAGATAGCCGGCAGCCTTGTAGACCAGTTGTGGAATTTCGTCTCTCCTTTCCGTTATCAACCTGAGAGCGGAATATGTTTTTAGTCTTCTCATAAACCCACATAAATTTTATTTGGAGGAAAAACCCTGATAGTTTTTGTTAGTTGGGATTAGTAAATGTTATTTGGTTAAGATCCGTAGGTCCTGTGCTGTTGGAACAGGAAAATATCTATTTTTGTGACATTGAAATAGAGCCCAGCCTTTGATTGAGTTGAATGACATTCGCTCATTCATTAATATAAGACAGAGCTTGTAAATATTTATTTTTCAAATAGGTTTTGTTCAATAATAGGTAATTTTTTACCACGACTAAATTTGTTCTAAATTTGCATAACTGTGCCTTTCACCATCCTGAAAGGAATCATTTTACTAGCATATCATATATTCTCTTCCCAGAATCCCACGACCGATCGAATCGTGACATGCTGGAAAAAGCTCACATATATTCATATTATCTATACTCTTTTGCAAACACTGGGCTCCAAACATTACATTTTTCAAATGTGATTCTGAGATAAAAGATATAATATAATATAATTACCTTCATCCGGCGAATATGCATTATTGTCCTTGCTTGCTTCAGACTTACTTTGCTCCGCTCGATTTCCTCTGGTAGATTTTTTCATATTCAAACTGTGGATTATCACTTCAAAACCTTTTCATTTTTTAATCTACTAATTCGTCTACATTGGTTAATTTCTTAAACATAAACTCCCTCATTTTGACAAAGATCCACTGATTTTTTCAAACACGTCAAGATAAAGGGAGGATAAAATAGAGACCTCATAACTCAAAAGACGTCGTAAATAACACAACCCTCTAAATCAGGCTATGCGGTAAACGAAAAAACTACAAAACACTACAATAAAAATGAGCACAAGCAGATACAATGTAAGACACTAATATATGATGACTTTGGGGCCATAAAAAATAGAGGTAACCATATTAATCTAATTCAGGATACGAATTACACAAAACTTACAAATATCTACCATTTCCTAGATTTAATCAAACTAAAAATTATCTTCAAACTGCTAATCAACTTCACCTCTTTTACATATTAGTGGGGCTCATACAAAACACAGCACACAAAATATTTCTGGTATTCATAAATCATAAGTCACAGTGCTGCGAAAAAAATAAATAAATCTAAAATTAACCATCAAGCTCGCTATTATTTATTAAATAGCATCAACTCAGTACGATAAGATGCATGGTTCAATATTATGTATATAAAACATATACTTAGATAATATATATATTAAAAATATATACCACTGTGAAAATTTCTTAGTTAGTCTTTTACTTATTACTACTCATTTTATTCTATTATTTTTTCTATATTGTAGCTGCAGCTGGACAAAGTCCAGAAAAAAAAAAAAAAAGTTCCTCACGGGAAAAATAAAAGTATATCGTATCATATCATATTAATAAAATTCCCATTGTACCAATTCAGAAACTGATTCTCCCAAAAATATAGGCAAAAATTTAGTAGGCTATAGATTGAAATAAATTTTCTCAATCCCTCATTTCAAATTTACATATGTCGTTTTCAATTTCCTGAAATACCTTGCTATAGATCACAGTTCCCCATTCAACACATTAAAAATGCCTTGCATATACCGTGCAGCATTTCACTGATTGAAGGGTCGCATCCTAGTCAGACCACCAGCTTTCAAAAGTCAATGTTCAGGGCGACGGCTGTGTCAGACAAAGTTCAGGCATCAGCGATGAGAGGAGACATCTCTGTAATGAGGCTTGTACACAGTCACTGGGCATTGTGGAAGTTGAGCATCATGTTTTTTGTAGGCACAGGAGGAGAAGACTGTGCTCTGCGGCTTTTGACCTTTGATCTCTGCCACATCCATTCAGACGCTGTCTGCAATGTGGACCCGATGACACATTTTCGGTCCTTCCAGGCGCTCACCTCGACCAACGAATGCACCCGGCTGATCCAATGCACTACAATGCCAGACTGAGGAAATGGGATCATAGCAAGACAGTACACTTCCTGCTTTCTCAAAAATGTTTCGTAAAAAACAGCCTTTTTACTTTTTTTTTTTTAAATACCCTTATATAGCTACTAGCAATACTTGCAAATACAACGTATCAGCAGCTGGGGCGCATCCCGTTCGCAGTTTGTAATCAGTGAAGGCCATCAAACCCTCATCTGCCTTGGAACTTAAACATCAGTTTCTGAAATGACACACTCAGAGAAAAAACAAATATTAAAATCATTATCATTATGTCAATTTCAAAAACATTTATAACTTCAACTCAATACAACTCAAACAAAATACTATTATTTTATCATTATTCTTGATTCATTTGTCCCGAAAAGGGAAAGTTAACAAATTGACCATCTTTGTCAATTATTAAAGTGTAAAAGACTATCAATTCAGTCACTAAAAAAAAATATAAAAAAAAATAAAACACTAATTTAATATTCTTCTACAAAAACTCGACAATATCTTTCAAATACTATTACTTATTTTTTATTGTATATCATTCCTCTCTTACCTAGAAAAGAGAAAAAGTCCCATTACGAGGACACATTATGCTCTAACCCACAGCCCCCTCCTTTTCTTCTAACCTAGAAACGGGGGGGGGGGGGGGATCTTAACATTATACATCGCAAAACCTATTTTACCACATTCCCATTTGAAAAACAAACGCCACTATCACACCAGTCTCATCTCACACAAAAACAACACCAAACTTAGTTAAAGATATTGAAGAAAAACAAACAAAATCCCCATATGCACATTTCTCACTCACAATCACAATAATAGCCCCCACCTTTTAGAAGCTAGGTCACACACTCAAATACATACGCACACTCTTTAGTCATTATAAAATAATAAACGGTTTCATTCTATCAATTCGTTGTCTACAAATCTTATGGCATTTAAACCGCAGTTTTGTACGGTGATTTCAGTAAACGGGTTAACTTATTTCGAAGGGGAAGTTACTTTAGCACCAGCATCTATCAAAGAAAATACAAAAGTCCCTCGTACCATTTTGTCCAGCGACGGCTTTTCATGCAATCGATCCATAGTTTGTTTTTTCATTTTTCATCGACGTTTTTTTATTTTCCGCATGGCTGCGACTCACAAGTCCCGACTATGAACCGGAAGCACATTCAGGACAAACCATTCTGTATCCGGGTCGAAATCGCCCTCCATTTTTGTAGGCTATTTTTTACTTTCGGTTTATATTCTACGCAAGTAGTATTAATATTTATCAATACAGTGACGTCTCACTTTTAGTATAATAGTTCAATAGGTTAACACAAATGGCCACACAATAGACACACATAAGAATCACGTGACCTCTCGTTTATACACAGCGGTTATCCAATCCCGCTGAGCTAGACTGTCCTCCATATATTGCAAAATTTTTGCAAGGCGCTCATTTTCAAAATAACTCGTCACGCGCTATCGGATTAAACCGTAGAACAAAAGGAATTCATACGGTAATCCTGACCTCAAAACTACAATCGTAGGAGCGCCAAAAAATAAAAACAAATCACGTAATCTCTCGATTGCAAATACAGTGACACAAAATCCAATTATCGCTGTAATCAACCTGGACCCCTCAATACTGTTCAATTTCAAACAGGCGCTTTTTCAAAAAACATATTACGTGTAAATGGAGGTTCTCAATAAGAGTCATGAGCAAATATCGATATTAGTCCCCAATCGGCCAAACTGCTAAAAAAGCAGAGCGCATACCATAATCTTCGCGATCCTTAGTAGAAGAAAGACTTCTTACGTCATCCGGCAATCCTTTTATTCAATATATATTATGGTCTAAGGATTCTTCGTAGCGAGACGAAAACAAAACAAAACAACAACAAAAATCACTACTTCATCCTGCACAAAAAAAGCTTTTTCTCTAGGTCTGCATTTACGTCACTAAAAAATGCACCACCCCACGACGTGTCCAGTTCAATATCGTAGGAATTATCCCAACTCTATAACGACATCAAACTACAACTTGTTCACACAGACCTCATGTAAAAATTTAGACAATTTGGAAGACGAAAAACCAGTTGCAGCGGTCCCAAACAGACAGAACCTCCCTACGTGGATAAAAGTCTCCACTTACCGTACTTTATTTATTTAGGCCTAGAAGTTCCGCCCGTCCGGAAACGCCGCAGCTCGCAAGCCGTCAAAATACCACCATCCGTTAGAATTCAGCGTCGGAGGTCACCATTTGTTAGAGTAGACAATATTTGTATTCTACTCTTTGCGTGTTCAATTAACTGAATGGTGAGATTCTGGTGAAGAAGTCCCTTTGCAAAGGTAATTAGTCAGAAGCTTCTGATCACACAATTGAAGTCACTCAAACAGTGGTCTGTTCAAAAGTGTGCCCCTCCTCCTCCTGCACATCATTATTTATTGAAAAGTGGGTGAATACGAAAAGTCTCCTCCCATCAGCAAGTTCAGCAAGTTCCCATAGGTATAAATCAGATTAGAGAAAAACAATAATACATCAGCCTGTCCTTGGATTCTTCAACCGACTGAGACCGGTACTAGACTACACTCCCTTCTAGACAACAGTGGAAGAGAAACCCGTTGCCCTTTTCTTCTCAGGCGAAAGAGACAGATAAGAATACAATAGACAATTCTATTCATTGAGCTACACTGAGTTAACTAAATCCAAAACGGCTAAAATATCAATTGAAACTGAAAAACAATGTTAATAACTCAACACTAACCTTTAGGCACCCAAAACACGAGCCACACCAGCAGCGATGTATCGATAGTTGAGCGTAGAAGAGAGATCACTCTAACACTCGGTTAAAAGCAAAAGCAAATAAAATTAAGTAACAATTTTAAAACTGGGAGCTAAAAACAATAATAATAGTACCATTTAACCGGAGAGCAGCGGCAGCCAGTCGCGCAAGCGTCCACTCAACAGTTTTGGAATGACATACACTATACGTACTCACGAACTTGAATCCGCACTCAGCAATGAGGCGCGGAGATCATGGAAAGATGGAAGGGGAGCTACAACGTCCGCACAAATATTTCAAAAGTCAAAAATACACCAAGCCGTCGCAGCCAAGTGGGGCGGGGAACCCCGCTGCCCCAATCAGCAAGATCACAGGCCACCAGCGACGGCGACGCAGAACAGCGGTAAGCGCCGTGAGTGACTGCACGAGGAGGTCAAAGAGACTGGGTTCCAGCTACGATCCGCTTTTATACATGAGGATCACGTCAGCCGGAACCCTGGAAATGTCCTTTTATGATTTCTTTCTCGAGTGACGCATGCGCGTGGGGGGATTTCCGTGCTGTTTCAGCACCGCCACCTGGCGGTCGGGAGGGACGAAATAGAACTACCAACAAGATTGGTCAAATTTAACCATTTTTTGGTCAATTTGACAAATCTATTTTCAGGGTGCACCCTCTGGATTGACACGTCTCATGGAATCTACCAGTCGAGATCCTGTAGAGACCATTTTAACAGTTACTTTCACTAACATGCTGTCATGACTTTATAGATGATATAGAGGAAATGAAAATGTACAGTCTAGGTGGATCAACTAGGTTAAAAAAAATCTTAAAATACAGTGCTCGGCTACACACACAGTATCATCTTACTTTGAATGTGTAGTCTTCTCGACCGTAGATGTCCCAACATCATTCTGTAGACTGAATATCTTGCACTATAACATCAAATTCTTCATCTCCAATAGTAGAATACCTATAAGATTTCCTGCAAAGGAAAACAGATTATAATGCGGCAACATCTATATACACGGTTTTAATATTCTGAAAGAGCATTAGACGCCGCAGAGACGAAGCACCCCGATGTTTAAGCGATAAACATAACTACATGCATTAACGTTGTTAGAAAATGTTATTTTGTTTTCTTGCGTGTTCAAATAAAAATCAAAGTTGAGATCTGTGAAGAGGTTTCCTTGCAAGGTTTTTATTACAGAAAGTTTCTGAAGACACAAATTAATTCACTCAAGTAGTGATCTGTCCAAATGTGTGTCTTTAAAGTGGACCCACATCAGCTTTATACAAAAACAGTGTTTACAGGATATCGTTTCTCCCCTCCCTGAGTCCTTGGGGGAAAAGTGAAGTAGACCGACAGCTCATATCTTAGTTCATCCCAGCTTTTGGAAAATAATTGGACCCAGCTCTTCCTTGAACTTTAGACCGGATAACTAGTGCACAGAAACTCTGCCTGCACTTTTTTAAACATATACTCCTTAGATAAATCACAGGAACCTTATTACACATTCCTTTCACAGGGAAGAGAACAAAATACACTATGCATCAAGTACAATTTAATTAACTGTTTTCTTATTACTACACAGCTATAACTAAATTCAAAACAGTTAAAATATAAATTGAAACAGTAAAAATGTTAACAATGTTAACAACGTATAGTATTTACTGTATGTTTGTTTGTGTATGTCATTCTGAATATTTGTTCAATACATGCATTAACGTATAGCATTTACTATATGTTTGTGTATGACATTCTGAATATTTGCTCATGTCAAAACATTTGAGTCATCCTTTTTCCATTTCAAATTATGCAAATAATCAACTGACGTGAGCGTGTGCCGTGGATCAAAAATGAAAACATCCTCATAACATTAGACGTTGAAAGAATTAACACATAACAGGTACTCTTCAAATTTGGCGGTCAAAAAATCTGATTAAAAAAACAAACCCTTTTTAATTAAGCAATTGTGATTAATCAAAATTCTAAAATGTAATCGATTCGATCAGAGATTTAATCGTTTGACAGCCCTCATCATTTCCCCAAGTCTATTGCATTTATCTAAGTTTTTTGTTAAATTTTTCCTACTATTTTAATTTGTCTATCCTCTCAATTAGTTTGTTCAACACTTATTGTCCTTTAAAGCTGTTCCCACAAAATTCATCATTAATAATTTCTAAATATGTACTTAAGCACAAAGTAAAATTTCACTATGTAAAGGCTGCACATTTCCAATCAAGCTTTTATGGCTCCTCTCACTCGCACGCACGCGCGCGCACACACACACCAAATAAAAAAAGTGAACACCTTGTTATTAACATATTGATGTCACTAGAGTGTGCTTAAAACGTTACAGTAAGAGCTGATCTTGAACGTGAGATAACCCTTGGAACAATAGCAGCTTTGTTGAATCGCAGGAGCCAGTCGCAAAAACTTCTGGAAGCAGCTTCGACGCGGGGCATACTCCGGTCAGCCTGATTTTTCGGTCGTTAATGGCTGTTAAATAAACTTACAGTAGTCAAGAAAGAATTTTTATGACGGTCAGCTGATGTACTGTAGTGTACTGTAGTGCACGCACCTCAAGCAGCTGATATAATCAGCTGACTCCTCAACTTGCTGTACAATGTTAAACAGACAGCACTTTTTTCGTGTTTAATATAGAGCAGTAGATAAACACAAGATACATTTAAAATTGCATACATTGTCAAATTTAAACTCCATCAATAGCTCTGAAACAGAGTTGGCCAAACTCTCTCTATTGCTCTGCACATGGGGAAAGGCGAGGTTTTACTGAACCAGACGTTTTACTTCGACAAAATTACCCAGAAAAATACCTAATATTACATTTAAAAAATTACATCACCATAGTGTCAAAGGTAAGATTTAATCATTATATGCCTATAGCTAACTTTGGGAGGGCTTAAAATACCAAGATACATCCCTTTTAAACTTTTATTTACAACTGCAATAAATTAATCAGAAAATGACGATTTAAAACCTGATTGGGTAAACAGTGTAGCCTCTTTTGCACATATCTCGGAAAAAGTCATTTATCGGCTGCGTTATCAGTGGTATGTGATTCCAAATCGCATCGGTGAACATGTCAGTGTTTTATGGTGACAAAATGGCGACTTTGCCGCCTATGTGGGAGTTAAAAAGCGACCACAATTGGAAGTTTAACATGTAGGAGAAGAACGCAGTCATCAGCGTTTTTCGTTGCCATGGCATCGCATGTCATCTTTCACCTCCCTCCTCTTCTCAAGCAAAGCCTACACACAACATAACACACACAGTCGCTTGTAGAATTTTTATGTATTTGCTTTATCAAACATGACCAAACATTTTATTGTGCCATTATAGTCTAATGGGCACTACTTTTTGTTGGTGTTGGATACCACACTGTGTGTCACCCTAGCGCCGTGATATCGTATTGTACTGCAGCACCTGTTAGTAAAGAAAGTGCAGAAACTGCTAACTGGTATTTGTCTTACTTATAAAGGTTATGTAAGTGATAAATATAACAAAACTGGCGACAAGAGTGACAAATGGACCCAAGAGGTGCTCTCAACCGGACCGAAAGTCAAGTTTTTTATTTTTTTATTTTTAGACGACATTTGCTCAACCCGAACAAGCTAATTGGAGGTGGGGACGAACTGCCAAACGCCAACATGTCTGGAAGATTGGGACAAATGGATAACTTTGATAGAAGCATAGAGGACTGGACAATTTATGTGGAAAGAGTTGAACAGCATTGTCTCGCTAATGCGATCAACAATGAGAGAAGAGTGGCTACGGTGATAATGGTGATACTTAAAAACTACTTGAACCCGGCCCCGTTAGTGATCGGTGAGCGATTCAGGTTTCTTAAGAGAAACCAATCAACAACCGTGTCCGTGTCGGAGTATATTGCTGAGCTATGGAGACTGGCGGAGCACTGTCAGTTTGGAGATTGGCTGTCAGATGCGCTACGGGACCGTTTCGTATGCCGGCTCCACAACGAGCACATACAGAAACGTCTTCTAACACAGGACAAGCTTACTTTGAACCAAGCGCTGGAAATAGCCATATCAGCTGAGATTGCAGCAAATGATGCAACAAATTACAAGGTAAAAACTCTGCAACAAGCTAGTGATGGGATTTTCGGCTCTTTTGGGTGGTCCGGTTCATTTGGATCGGCTCAGTGAAAAGAGCCTGCTCTTTTTGGCTCTCAAACGGCTCTTTTAACTTTAAGTATTTACGACAGATTTAGCATACATTTTGATGAACGACTTGGTGAACTAAGTATTGCACTCTACTGACTGCAAATAGCAACAATTATCAAGCAAAGAAAATGATTTTTATTTATTTTATTGAAAGTTAAAAAGGCTACAAACAATAAATAAGCAACAAAGTTGAAACTACAACCAAACACCAATCAAATAACACAAATAGTGAGTAGTAATTCAAGTACAACAGCAGCAGCGAACAAAACAAACATTATAAGCTACTCACCAGGTCCAGGATAATAGACCTTGTTTTATTTCAAAATGTTCAACTCTTCTGTTTGCTGTCTCCGCGTGTAGTACACTCACTGCATGCCCTGCCCCCTACCCTTTCCCTTCTCATCTCTCCCTTTCTGAGCAGCGCAGCCAAACCTCGTTTCTGACACGTAAAAAAAGAGAGAGAAAAATCGGAAGAGACAGAGAGCAAGGGAAAATAAATGGGCGAGGGAGCCGGCTCTTTGTACCGGCTCGTTCGTGAACGACCCATCACTACAACAAGCTCAGTGTTTAAAATGCAAACCAAACAGCGTGATGTCAAGTTGAAGCCCTGTTTTCGATGTGGTAAAAAGTCACATGACCCCGCCGAGTGTTGGTTTAAGGAAAAAGATTGCCGTCAATGCAATAAAAGAGGACACATACAGAAAATGTGTAAGTCAAAGCGTAGTGATGCTGATGAAAAGACAACACGTGCAAAAAGAGGGAAAAGAGTTGTGCAACAAACTGATTCAAGTTCAAATGAGGAATTGAGCTGCCCGCATAGAGCTGCAAAAGGATGCAAAACCGACATTTCCATACACCTTACGTCCTAAGGTGGAAGCTGAGTTACAACATCTCATGGATCAAGGGATATTAACCAAAGTGGAGTGGTCGGAATGGGCAACACCAATTGTGCCTGTTTCTAAAAATACAACAAAGTGCGTATTTGTGGTGACTTTAAATTAACAGTGAACCCAGTACTGCAAGCGGATCAATATCCGCTCCCTTAAATTTATGAAATTTTTGCGTCGTTAGCAAATGGTGAGCATTTCGCACAGATTGACTTGGCCCAAGCCTACTTGCAGATGGAGGAAAATTCACACAAGTATCTCACACAAGTATCGTGGACATTGCCTTGCGGCAACTTTGGCTTCTTGCCATCGGCCTGAGTTATGTTAGTGATAAACATAGCAGTAGTCTTGACTCAATTTGTGTAGTTGTGCGTGTGAGAGACCTGTCGTAGTCCCCCGAGGATCTCCTGTTGTCGCCGTCTGCCAGGCGGAACGAAGATGTCCGCAGGGGAGGAGGCGTTAGGAGGCGCCCAGCTCAAAGCTACTGATGAGGGGAAGGATTGCCGGTAACGCACACAAGTATTTGCGTGTGATTGTGTGTTAATGTGTATACCTGTGTGTGTGCGAGGAGTGGGCTCGTTTGTTGTCTCTGCAGAGTCCAGGTGGACAACATCATCGGTAAGGACGTATGGGATGAACTGGCGCAAACTTTGTGTGATGAAAAATAAAAAATTCTCTAAAAAGGCTGCCACTTGTGATGAGAGAAAATGGCTGCCACCAGGGCCGCTGCGCCCTATACGCAGAGTATGCATATTGCGTAGGGCACCATCGTCCGTGTGGGGAATGTGTTAATTAGATCCCTTTGTATTTTACAACCGGTTGAGAGGAGAGGGGGGTTTAGTGACATCTCTTCTTGCTCTGAAAACAACGTAAATCTTTATCTTGTGATTGAGGGGGAGCATTTTGGCGATGTGTATTGATGTATCATGTGACTGTCTGAGACGGAGAGGAACGGCTGAGGATTGGTGGAAGAAGACGGGGAGGGGTTTGAAGAGTCACAGAAGGATACTAGTGACTTGCTCGTGGGAGGGGCGTTACAGATGAGGGAGAACATGGCGGCGTTTAGCTGCGACCTCATGTGTCCATAAGCTTATTAAAATAAATCCTAATTTCACCGATCTCATTGTCTGATTTTGATAATCAACATTATGAACACGGGAAAACAAAGAACGATTTTTCAACAGTAGCCATACAGCCACCAGAGCAAATCAACAATCCAATCGTGTCATCTTTTGATCACCCCAACTGCGAAAACTTGTTTGAACCAGTCTGTGGCGCAAAAAAAGGTTGAGGTTGGGTCTTTAATCCGTGCAAACTATTATCATGGCATCATCTTCTTCCTTATCTCCATCCTGGCGAAGGCTTCATAGGCCCCGCCTCCTGTGGACACGCACGTGTTCTCCTCGCCTGCTCTGTTCTTGTAAACAGTTGGAGGGCGATCTGCCCTGACAGGAGGAGGGGCTGCTTCTACACACACTAACACACAAAGTCAAGTCAAGTCATCTTTCTTTATATAGCGCTTTCAAACAGCCTTAACTGTCACAAAGCAATTTACAAAAAACACAACATAAAGCATAACGCATTAACAGCAATACAATACAATCACAACAAACCAGCATGTCTTCATTCCTATTACATACGCTTTGATGTTTGAAGCAGTTAAAGATGAATGAGGAGAGAATCAGTCTCCTTTCAGCAGTTGATCAGAGACGTGATAACATGCTTGACGTCACACACGTTTGCTACAAACTAAGTTTGCTAGAAGCTAGGTCGTAAACAAGCAGCTCCGTGATGAGCACCATACACACAAAAAAGAATGGTCCAATTTTCCAGTCCCATCTAAACGGCTTCTCTTCCAAGCGCCGAAACTTCCATCTAGTGTTGTCACGATACCAAAATTTTAACTTACTGACTTATACCTGTATAAAATACCTCGATACCCGTACTGAAACGGTACCCTGACAAAAATCTAAAACATCAGCAAAAGCAGCAAAATGATTTTTCACTACCGGTAATTCAAAATATTAGGATGTATACATGTTAATTTATGTAAATACTGTATATATTTATGTATATACTGCATGTGCTTTCACATTGCATGACATATTCTTGAAGTACTGTATTTGACTGCATTTGATGTCATCCGTTTTAAATATTGGTAGTACAGTGGCACTCCCATGACTCAATGTAACGTTGCTGGAGTGTGCGTGCATGTCTCTCCTCTTCTCCATTACACTCCCAATTAGTCAAATGCGAAATCAAATACTACAAACTGGGAACAAAATAATTCACACTTGACTTTTTTTAAGGGAAGTGTCAAAAAATGCGTCACAACCTGTCGCTTTCAGTCATCTGGGCTTTTTCTATGCATACCTGTGATTTCCTACTGTGTGCCTGTTCATTGAACGCATCTTGAGTCCACTGCAGGGCCAGGAGTGATTGTTGCTTTTTCTTCTGCTTCTCCGCGAAAAACATTTGCTCTTGTTACAAAACGTCATGTCGGTTGGCTTGCCGTGGCTGTCGGCCATGCAAGAAAAAAGTTCCATATGACACTTTGCGTGTCATACTTCTCAACGTGGAGTGGACGGCCAGCAAGCGCTACTTGATTAGCGCGACGTGCTTCTCAACGAGGAGTGGACGGCCAGCGAGAGCTTCAGTGTTCAGTGCGTGAAGCCATCTTCCCTGAGCCCTCTCAAACACAAGCTGAAAGAGGCGTACCGCTTAAGGCATTTTCCGCATATCGGTAGACAGGCTTTAAAACAGGGTTGGCGGGCTGTCTCGTATAAATTTTTTTAAGTAGCGGCGCTAACAAATTTTTGGGATACTGAGCCATTTTTTATGCCAAAACATCAAGGTACGGTACTGGTTCCGGTATCCCGTGCAACTTTTTTTTATACTTGATAGTGACCACCCCGCCACAAACCCCCGCCCCTATACTAAGAGCCTAGTCTAATATGTATGTCTGTATATGTATATGTATATATATATATATATATATATATATATATATATATACACACACATACAGTATATAGGAGCAAGATGGCCGCGCTGTGGCATTTGCATGGGCGTGTATGGTCTATCATATATTCCATGAGACCATGTTTGTGTGTGTGCGCGTTTGTGTGAGTGAGTGGAGAAAAAAAAAGTTCCCTGTCTCACAAGCGCTCGTCACTTGAGCCAGTCATAGCGAAGCTTCTTAGTGATTGACGTATTGAAAAGGCAGTGAGATTCTCAAAACCTAGTTGTCCTGGTTGCCAGAGTAACTCTTTTGAAAATATACAAGCTGTGCGTAAGAATTCTCCAACATCATAAAGCCACGTTATTGGTTGCTGCAACCTGCCAAATACTGTATTTTCACGACTATAAGGCACATTATAAAGTCTTCAATGTTCTCAAAAATCTATGGTGCGCCTAATAGTGAGGTGCGCCTTGTCTGTGGACCAAGGTCCAAAATCTGACTATGTGAGAGGACTTCCCGCACACATTGCTTATGGAAGAGTCAACTTGGTGGCGATTTCTCCAGCCCCTCCTCTCCCTCTCCGGCATCATTTCCGAGGACACGACAACGAGACTGACTGACAATGAGACGCCGTGTTTGATGGATAACTTGACAAGTTGTTTGTTTCTGATACAGAAGATCATGAGGACTATGGTTAGGATTGATCAAAACCGCCTGTTTTAGCTAAAGATATTACCAAGCTTTCTCCGACAACAACAAAAAAGCTGGGGCTGGGTTGTGGTGGGTGGCGGATGTGGGCGGAGGGGTCGTGGGGGGAGCGGGGGCTGTGGGCCGGTGGGGTGCCTGGCAGAACTGCTGCCGCGGGCCGTGTTGGGGTGGGGGGCGCTCCTGGGCTTACTCTCCGGCCGGTGGACCCTGGAGGGCTAGGGGGTTGCTCTGTTGCCTTAGCGCTACCGTGGCCTGGGGGGCCCTGGGGGGTTGTGCTTGCTCTGTCCTGGCCGGGGTCGACGGCTCCCCTCTTTGGTGGAGGTTTTCATGCATGCCAGATCCACCACACCAGCATCTATCGAAACGCAAACACAATCTGCTTCTTCCTCTGGTCGTTGAATAGGTGGAAGCTGATGTCTGTTGATCTCACTCTGCTTCATCTATCCTTCCTTCCTTCCTTTCCTCAGTCTTCCCTCTGGTCTCTTGAGGTCTCCCTAATTTGTTGGAATTTAGATGTTTCTGGGGTTGGTGAAAAATTCCGGTTGGTAACCCGGTGGGTAGTAGGTAATGTCTGGTCGGTGCTGGATTTCACTTTCCTTTCTTTTCTTTGACCCTTGCTCGAGTCTCCTGACAACCTCACTCCTCTAGCTGGATTCTGAAGTATTCGGTTTAGGTGAACGGTATGGGATTTTTAATCGGTTTTAGGTGTATTAATGAGTACACACTCACACGCACGCACACACACACCCGCACATGCACACACTCATGCACATACAAAAAAATTAAAAGAAGAAAAAAAAGAGAGAGCAATGATGATGACATGTCGAATTGGTAAAATTACCGAATGAACAATACTGAGCTCTCTCAGGAATAAAAAGGATTAAAAGCAACGCAAGTACATTGTTATATACTTCAAGTACAACTGAACTGTTACTGTTACTTCAACCGAACTCAGTTTTGTTCCGTTCGCTGCCTTTTTAAAAACATGTGCCAGCTCTAGCATGTTTTCGCATAATAGCATGCTACCATATGTGTTGAGCTAGCATATGTTTAACCGTGCGTGCGCCCAATAGTGCGGTGCGCCTTATGTATGTGTTAAACACAGAAATAGCACTAGTAACTGTGACTGCGCCTTATAAAACGGTGCACCATATGGTCGTAAAAATACGGTACTCACAATGTTCACACATTCTTATGGTTGTTTGAGTTAGCACGCACGGGTAGGCCTCTCAAGATCATGTATCATGACAAAAGGAGACTAGACCGGTTACGTGATATCGATAATTGCCAATCCGCATCTTCTTTTGTCTGTCATGGCCAATAACATGATGTGCGTAAAAGGTCCTCCCTCCTACGATGCTTGAGCCAGTCATAGCGAAACATGGGCCAATCCGCATCTTCTTTTGTCTGTCATGGCCAATGACATGATGTGCGTAAAAGGTCCTCCCTCGTAAGATGCATGAGCCAGTCACAGCGAAGCTTCATGGTGATCGACATATTGAAAAGCCATTGAAAAGCCAAACTTGCGTTACTCTGTGCCAGTAGCACTTTTTAAACAGATTCTGACTGTTGGGGAGAAAAATTCAAAGTGTTATCTTTAAAAAGAGACCAAGACTATGCTGCTACTCCAAATAATTCAAGAACAGCTTCAAATTTACCTGTTAAGTGAAACATCCACAAAGCCAATCTTTCCTTTTGTACCATTCTTTGTGAAAAATACGAATAACTCTGTCCCTTACTTTGCTAAAGATCCGGTAGCTAAGGCGGTGGTCAACTGTATCTGATTGCAGGTCGTACAACATAACACCACATCCGTTTCGCCCCATTGATGGCACACCCTAGTAACACTCCGCTCCCACCAGGGTACGGGTAGTCTTAAAGGACAAAAGGCATAATAGAGACTTTTTTTTTTGCTTTTTTTTTTTTAATACTTTGTCTTTCTTTATTTCAAATATAAACCAAATCGGTACAATGTCAATTTCAATCAATCAATCAAACAAACAACAATAGAACATAGAGCATTTCCATTTCAAATAAAAGGCAAAAAGGGCATTGGGATTTTTTTTTAAATAAATCACAAGTACAGTCGTTCAATAAATGATGCCAGTCTTGTTGCATTCTTGGTATTAATAAGTAACAGCAAATTATTATAAGATTTCAATTCCTTTTTTCACTGAGCAACATTTGGTTTTGTTCTAAAGAAACTTTTGTGTATATATTGCTTACCTAGTAAAATAATATTCTTTATGCAAAAGTCAAAATGATAAAAAACAAAAACATATTTAATGTTCGTGATGGTAAGATTACCAATCTGTGTCCCTTTAGAACAAGTCCAATATTGAAAATCAAGCCAATTTTGTTTTTAACATACTCACATAAAAATTGTTTACATTTTCACAAAAAACACAATTTCCCACATCCATCTTAAATTTCTCCTTCAAAAGTTCTTTCGTCAGGTAAATATTATTAAAAATTAAAAGTTCTTTGTTTTTCGCTGGGACTGGAAATTTCCAATATTTACATATAATCGCTTTTCTGTCTTCTAATTTAAAGTAATTAAGAATATACAGTGTTACCTCGGAGTTTGAACATAATTCGTTCCTGTGAAGTGTTCAAAGTCCGAATTGGTCAACCTCCGAAACATTTTTTCCCATAGGAAACAATGTAAATGCAATTAATCAGTTCCCAAGCTCCAAAAACAGAAAATTCCTATTATAATTTCTATTTATGTTTTTTTTTTTAATTTACACCATGTAACAGTATTTAAACAATAAAAAATACCTTACCTTTTTTGTTGTGGTGTGATGGCATCAGTGGATGATAAATGCTATGTTAATGCTTGCTTTAGTTCAGTGCTGAGTTTGTGTATTTTACATTAGTCCGGAAAAAAATTGTTGTAACATTACTCAGTGACTCCATATTTTTTGCACTTATTTTATATTAAAATAATAATGCAAATAAAATAAGGCTGTCATATCGGATTATAAGCGAAAAAATCTGGAACGGGACAGATCGGACGTGAATACACGATTCCAAAGCACAAACTGCAAGCATAAAGTGCACAAAGTGTTTTGTGGTGATTAAAGAGAAAATATTATGGGATAATTCTGGCCGAAATTAATAATGCTTACCTTACAGAGAAGAAAGCAAAACAATGAAAAACACGGCTGGCTGCACGGAATGTTATTCAGAACAGGAGAGACTGATGCTTTAAAGAGAATACTAGAAAGAGCAACAGTGATGCCTAGTGACTGGTCTTATTTGCAGAGACAATATTTGCACAATGAATCTTTCGAGGCTTTTTAAAGAAAAGCTCCAAAGC
Source organism: Leptonotus elevatus (assembly GCF_054856555.1). Taxonomy (NCBI): domain Eukaryota; kingdom Metazoa; phylum Chordata; class Actinopteri; order Syngnathiformes; family Syngnathidae; genus Leptonotus; species Leptonotus elevatus. The sequence continues at coordinate 1,946,568 of NC_141248.1, forward strand.
CTTCTAGTAGGGGAAGTCCTGTGGTGCTGGTCCATTTATCGGTATTCTGAAACACGCAGCCAGGTGCTCCCCCTCCAGGCGATTCCGCAGGTCAATTTTGACCTGAAAAGCATCAACACAGTTTGCCTTGTTTTTTCCAATTCACGTAACATGCAATATGTCATATGGTACATAAAATAATTCCGTTGTTCAAATATGGCTAGTTATGTCAGCTCACCTGGACTATTGCAGACTAGTACTCACACACACACAGCTACTGGTGACTAGCTAACTGTAGGTAACTCCGAAACAAGCGCACCATAATATTGGGCGCATGCGTGCTAAAATCAAACGGTAGCATGTATGCTAAAACATACGGTAGCAAACATTCTACCATGTATTTTAAAAAGGCAACTGGAGCAAAACGGTGATTTCGGTTATACTTTATAATTCAACTATATAACAATGTACTTGCGTTATTTGTTGCCGCGCAGCTCTTCAGACACTTTAACCCAGACGTCCACAATCCATTCACATAACGTGGCGTACCTTCATCCGGCGCTGCCTCCCTGTTTGTTTTGGTAGAGTGTGTTCGCCTTCCCTCATTGAGCGCTCCCATGCTTCTTGCAACTTTACTTTCAAAGTCCAGTTTCAATGACCAGTTTGAGTTCCTTCGTTAATCCTTCCGGAATGATGGCAAGCCCCAACTTCGTTTTCTTGCTTCTTCCTCTTCCGAACCATGGATTTATTGATGTGGAATTACTGAAACTGAAAGTTTTAAACATTTTCCAATTACAACAAGTCTTTGCCTTATTACAAAAAATATGTGGCATTCTGTCTGTGCGTTTGGAGATGTTATAGTTTGATTTGGTTGTACATATCAAGTATCATCTCTTTTTTTTAAAGTAATGGTATGGTCCAAAGGTTTTGTTTTGGCCTGTCTGGGATGTTTCTGGGTGGAGACTCAACGTTTTCTTTCCAGACAAGCCACGAAGGCAAGCGACAATCAGTGGCATATGCAAATTATGCTGTGCGACCACACGCTCCTGATTGGTTGGCTGCTTTCACGCTCATTCCTGTTGCATGCTTCCTTGACCATACCTTTTAAAAGTGTAGTCAAGGATCTTTTGTGGCTGTGTCTTCCGGGTGGATCATCTTAACAATTGAGTCTTGATCTCGTCAATTAATCTGCCCCAACGATATCGTGCATGCAGCCGCTGAGCTTCGGATTCAGCCATTCATTATTGTAGCTCCACCGATCTCACCGCATAATTTTTAAATGGCTGAGAGCTGCAAAAGTATGGAGTAAGATCACTGTCAAAAAGACGTATGCGTGGTTAACGGTTCGTATCCATAATAGTACTAATCCTTGTGTTTTCAATGTTTTCACGTGAATCCAAATCAAAATTGTGTGGGTGTGAATTCATTTATTGTGACTACGAATCTAAATAATGTGGGTTAGAATTTTTTTCTTGTGACTATGAATCTAAAACATGTGAGTGCAAAGTAATTCCAATACAACTCTCACTTCTACGACTACGAAGATTCACTACACACGAAATCACGGTTGTGCACGAATCTCTTCTGTGGATTGCCTTTTACGAGTACGACTCTCAATATGCAAATTACAATGACGTCACATCAGGATACAGGGAAGTCACAGGAGAAACTAGTCGAGCCGCGATTCCTCCACCCGCGCATGCATCAAGTAAAGAACGAAGATGTCGGACGATAGAGGGATGGACGGAGCTTCGAACATAACCGAGGAAGTGTCATCAGAGCGGGTGAAGTTAACAATGTAAATATCCAATTTATTAGTAATTTATTGTTAGAATTTTTCTTTCCCCAAACAATGTATGGCTTTGGACTTAGAGGCTTACGGCTATATCTTGCAAGGTAATGAATGTCTTTTACTGCTAGCATTAAGCACGGCGCGAATGATAGTTAGCACTGACAAAATATAAATAATCTGACATACAAATTGATCAAAATGCGCCTTTATCGATTAGTATATAGCGTCATTTGCGCCATTGTCTAGTCTCTTTTTCGTCTTTGCAAACATTCTCCCTTCATCGTGAACTTCCATTTGTATACAGCACATTTACATCAAAGCATGGTTACACCGAAATAATAGTAGACCTCAGTGGTGTACTGTAATGCATACACTTAAAGAAAGTACTATTAATTAGTTTGCTACACTTATATTGTATGAACATTGAATGAGGGTTTATGTAACTGTATCAACTATACTGCTTAGAATTAACATATTCCCCCCAAAAATAAATAAATTAAATTAAATTAAATTAGCACTTACGGTACGATACATTTTTCCAGGCATATCGGCCAGTCCTACCCTCGGGCTCTTTTATTAGGAATAAGCTAAAAATTTGCCACAACCCATTAAGTTTATTTCTGAGCAACAATGTATTCTACAAAAATTACACTGTAGAATGCAGTAGATGACAGCACTCAATCGAGACATAGTTATTGTTTTAACTTGAAAGCTACTGGTTGGCAATTTGCCGGAAATACTAAGTTTAGAAAATATGTGTTTTGAATGTTTGTCCAACCTAATGTTTTGTACGTTATCTGTGGAGGTAATATAGTTTTGTGCTTGTTTTTACGACTAAGATAAGATGGTATTTAATGTATCAAAATTGTGTGTTTTTGTTAACAGGGACCTGTGTCTATGCAATTAATGGAACGAATCAAATCAAGGATTTCTGATGTGCTCAGTCAGCCACACTTGATTTTGGACTATTTCCAGTATGTGGTAAATCAGGAAGCAGAGACAGCTGCCTCAAGTACTTTAAACATTCCAGCTGAAGTTGTAGAGTGTATTTTATCCCTGCAAAGTAAGATCAATGCAGCTGTCCTATGAGTTTTCCTCTGCTATTATTCGAGTTGGAGAACGAGGACGTCCCAAGTTCGTTATTTCTGAAGAGCTTCTGTCATGGCTCATTGAATTCCCTTTACCAGTGTCTTGCATCGCAAGTCTGTTGAGTGTCAGCCAAAGCACAATCTCCCGGCGTATGCATGAACGGGGGTTGACCACAAGAGCAGGATCCCAAATGCAGGTTACAGAATGGTAAAAGGCTGTCTGCAAGCAGATGTACATAGAGTTCAGTGGGATCACATCAAGGAGTCCATGCACAGAGTGGATGCTCCAGGGTTTTTTGGAAAGGATGTCTCGTACAGTAAGGAGGACATATTTTGTGCGAGGACCTTTGTCATTAGTCCATGTGGACACAAACTACAAGCTTAAATGGTAAGATATTTATTTATATATTTGGTGCAATAGATGGGTACTTGAGAAAGGTTCGTCACATTTTCTGACACAGCTTCAAATTATCTCAGTATGTGCTTGTGTTCATGTATACTGTACATTTTTCATAATTTTAACACCCCAAGCCCCTCGTTTACACACATTCTTAACAGTGAATATTCAAAACTTCCCAGTATTTATCTTTTTGCTCCTTTACTTTAAGATGATAGACCCAGACAGCAAGCAATCATTGGTAGAACTTTTGATTCACTTTTAATTGTCAATACTGCTCATAGGTCTTCTGGTGCAGGTTCTTGAATATATTCTATAATATAGTCAACAACAACAACAAAGGAAAAAAAATCATATTTTGAGACACATAACTACAGTATTACGATTTCATTGAAGCTGTTGAGCAATCATATTGAGAAACATGAATAGGGAGAAGTTGGTAGGAAAAGTTTACAAGAAAGGAAAGATTTTAGAAGACAAGACTAGCAGGAGGTCAGGTAGATGGATACAAATCTAGATGCTGTAGATACAGGAGGTGAGGAGCGGGGGGGAATTAAGATTTTTATATTCAGTACTTCACTAAGTACTTTATTAATTCAAATAAATGTCCATGTCTGTCATGGAAATGCATGTATATGGAATACATGATACTTACCCAGAAATGCAGGGATGTATTGCATATATATGTATTGTTGGAAAACGATCCTTTAAGTTTTCCGCATGTTCGTAATGTTGTTTTCAGAATCAGAGTTGAGATCGGTGAACAGTTTCTTCCAAGGTTTTATTTATTCAGAAATTTCTGGACAGAAGCACATGTGTGACCAAACGCCATTATCTCCCCATGCGTCTGTCCCGCTCCTCCCACTTGCAATCGCCATTATACTCACAGCATTCCAAAAAGCCCCTCCCCTTCCTCTTCCCTCTGAGTCTCAAGACAATAACAAATGGTCAATTGCTATGTAAACATTGCCCGGCCACGATCCAGCCCCCCGCAGCTGATCAATCAGGCGGAAACACAGTTTGCCAGAAATCCTGGCACTTTTGTAGACATAATAAAACTTTACAAAGGAATTGATTATAACACATTTTCTCCCCCGAAACAGATGGCTAATTAAGTGATAAAATGTGGAAGGAAGAATCTTCAAACGTTTGGTCACATTATTACCCTCACCAAGCTTTACTAAGGAAATTAAAACAGTTATGACTAAATCCAAACAGTTATTATTAAATTGAAACAGAAGATTCTCTTCAAACCTTCTTTTGGATTCGAAAGAGTCAGAGAAAAATTCCAGCAGGATCTTCATCGTCGCAGACGGCTGGCGCAACATTAAGCAAGGGTTGTGTGAGAAGATTGGACATTATCATTAGAATAAGAAGCAGAAGCACGCATCAATGAAACATCCCTTGAGCAGTGAGAGGAGGTTTGCTTAGCAGTGATGTGGCATTAAAGAACAATTTGATTCATTAAAAGATTTTTCAGTGAAATAAGCATAAGTGTATCACATGTTGATAGTTAAGAGATGTCCCCCTTCCATGGGGTGCCAGGGAGTTTGTGGAGAATCAATACTTCGTTTAATACGATGTGTTGTGGTTGTGTTCAAAGTTGTACTGAGGGGCTTCCAGAGATACCAGATTTGCATACAAATCAATATGAGAAAGAGTGCCGTGATGTAGCAGCAAATGGAGATGCGTTCCCACTTTGAAGCCATCTCGATATGATGTTCTTTGTTGAATGAGAAAATGGCGTTGTCAGCTTCTTTGAGGACCCCAGGGTAGACTGCCCGAGGTCCTACGATTGGTCACTGGCATTATTTTGCCCGTAAATGTGACTCAATCTTTGTTGAATGATGTCCTCAATAGGGAAAACTGGACACTGGATCAGCAGACGTGGTTTTCCGGTGGGGTCGTCAGGTGGTCATCAGATGGTGGGATTGCTGAGACTGGGTTTTCCGGTGGTGGGATCGCTGAGCCTGAGGCGGATCCGGCGGGCCGTGTAGACGAGATGTGGAAGATTTGTCCCTTCCTCTGTGCAGGCAAACTGCACAAGATGTCCTCTCCGTCACCTTGTGGGGTCCAGTCCACCTGGGTGCAGACCATTTTTGTTTAGTCACTTTTAAACATACATATTCACAATCATTTATTTTTTAAGGAGCATCTAGTTGTTTTTTTGTTAGTTGGGAGTTAGTAAATGTTAGTTGTTTAAGTTCTATAGGTCCTGGAACGTGCGTCTCTGTTGGATCAGGAAAAGGTCTGTTTGTGTGACATTGAAACAGAACCCAGCCTTTGGCTGAGTTTAATGACATTCGCACATTCATTAATACAACAGGAAGAGCTTGTAGCCAATTCAAATTTGATGAGGCCAATGCTTTAGCCAATTTTCTTTAATATTTCCTATTTTTCTTTAATCTGTCTTTGGGATTGGGGATAATACACTGAACCAAATGTGCTTTAATCCCAATGCCTTTTCTACAGCTTGTAAATATTTATTTTTGAAATGGGTTCCATTGTCAGATCACAATTTTTTTTCTAGGAAACCCATGTGATGGTATGTAATGATTAATCAAATGTTTTACCACGATATTTACTGTTTTAGTTTTGCATGAATATGCCTCTAGCCATCCTGAAAAGGAATCCACTATTACCAGCAAATATCTGTATCCTGGCACTGGTTTTATCATGTCAGTGAAATCCATAAAAAAAAAAAAAATCTGACCCCAGAGCTGTCACGTCCGGCCGGACCGTGAGCACACTGGGGAGGTTTATATATATGCATACGATTATACCTTTTGCAAACACTGCAGTCCTGCAGTTCATTTTTAACAATTTGTCTCATGAAAGGATGCCACCAGGTGTGTAAATGTCTCAATGTTTCTTCCACACCTAAATGGCATATTCCATGGGCTCCAGAAATTAGATTTTTCAATTGTTTCTAGATTGGATTATTTACCTTCTTTACGCCATATGCTTCATCTTTTTGTCTCTTCTTGGACTTACTTTAGTTTCTTTCACAGCTTGATCATCACCTGAGGACTTATCACATGACTTTGTGTCGGGAGTCACCATTTTGTTGGAAAACGATCCTTTAAGTTGTCCGCGTGTTCGTAATGTTGTTTTCAGAATCAGAGTTGAGATCGGTGAACAGTTCCTTCGAAGGTTTTATTTATTCAGAAATTTCTGGACAGAAGCACATGTGTGACCAAACGCCATTATCTCCCCATGCGTCTGTCCCGCTCCTCCCACTTGCAATCGCCATTATACTCACAGCATTCCAAAAAGCCCCTCCCCTTCCTCTTCCCTCTGAGTCTCAAGACAATAACAAATGGTCAATTGCTATGTAAACATTGCCCGGCCACGATCCAGCCCCCCGCAGCTGATCAATCAGGCGGAAACACAGTTTGCCAGAAATCCTGGCACTTTTGTAGACATAATAAAACTTTACAAAGGAATTGATTATAACACATTTTCTCCCCCGAAACAGATGGCTAATTAAGTGATAAAATGTGGAAGGAAGAATTTTCAAACGTTTGGTCACATTATTACCCTCACCAAGCTTTACTAAGGAAATTAAAACAGTTATGACTAAATCCAAACAGTTATTATTAAATTGAAACAGAAGATTCTCTTCAGTATATTGTCAGAAAGCTTGTTTTTATGACTATTAAATTATATTTTATGCCCATAGTACCTGACTCCCTGTTCCTATGACCACTGCTGATATGACTTGAATTTTCACTTGGGATCAGTGAAGATTGAGTATTACTATTAGGCCTTAATATTAGCCACTACGCATTCAAACATTATTTCTGTCTTTCTGTACAGATTTTCTATCGGGAAGCAGCAACAAATAACCGCGCAAACACAGCTCATTACTTTTCACCTGATTAAGTCATTTTCCTGATGTAGAATAGAGTGCCTGTGGCGAGATGTTTGGACCAGCGTGACATACCTATACTATGACGTTCTTCATAGTCTTGAAGAAGATGGCCTTTTGGATTTGCCAGATGTTCTACATCTGTTTTGTGCCCAATACGTGTTCCTTCCGCGTCTGGTAGAGGCCCTTCACATATTCACAGAAGGATGGGACAACCATGAGGTCACATGAGGAACGCACACCAAAGTCAGCAAAATATTTTTTATGATTATTTCCTCTATGTTCTGAGGAATACACATTTAACTTTGTGTTTATTTATTAAAACATTTTCTATTGTCACTGCACTTTTGTAGGTCAGTGTGTGCTTTGGAATGTTTTTGAAGTTTTTCTAAATCATTAACCTCATAGCTTAATGGACTCCATGCACGCCCTTCTAATTGGGGTATGATGGCATGTTAACTTCTAGTCCCTAGTCCAATGCATAGCGATTGTCTACACCAGGGATCCCCAACTGGCGGACCGCGGTCCGGACCCGGACCCTGAGACCATTTTATCCGGACCTCCAAGCATTTTTTGTTTTAAAGTACGATAATATGTTCATTCTTAACAAAAGCCATTTTTGAATAGGCGCATGCGAGGGCAGCTATGATTGAACCGGGGTCCTTTGACCGGCAGCATGCTCTTATTTACATGGGAAAGTGGGTGAACTATGGCGCTGTCTAAAGTTAGAAAAGTTGACTCTGAAAACCGAGTCTTTAGAGATGAGTGGACTGAAGCTTACACTTTCATTTTGCCAGCAGCGAGTGCTACAAGGCCAGTGTGTCTTATATGCACGGAGTCTGTTGCTCTTGTTAAAAGCGCCAATATCAAGCGGCATTACGAGACAAGACACAAAACCTTCGTCGCAAATTACCCGCCAGGATCAGCGACGAGGGCACAGAAATTACATGAACTGAAAGGACAGTATGAGCGTGCAACACGGGTAATTGCACAGACGCTAACGGCACAACAACGAGCATACGAGTGTTCACTACGTGTGCAGTGGATTTTGGTCAAGCACAAAAAGCCTTTTAGTGACTCCGGGATGATCAAAGAGTGTATGGAGGCGATGGCAGAAACGCTATTGGAGGGAAAAGAGGGACAGCAGCTTAAACAAAAGGTCCGACAGATTCCACTATCATCCACAACTACAACAAGAAGAGCCGAGCTGCTATCCGAAGATGTGCAGTCCCAGCTCGACAGCGCCATTCAAAGTGCCCCATGCATCGCATTAGCTGCTGATGAATCAACTGACTGAGTTATTTTTTGAATGGTAATAATACTTTTTTTTTTTTAAATTGAATGTTAAACATGAATAATTTGCAACCCACTGTTGTGGTCTGTTAACAAAAAGTTCAGATTTGCACTAGATAAGTGAAATGCTTTTTGAGGCACATTAATGTCACCTGTTGCACTTTAAGTGAAATACTTAATCACAATGTTAAGGTTTGTGCAAGAGCACACGTATTGCACTTCTAGGCAGTATACAGATATAAGAATAGGAGTTAGTTAATGCGCAATACATTTTTGTTACACTGTGATTTACATTCAAATATATTTGCACTAAAATGAATGAAAGAGAGTAAGTTTAACAAGTTGTATTATTGTCAATGTAACAGCACGTTTGCAATTTAATAAAAGAAAAGAAAAATGAATTATCGTCTGAATGTTGTTGCATGTTCGGACCCTGGTCTACTAGGCTGATGGAGTTACTGGACCTCTTGCCGGTTTAGTTTGGGACCCCTGGTCTACACATACACTTGGATGGCTTCTTTTGACTGACTCAACTTGATTTGTTTTTGAGTTTTTGTCTAATTTTGATTTGTTTTGCCATGTGGGAATGGTTTGTAATGGCTTAGTAGAGGTGTAACAAAAAATAAAAATAGTCAGCCTATACTGTGCATAAATTCACCCATTGTGGTTGGGAGGGAGGCGTTCGCATAAAAAACACGAGTAGACTTAACATAACAGCCCACCGTAATTATCCATCTTTAAAAAATAAATAATAATCTTCTAAATTATTCAGTAATTTCATCTTTACCTGCAATGCCCACATTTCCCCAAAAGATGGCGCACTTGTCCTGCCCTTGACAGTGGCTCAACCCATTTCAAAACAAACCGTGCAATCAAATACATTTATTTGCTGTGATGTATTCTTCGTGATTGATGTCACTCTTCGGCGGCAAGCTCTGCTATTTCTATCGTGTCCGCTTTGAGCCTGCTACGTTCAGACCGGTGTGAAAACGTGAAAATATTGCGCTGTGCGTTTCGTGTGTGTGTGATCACTGGGGTGACTCCACACCAAATATGTACGCCAACGTCCTCATTCACCATTATCATCATGTTTCTTTTTCAATCTTTTTGATTGAAGTCTCGGCCGCTAAAGAGCAGCGCTGGCTGAGTTACGTACATACTTCTAGGTCCCAAAGACTGCAATAATATTGTCCGACGTTTTTTATTTTACTTTACAAAGTGGGTATTTTGTCAGGACCAGCACCTCGCCGCTTAGCGCCATTTTGCTGATTCATACAACAACTCCAAGTATCAATTCAGCGCAGGTTCTTGTGTCCGGGGTACCACTTTTTTATTATTTTTTTATTTTTATTTTAAACTACAATTTCTTCACTTAATGTCTGTCAAACGTACTAGGAGTGTCCCGATGTAAGTTTTTCACTTGTAATACTATACCGATATTGCAACCATTACCAATATTGATCAGATATCAGCAGGAATGATACAGGACTTTATTTAGTTTTAAGTATGAAATGTTCAGAGAGACTTGATCAAGTGATACTATTTGAACAACGAGAACAATCGTCAGAAACTGTCGGTATGAGGAAAATATGACCCATTTATTAACATTTTGGTTACATAAATTCAACTCAAACATGGAAATGTACTTGAATAAAATAAATACAAAATAAATGGATAGACACCGCACAATAACAATAAGTAATGGCAATAAAAGCAAATTATACCATTTGAAGTGCAAAACAACAATTCAAGGTTACTTACAGTATAGTATATTCAGAATAAATTTGGAATTGACTGCTTGTATATGAGTGATAATATCGGAGTTTTTGGATGTAGACCAATATAATCAGATACTTTTTATTGGGGAGTGACAACGGACCGATATCAATATCGGATCGGGACACCCATAAAACGTGCTGTTCTACCTGGGTGAAAGCTATTTTGCACATTTGAAAGGCGCAGTCCTTAGTGCATACTGATAATAAATCGGGTTGTACATGTATTTTTTGCTATGAGGTTTGCACACTACACGTATATCTGGCTAAAACACACTATCCAAATTGTCATGTGACCCGCAAGTCAAAAAGTTTGTCCACCCTTGTGTTAGACTAACATACACCATCATAAATATTTCAAAAATGTGGTTATTTTTCCTTCAGAGGGTGTCCCAGTAGCTTGAATAAAGCAAACATAGGAAATGCTGTGCATATGGTCCAATGCTCCATACATATTGACCTACCTAGTTCTAAAACTTCAGATTGGCACACATTGTGCTAAAATCCTCAAAATATGACTCATGTAGCCAATTTAACTTCTTTTGTATTTTCGGCAAACACATGCTGTTTCATAACCAATATTTATTCTTCTCCTCACGATGATGACACCCCACCTTCTTCTCAGAACATGGAGCTATTTGAAACCGACTGGGAGACGTTTGGTGCTGTACAACATAAACATTTATCTACTTGTGCCAGTGCGTTTTATACATTTCTGATCCACACTTACGTACATTTATCTGTAATATAGTGCAATTGAGTAGAAATGTCAATATTTATGTTACGTAACTAAAATGTATACTTGTGCCCCTAAAATGTGACATTAGGGCCAACTGTGCTCCTAGTGAGAGAAGAGTCCTTATTTACTACCATTTACATTGAAAGTGACTTTCAGCTTTTCCCTGTCCAGTCGCCACAGGAGTCACAACATGTGCTTTGCTTACATCAAATGTCTCCTTTTTGCTGCAACAACCAACCCATTTTTTTTCTGTGACTTGGATGTGCAGTGGCTCATAACTTGTGGATTGACCATGAATATAATCCGTGCTGCAGGACAACAGAAAATGCTTGCCTCTATTATGCTCTTTTGTCTCTAAATCTAAAACATACAAGAATCTTCAATTTCCTGCAAGTAGTCCTGTAGGAAGTTCATGATTTTTACTTCTTTATGCTGCTTGACAACCACTGTCACTGAAGACAGGGCAACTTCTTTCCATAAGAAAAGCAGCATCCACCTTTAATAAAGAAATGAATTTAAGTCTGCATTGACATAGCAAATCTTCCAAAATTGTAAATCTTGGAAAAGACAATGTGCAATTAAAGGCAGTCTAGAATAAGATATACCGCATCTTCTATCCCTGGAACAAAAAGTGGCAGGCACAGGTCTGGGTGATTCCTCGTTACTTCTGCCAAGTCATAAAGATGTAGACCTTTTCTTATCTGGTCAAGCATTGGCATTACTCTCATCGTCGAGTGCAGTACAACAGTCCTAATGGACAAAATGTTTGAACAGGAGAATATACTTTAGCAATAAACCTGTTATAGGTAGAGGCTATATAGTAGTTTTGTAAATTGGACGACTTAAAGGTGTATTCAAGGATTTTCTCAAAAGGTAGAAGCCAAATGTCCGTTTGTCAGTTTTTGAAAAATGGTATGCGGAAGACCATCGTACCAACTCTCCTGCTTGTCCGGGGCAAACAAAAAATGGGGTGTTATATTTACTTTAAAAAAACTACAGTAATTTGTGGATTATAAACTGCTACTTTTTTCACTTGCATTTGACACTGTGGCTAATACAAAGCTTATCCATCAGATCACAGGGGGCGCACTATAAAGGAAGCTCAAGAGCGTCAGGCAGAGCAAAACAAAGCAAGTGAGCCCAAATACAGTAGGAGACAAAGAAAGAGAGCAAGACAATTTGCACCCTCATTATGGAAAATAATGTAGCGGGAACCCTTATATACTGGTGCAGTAACATTAAAACACCTGCGGCCTATAGTCAGGTGCACCTTGTAGTCCAGAAATTACTGTAGTAAAGGTTGTTGCACTCAAAAATAAAAGTACATTTTACAAGGAGGAAAACTTTACTAGATTTTATCGAGTAAATCCCAATATTTGATATATCAAATGTCGGGAACGTGCAAGCTAATCATCTTCATCAGTTTCTGCAGCCGGCCTCCCTTCATTGACGGATGTCCTCTTGCGGCTCTCAGCCATTTTCAAAGTATGCGGTGAGATCGTTGGAGCTACAACAATGAATGCCTGAATCCGAAGCCCAGCGGCTACATGCTACAAACACTTCAAGTGCGCATGCGCAGCTAGGAACGATCACGCACTACATCGTTACGTTAGATTGATTGACGTGATCGAGAATCAATCGTTATGATGATCCAACCGGAAGACGCAGCGACAAAAGATCCTTGAATATACCTTTAAAGCAGTGTACCACAATTTTGCATGAAACCAATTCAGTTACTTGTAAGCAGTATTTTAAAAACATTACCAAACAATTAGCCAATTGCAATAAAAAATATTTAACATGCCCTTTCCTTAATGAACAAATGTCATCATTATACCTAATCATAGTTTCTCTTTTCCCAGTACACACAGTCCCACTGTACCTGCAGGTCACAACATCATCAAGGTCAATGATGTTGTCATCACTGGCTCTGCTTATCTGAAAACAGTAGGTGTCAAGTGAAATGAAGTTGCATTGTATCAAACTGTGCAAGCCATGTGGATAACGCAAGTAACTAATAAAAAATGTACCTTACTACTCGCGGAAAAAGTTAGGGCAAGGTCCACCTTGTGATAGACTAGCTTCCATGATTTCTCTTGCACTCCTAACCAAAACAAGAAACCAGCACATACATTGCAAAGCAATATTTCAACTAATAAGCAAAAACAAATCACTAAACACCCGAAATAGTTGCAGTCCAAACTATTCATACAATAAGCAGGAATCTTCCCTTTTTTATATGTCCCTCCAACAAACAGTCTTCTTTCAATCTCTGCAACCATTTCTAATTTACAGAAAATACAATAATTATTTCAGTGTTGTCTCACACGTACGAATGCATTAGTGCATTATTCTAGTCTATCCTTTTCAGCCGCAAAATGTTATTTACCTTACTGTGTTGTGTGGTTAAAGATTCAAGTTTGTGCAGTCTTAAATCCATTAATAGATCGTTCTAATAAAACAACATGTATAAGGCGATTACAATCTACAAAAGTAATAGGGGAATATATGGATGACTTTGGCCTCGTCGACAGCTGGAGACTTAAAAACCCAAATAAGAAGGAATTTACCTTATTTTCCGCTGCGCACCGGTCTTTTTCAAGAATTGATTTTTTTCTTACAAATAACTCTATTGCCGATAAAACTGTTACAAAAATACATCCTATTATTATTAGCGACCATGCACCAGTCTCCCTTTCCCTACAAGTTGATTTTACCTTTAAACCACCACCGACATGGCGTTTTAATATCTCACTGCTAAATGACGCAGAATTTGACAAAATTATAATAAAAGAATGGGCAGACTTTTTGGAAATAAATGACTCTCCAGACCTATCTCCATCTCTTCTCTGGGAAGCTGGGAAAGCAGTAATTAGAGGTAAAATTATATCATATTCATCTTATAAAAAGAAACAGGATCAAAAATTTGAAAAAGACTTGGAAGATAAAATTAAACAACTGACGGATGAGTACGCAATAAACCCAAATAACCAAATATGGACTGACTTACAAAATACAAAAATACAGTTAGACGATATGCTAACTAAAAAGACAGAGTTTATAATACAACTTTGAATATAACAAATCAGGTAAATTTCTTGCAAACCAACTTCGGGAAAAATCGCTTATAACGGCTATAAAAGGGACAACTGGTGAATGTACACAATCACCAGAAGAAATTAATCAAATTTTTTATAACTATTATCACAATCTATACTCAGAAACTAATAAGCCTAACCTAAAGCATATTGAGGCATTCCTCAGTAGCTTAAACCACTGAATATAAAGATATGTTAGATGCACCACTTACTATAAACGAGTTGTACAGTGCTCTAGATAGTATAGTATGCCAAATGGCAAAGCACCTGGCCCGGATGGTTATCCGGCTATATTTTTTAAGCACTTCTGGCTAATGCTTGCTCCACTATTCTTAAGAGTAGTAACAGAAATTAAAACTAATGGTCACATACGCCCACACATGAATACAGCAGCAATTAAACTTTTATTAAAGCCAGAAAAAGACCCCACCCTTCCATCAAGTTACCGTCCGATTTCACTAATTAACACTGATATTAAAATTATCACTAAGGCTTTCACATCTAGATTAGAAACAGTAATCCCGACAATCATTCATAGCGACCAAACAGGCTTTATTAAAGAGCGTCACTCTACTAATAATATTAGGAGGCTCTTTAACCTTATTAGCATGTCACAGCGGCATGATAAAAAGGCAGTTATTATATCATTGGATGCAGAAAAAGCTTTTGACAAAGTTAACTGGTCCTTCCTCTTTGCTGTTTTAAATAAATTTGGCTTTGGGAAGTCATTTATTCACTGGGTGTCAGTATTATATGATTCTCCTAAAGATACAGTTACTACTAATGGGACTATATCTCAGTGTTTTACTCTACAGAAAGGCACAAGACAGGGATGCCCACTGTCGCCTTTATTATTTGCAATATTTATTGAACCGCTTGCATTAGCCATACGCCAGGAAAGAAGGATTCAAGGAATTCACTCTGGGGTAACAGAACATAAAATTAATCTATATGCTGATGATATTTTACTTTATTTAGAAAAGCCTGCTATTTCGTTAGGGGAAGTATTTAAATTAATAACTAAATTCTCACAGTTATCAGATTTTTCTATTAACTGGACAAAATCAACACTTCTACCAATTACAGAAAATTCATGGAACCCTGTGTCACGGGTGGGTAAAGTTTGATGGAGGACCCAGTCGCAGGGAAGCAGGGCAAGGAGGCGAAGAGACTTTGCACGAAAGCGGCGAAGAGACTTTGCACGAAAGCGGCCGAGGAAAGGAGGCCCGGGGACTTGAGGCTGCGGCGGCAGACCTGGTTCGGGGGCTTGAGGCTGCGGCGGCAGACCTGGTTCGGTGTCTTGAGGCTACTGCGGCAGACGTGGTTCGGGGACTTGAGGCTGCTGCGGCAGACGTGGTTCGGGGACTTGAAGCTGCGGCAGACGTGGTTCGGGGACTTGAAGCTGCGGCAGA
Source organism: Leptonotus elevatus (assembly GCF_054856555.1). Lineage (NCBI taxonomy): Eukaryota > Metazoa > Chordata > Actinopteri > Syngnathiformes > Syngnathidae > Leptonotus > Leptonotus elevatus. The sequence continues at coordinate 1,962,012 of NC_141248.1, forward strand.
CGTGGTTCGGGGACTTGAGGCTGCTGCGGCAGACGTGGTTCGGGGACTTGAAGCTGCGGCAGACGTGGTTCGGGGACTTGAAGCTGCGGCAGACGTGGTTCGGGGACTTGAAGCTGCGGCAGACGTGGTTCGGGGACTTGAAACTGCGGCAGACGTGGTTCGGGGACTTGAAACTGCGGCAGACGTGGTTCGGGGACTTGAAACTGCGGCAGGCGTGGTTCGGGGACTTGAAACTGCGGCAGACATGGTTCGGGGACTTGAAACTGCGGCAGACGTGGTTCGGGGACTTGAAACTGCGGCAGACGTGGTTCGGGGACTTGAGGCTTGCTACTCAGAGCGCCACCAGCCGGAGCCAGGCGACGCCCGAATTCTCCAACAATTTCTTTGTGGCTGCGGCAAGGAATTGTTCCTGGGGTGACAGCGCTCCCGCTGGGTCCTTCTCTGGTTGGTTCATTCTGTCAAGAGGGTAAATTTTGGTGGAGGACCCAGTCGCAGGGAAGCAGGGCAAGGAGGCGAAGGTGAAGTGCAAAAATAAATTTAAATATTCAAAACAAAAGCGAACTCCAAATGTCAGTAAAACAAAACACACTTAACAAGACCAAGGGAGAACACACAAGGAAAACAGAACCCAAACATGACACCCTGCAAGCCAGGACCCACACTACTCATTTCCTATAGGTAATTTAAAATACTTAGGCATAAAAATCTCACCTAAATTAACTGATTTAATTCATTTAAACTTTACTCCACTTCTGGATAGCATTTATAGTGACTTGGAGCGCTGGAATAATCTTCCTATTTCTCTAATAGGACGAATAACCACTATTAAAATGAAAGTTTTACCCAAAATAAACTATTTTTTCTCAATGATTCCATTTAAACCTACGGCTAACTGGTTGCAGTTGTTGGACTCAGCCGTTACAAAATTTTACTGGAATAAAAAAAAAAGCAAAGATTAGTCTATCTACTCTTCAGAAAAATAAATCCAAAGGAGGTCTAGAAGCACCAAATTTTATGCACTATTATATAGCCAACCAGCTACAATATATTATTTTATGGGCACAACCCAATAGAGATACTAACTGTTGGCTGGAACTAGAACAGAAGGATTGTAATAACCTCAGACTCCTAGATTTACCCTTTATTACAACATCGATTAAGCGACATAACTGCTTTAAAAATCCAATGATTTCCGCCACCCTGACTGTCTGGTGGAAGGCACTAGAAATGACAAAAGCCCAAGTGGAGCCCTGCGGGCTTTCTCCCCTATGGCATAACCCTGACTTTCAAATTAACAACCAATCGTTTTATTTGAATGTGTGGGAGCAGAAAGGAATTACACATCTCCACCATCTCTTCTCAGATAATATGTTTATATCATATACATCCTTGCTCCAAAAATACAAAATAAAAAACGGAAACTTTTTACATTATTTGCAAGTTAAAAGTATGATAAAGAAACAAATTCCAACACTTCAGGGTACGCTCCAACCGCCTGTTTTAGCTAAAGATATTACCAAGCTTTCTCCGACAACAACAAAAAAACTCTCAAAAATATATAAGTTACTTTCATATACTAATAAAACGTCTTTACCCATCTCGAAATGGGGAACAGACTTGTCTATAGCTCCGGAATCTGACTTTTGGATTCAAGTTTGTGAAAACATTTTTAAAATGACAAAACACACAAATTTACAACTTATCCAATATAAAATTATTCACAGAACATACATTACTCAATATATGATGAAGAAAATGGGACTCTCAGACTCCTGCCCCCGCCCGGTTGGAGAGGCCCCGCTGGTCGCTCCTCTTAACTCACTACACTAGGTTTGCACAATACACTTTTATAGACATATAGGGCACATAACACACTTTGGGGGGTGGGGTAGGGTGGAAACACCGTCTTCACCCTACAACTCCCCTCCAATTTTAATGCACCACACAACTTGGGGGGGGGGGGGGCTTGTGGGGGTGCCATCGGTTGGGGGCCGCAGTATAGAGCAGTGCGGCGGTCCCCTGTCCGTGCCCCCCCCCCCCCCCACCCTATCTATTTTTTGGTGGGGTGCCTGGCGGGCCTGCAGTGCCCCGTCCTGCTGCGTTGGGTCGGGGGCGCGGGCCGTGTTGGGGTGAAGGGCGCTCCTGCTCCTGGGTTTGCTCTCCGGCCGGTGGCCCTGGCGGGGCCAGGGGGTCGTCTTTTGGCGCTGCCGCGGCCTGGGGGGTGTTGCGCTTGCTCTGTTCCGGCGGGGGTCGACGGCTCCCCTCTTTGGTGGAGATTTTCATGCATGCCAGATCCACCACACCAGCATCTACTGAAACTCAGACACAATCTGTTTCCTCCTCAGGTCATTGAATCGGTAGAGGCTGGTGTCTGTGGATCTCACTCGGCTTCGTCTGTCCTTCCTTCCTTTTCTCGGTCTCTCCTTCGGTCTCTTGAGGCCTCCCTGATTTTATGTTTTTTGGATTTGCTGGGGTCTGGATGTTTCTTGGGTTGGGGAGGAGTTCTGGTGGGTGGCCCGGTGGGTGGTGTCTGGTCGGTGCTGGATTTCACCTTCCTTGGTTTTCTTTGGTCCCCTCGGGTCTCCTGACGGCGGTGTTCGATTTAGGTGAACGGTATGAGATTTTTTCTAATAGGTTTTTGTGAGTTAACAAATACACGAACGCACGCACACACGCACGCACGCACGCACACACGCACATACACATACTCACCCACACACAAAAAATAAAAATAAAAAATAAAAATAAAAATAAAGAGCAATGATGATGACATTTCCGAATGAACAATACTGAGCTCTTTAAAAAACAAAACAAAAAAAAAAACACACGGATTAGTACTATTACAGATATGAACCTTTAATCACGTGTATGTCTTTTTGACAGTGATCTTGCTCCATACAAGAGGACATACATCTATAAAGTGAGGCTGGCTGCAGAGACTGATGAAGATGATGATGATGATGATGATGAGCTCGCACGTTTCTGCCATTTGACAGGCGTTTGTCCCGGGCGAGCAGGAGAGCTGGAAGGTTGGTCTTCCGTGCGCGCATTAAAAAAAAAAAAGTGACGGAAGTCAAACGGACACTTCTACTTTTCGAGAAGATCTTTGAATACATCTTTAAGTAAAGTAGTTCTGCCTACAAATAAAGTGCTTGTCCTACAAGTCATTCTTAAAGTACATGGACTTCTTGGGTTTTTTGGCCTTTGATTAGGCAATAAATCATAAATGCAACATCACTATTGAAGGTTGCAATTACAATATAGGCAATTGACATATGCTTTTAATTGACAGGGGATTAACATAAGTGTATTCAAACAACCAATAAAATATCAATATGCAAAGATAATACAAGGTGGTTGTGATTACTTCGAGAATCCAAATTATTGCAATTCAATCTGTACCTTGTGGAATCCAGACAGTTTTTGAGACAGATGCTCTTTTATTCTGAGGGTTTTGGAGCCTCAGTTGGGCCGTGAGGGCCGCCGGTCTGAGGCGGCCCTCGTCCCCCCAAGTGCAGACCTAGTGCCGCCCTGTCCCCGAGGGGCACTTCGCGGCTGCCGGTGGAGAACCCCGTTCCGCGTCGTGGCCCCCAGGGCGGCCCCTTTCCCAGAGCTCCTCAGCGAAGTGCACCCCCCGCCATTCATTCCTATGGCGGCGCTCGGGAGGGCCGGTCCTTCCTCCCTTCCTTGACCACGCCCGACAACTTTAAAACCACGGGCGCGGACTATTGCTCTCTCTCTCGTCTTCTGCCGCTGTTCCTGTTATCTTCCACCTTTTTTTTCCCGTCTCGGCTCTGACCTCAGATCAGACGAGACGACCCGCTGAATAGATTTTTTATATTCGTTTTTATTTTCCACTTTCATTTATTCATTTATTCTGTAACGAATACTGCCAGTCACCCTCAATTTTTTTTTTTACTTTTTGTTCTCCTTTCCTCAAACATTTCACTCTTGGAAATATGTGCGAGGTCAACTGGGGTTGGGGTGAGAGATAACAACTCTCCCCCTCCTTTTTCACTCTCGCCAGAGACGGCCAAAAGGCCTTCCACCCTTTTGAAGTCAACCATCACCCATGTCACCACGATGTTAATGTTTACTTTTCACCCGCCAGAACCACAATGGTTTATGGTACTCCATGGGCTCCATCCTCTCCCCTGTTGAGTTGGGGGATTAACACCACAGATAAACCCTACACCAGATGTTCAGTTGAACCCAGGTGATCACATTCCAGCGTTCATGAAAGTTACATGTGACCACAGCGCCTTCAAATAGGGACGATCGGAACTTGGAACACCTATGACCCACAAAGCAATCTTACACATTTCATCTAAAATAATTCATCACATACAAGTGAATGTACGTACAACTGAATGTTTCACACCATGTATGTTTTGTTTGTGTTTGGAAAAGAATGTCAATACATTTTAACCTCAAGAGAGTTCTTGAGGGTTACTCCGCAAAGAACGAAATTACCTTGTGCCGCAGGATTAGTCGATATGTGTAACTATAACATGTTTTGCTTGGAAGAACTTGGCTCGCCAGCCTGACCAATTTTTAATTATTAGTTATTAATTCTTTAAATAATTTGGAGTTTAAAAAAATCTTGGAGTTGAGTCGAGTCAAAGAGGGAGGGGCGGTCCTTCCTCCCTTCCTTGACCACGCCCGACAACTTTAAAACCACGGGCGCGGACTATTGCCCTCTCTCTCGTCTTCTGCCGCTGTTCCTGTTATCTTCCACCTTTTTTTTCCCGTCCGTCTGGCCCAGAACAGACAAAAGGACTTCCCACGTGGCACCTTTGTCCAAAAAACGACCAAGTGTCTCGGACTTGGCGATCGTACCGGAGGCGCGGTGCAAAGAAGCCGGCACGCGTCCGCACGGTCAGACGGACACATCCTTTTTGTTTTGTTGTTTTCATTTTTCATATTTTCTTTTTTTTGGTGGCTCGTCCCACCTTGGCAACACAAACTTTTCCGTGACCCCGTTGGGGCCAGCCATCACAGTTGAACGGACACGCGCAAGTCCAGTGCGTCACGCCGCACCTGCTCTCCGAGTCCCATCGCGGCGAGAGCAGGTTCAACGGCTGATCTCCCTCGGGACGCAGACACGCAGCGTATCTCGGCTTCAGGTGGTTGGCCAGCTGATACGCGGATCTCCCCGTGCGCCAAGAGGACAACTCCGGCTGAAGTCCCTACCGCACCTGAGCCGAGCTGTGTCGCCCGCGTACGACTGCGGAACAATTTTTCATAATTTTAATTTTTGCCTTGTTTTTTTGGAGCAGTTTTTCCTTTCTTCTTTCTTCAACCGATCTTCCCTCCGCCCGCTCGACCCACCTCACTCCAGTAAGTTGCACGTCTCATGACCAATTTGAAAATATCGCTGGTGCAACTTCCATTTCAAACATCTCACAGATTTGGCAAGTCAAAATTCGTCCAAAAGACAACATCAATTATCGCTACAATTAATTTATTCATGTATTTATTCATGTATTTATTCATGTATTTATTCATGTATTTATTCATGTATTTATTCATGTATTTATTCATGTATTTATTTTTAATTTTGGCAGTTTTAGTCCATACTGCTAGATCGAAATGTTATTCAAATGAGGGGGCGGTCCTAAGCGTGTCCTTAGTTGGACGTTGCAAACTACCTTTCATTGGTCGAGTGAGCGGGTCGGCCAACAAAGAATTCTCGCCGGCTTGCATTGGAGAGCTAAAGCAATGGACGACTATCTGGTCCACTGTTACCTCGACTTCTTGTTGAGCAACACAAGTCGCAAGAAACAACATGCGATCGGGAGAGTCACCCTTCCCAACGGCATTCATCACACGCATTTAAGAGTTTTGATCGTCCCTTTAGGAACGCTACGGAGACTTACCTTGCTTTCTTTATAGGCGTTTCACATTGCTCGGCAGAGAGCCAGCTGTCGCACTGAACGCATTGCGACATAAATAACAATGGCGGTGTACATCCAAATAAAGTTAGTAACAACCAAATAAATAACATAGAAGACTTGTCATTACAGTCGTGGTTCCTTCTCAGCAAGTGGTTGAAAGTATCTTCTCTCGTAGCTAAGCAACTGTCCATCAGGCTTGGGAAATTTCCAGTGTGTGAGTGCTGAAATGTACTCTCAAACCATACTGGAACCACTCTGCAAAAACTGTGAAGAAGGAAAAATAAATAAATAAATTTATTACCAATCTGAATGAGAGTCAAAATTTGGGAAAAGTGAGATGAAGCCACAGATGTTTACCACTGACAGCACAAATCCCAGGGCCATTGGAAAGAAAGATCTATGGATAGAAAGTCAACAGCTTTTTAAAAACTTTGATGCAACATGCATACACACAATTTGAGCTCTGCATTTCATCCATCACAGTGAACACAGCAAACTCTGTTATGACCCTGTGGGTCATTTATTGTTTTGTATCTGTGCTGCAATCCTCTTTCTCTTCTGTGTGTGTGTGTGTGGGGGGGGGGTGTGTGTGTGTGTGTGTGTGTGTGCGTATGTAGTGGGGGTGCGTGTGTGTGTGTGTGTGGGGTGTGTGTGTGTGTGTGTGTGTGTGTGTGTGTGTGTGTGTGTTTGGATAGAGTGAGAGCAGGTGTTGCCCATTTAGCCTCCTTGTTGCTGTGACCTGCACTCTGCCCTCTCTCCAGCCAGCCCACCACCGGGAAATGCCAGCATTGTTAAACTGTATTAAGCAATACTCAGGCCCCGTCCACACTGAAGACAATCTTCTGTTTCAATTTAATTATAACTGTTTAGATTTAGTCATAACTGTGTTAACTCAGTAAAGTTTGATGAGTGAAGATTCTTCCTTCCACTTATCTGGGAAAAGTAATGTGTTGGGAGGTTTCCTGTGTATATCTGAGGATGTGTATGTTTAAAGTGCTGTCAGAGTTTCTGCTCATCAGGTCTAAGGTCTAAAGGACAGATCTGGGGTTGAACTAAAATATGATGCTGTCAAAGTCTTATCTGCTTTCTCCGTCTCCCTTCCATGATTCACAGGACTGGGGGATTAAGGGAGGGGGGAGCCGTATCCTGTAGGAGGCTTGTACTACTTTTTCAATATTGTATAAGAATGCTGTGAGTCCGCTGTAAACACACACACTGAGGGAAATCACTGATTGAGTGAGCTCGGCTGTGTCTCAGAAATTTCTGATAATAAAACCTTCGAAGGAAAAAGTGTTCACATGATCTCAACTCTGATTCTGAAAACAATTTTACGAACACGCAGAAAACATAGATCGTTTTCTAACAACACGAAAGCCAGTTTCAATGTATCCTCACAAGTTTCTAACCATTTAAGCCGTTGGTCCACATGACGGCGCGGTTTCAGAGCTTGAAACCGATCACTTTTTAAACCGGGCTCCAGAGTGGAAAGATTTCAATACGTGCCCCATACGCGTCCGTCTGGACACCTTATGCAGGATACTCCTTCAGCGATGACGTAATGGCCGCAGCTCGATGACGACGCATATAGGTTGATGACGTATGTGCCAATTCTCTGCGCGCGAACCATCAGTCTGTCAACAACAATGGCGGATAGCCGTGTTGTGGCTGTTTTGCGCAGCCTCCTTAGCTTATGCTTTTGCTGCAAAATATTTTGCTTCTTTATTCCCACGTTCAACAAGTGGTGTTCTACTTGAATCACCCACCATTGTCACTTCTCCAGTGTTCGTCTTTTCATGCTGCTTTGATACATGCCTTTAAAGCTATGTTTGTTCTGTAGATTGCAATAAAGTTTTTAAAAAAAAACTCCGTCTTCATCGCTGATTCTTCTTCTACGCTTTCCGTTAACTCCCTGTGGCTGTGCTACAGCGCCACTCCAGACTTGGCATATACATTACAGGCGTTAAACGTCTTCAGCGTCTTCTTGGGCACATGAAAGTCTTGAAATGCTTCTGTGTGTACGAGATTTGTTTGAGGAACGAAGCCGGCTTTGCTTCCGTCTGGACGGGGCCTCAGATAGCCAGAATGTGTGTCTTGTTTGTAGCTTGTACAAGTAACATTAGTTCATTGTACATACTTATAAATAAGAATGACATTGTGGCAGTGGTAGGGGGGAGAACCCATTTTCTTTTGCAAACGTTTTTTCTCATTTTTTTCCCCTTTTAGGAGTTAGCATAGTTCATTTGTCATTTGTTTTTCTTTTGTTTTTGTTGACTGTTAGGGAAGGTAGGGTTTACTTAGGGTGTTTTGTTTATTATGTTGGCATTTTCTCCCCCTGAAGACAATAAACTGCTCTTTATGAACTGAGATATTTGCTGTTGCTGGCCTTACTGGAGTTGGGAACAGGGCCGGTCCAGCCTTTACAGCAATGCAGGTGCTTAGGGCACCCTGGCCACTAGGGGGCCCCCAATCTGGCAACTCAATTTTATATGTTTTTGGTGATGTTATTAAGAATCGATTGGAATCGAAACTAACATTCTGATTATCCTGGATCGTTCGCATTTTAGTTAAATTTTTTTATGGTGCTTGAGAGCCTTGTCCGCCGACCACAAGAACTACTTGCTGAGACCAATAAAAAAGAAAAGTGGAAACACGCGCGTTGCCAGTGTCCTCAATGGACCTTTTTTCACAAAAAACGGAATATATGAATATATGTATATTGTACACTATCTCAAGCATATGCCTAAAATTACCTTTGCCGATGTGGAAACTAGCATTGTACAAGAAAACTCCATCAGGAAAAAATGAAGAATGAAGAAAGGGTACACGTTTCCACGAGAAATTCATCGAAAAGAGGGCCATCTAAAATACTTCATGTGCGTGTATATCGCTTAAGGTCAGAAAACTTTTATGAATGGTCACCAATATTCACCCACACATCTCTACATCTTATGCCCAGTTCAACCTCTGAAAATATAAAAACAATCGCCACAGTATTTTTGGATTATATTGGCATTCAGCCTTCCTCCCCATAGACGCTCACTATAAAAAGCTTAACAAGTTAACTACAACCAATCGCCACCAAAATTGACATGCATAACTTAGGCCCACATCACTCTCTTAAAATAGCAATATGATCGGCTCAATAGTTAGGAGTTTTTGGACATCAAGCGTTTTCCTCTTTAAGCGATGTGACAAATATGCGCATCTATGGAGAGCAAGACATATTTATATTATATGCCTATAAAATCCAAAATATTGCGTCGATCACTTTCATATTTTCAGAGACTACTGTGGCCATACGTAGATACTAGGGGTGGAACAGTTCACAAAATCCACAGTTTAGTTCGGTTTTCGGTTTTGTGCTGACGGTTCTCAGTTCAGTTTGGTATGCAGTTAACCTTGCTTTGCAAGATGAATTCTCGCAGTATTTGTGAGTTCACAAAATACATCTTGTACCGAGCCCGTTGATTTCCACCAGGGCTGGACTGGCCATCTGGCATACAGGCCAGATGCCCGGTGGGCTGGTGTATTTTGGGGCTGTTGTGGTGCTATTCAATTATTATTTTACCCCAAGAGACTGGCCCACACTTTAAAGGGAGCAGCCATGAATCCATTTACAATATAGAGAGCAAATTGAACCAATAAACATCAGTGGTAGAGCTACGTGTCCAGACCTGATTTTCACCGATCCGAACCACCAATCACAGAGCAACATTGCGTTTGGGGCGTGATATGCAGCTGTGATGAAACCAGGAAGCGCCGACGTCGGGACAAACAAACAAACCAAACATGGACGAATGGACGCTGCAATTAATTCTGTTCTTGCAGAATTACTCACAATTTCCTTGTTGAATGTTCAAGCGAGAGGCGCTTCGTGCATTTTTAGCTGGTAAAGATGTTTGTGCTCATTATTTCAGTATGAAAACTTTTTATTTTTGTTTGCTGGTTTACCGTGAGGGTTTTCTTCACTTATAAGCGCCTTAGCTCAACAGGTTTAAAACAGCTTTTCCTGTTTTATTTATTTTTTTATTCTTGATTTTTATTTTTACTCAGATTTTTAATTGACTTTTTTTTTTTTTTTACTGTGTACTTCCATTGCTTTTATTGTTGCCTGTACTTTATTTTATAAATGTAAAGTGCATTATTTTATAAATGAAAAGTGCATTATAAATAAAATATATTATTATTATTATTATTATTATAACACTGGCTATATCACTGATCTTAGAATTACTCTCAGATCAAATTACAATTGTACTATTATAATTATAAGATGAAATTATTAAATAAGTCTTATTTGATGAACATAAGACATAAATGTGTCATAAGTCATATCTAATATGGCTGGAGTAATGTGTCGTGTATATTATTACTCAGTCTACATGACGTGTGAATGAGCTTAGTTGATGCTCAAAGTATGCAACCTCATCTCTTCATTCACGTTCTAAACACCACCAAACTGGATTTCAAATGAAATGAACGCGCTTTCCTTTTTATTTTGAGGGGATTTTTCTACCAGTTATTTTTCACGACTGACGTCGGCTAGCATCGTGCTAAGCTAACATTAAATATCCTCAAGTTAAACCAAGCTCCCGTTTGTAATAAAACACACAAGTCAGTCATGAACATAGCGATTTCCAGCCAGTTGTAATTTCGACGTTTGTTTTATGTACCAGAAATCTTGCATTGGATCAATAAAGACTCAATAGCGATGGCTTAGGATGTTAATGCTAGTAGCAAACCTGAGAACAATAATATAGTATTAATAATAATAAAAATATGTAATATATATGTCGTTTAGAATGAAGAAATAACGATGGTTGTGTTCTTTGGGCATGTGCTGAGCTCTTTCACACATCATGTAGAGGGAGTAATAACGAGACATTACTTTATCATATATATATATATATATATATATATATATAGGCTTGGGGAGTAACGGAACTCATTTACCACCGTTATGCAATGTAAATTTTTTTAACTGTATTCCATTACAGTTACAGGAAAAAACATGTAATCAGATTACAGGTATATTTATTAAAAATGGGGATTACTTCGAGGGATTACAATTTCTACGATGAGAGAGAGTGCGAAAGAGGGCGAGACAGAGAGAGAGAGAGACAGAGCGAGAGAAAGAGAGAGGACAGTGCGAGAGAGAGAGGGACAGAGCGAGAGAGAGCGAGAGAGAGCGCGTGCACGCCCGCGCGAGTGGGACCGTTGCTACATGTCGGGGAGGTGGGAACAAACAAACTGACTAGTCGTGTCCTCCACACGCGGGCAGTTTGAAAAAGCTTCTATCTATCTATCTATCTATCTATCTATCTATCTATCTATCTATCTATCTATCTATCTATCTATCTATCTATCTATCTATCTATCTATCTATCTATCTATCTATCTATCTATCTATCTATCTATCTATCTATCTATCTATCTATAAGATCCACTCGCAGTAAAAATGTTTTGTTTTCATTTTATTATGATAGTAAGAGTACAGATGCTTAAATATAATGTTAGTCAAATACAAGTAGATAAGTACTGTCCACTTTTGGTTATAGGTTTAGGTTATCTTGTAAAACATTCAATAGGGTTCTGTAGCTCTATAGTAATTTTCACATTTCAGCACTAAGCAGCAGTTTATGAGGTATTTTTTTTAGATTTTTTTTTTTTTTTTACAGGTACAAGCTATTGATCGTATGTTTACACTGGTAGGCTTCAAATCTTGAAATAAAAATCGTGACTTCAATGTGTTCAGTTTTCGTGACAACAACATGAGATGAGCTAGCTAGCTAGCACCGGATTACGAGCTATGTTCGTACAATAAATCTTACCTTCATACTAAAACTTCTTTCTTTCTGCCCACTTTGAGTGCTCTGCATGTCAACCAACGTTTAAGCTGTTCCACACGGTGTTTGTATATTGAACCATGTGGAAATTTTCACGCCTGGGACGTCCTTTTCTTCCAAAATGACGCGTAAACTGGTGTGGCTACTCTGTTTGTTTGGAATTGCGGACTTGTGCATGGGCATCATTTGAGTTCAACCCACTGTCGTTCGCTCAACCAATGAGGTTGAGCTTTAGCCCGCCCAAATCCTCCAGAGCCCGCCCTCTTCTTCTACGAGTACAAATCACGGCGCTCTACGAGTACGAATCAGTTTTGCACCATTTGTAGCGAGATATATGGTGCAAAACTCACGTGACTGGACAGCAGCAGAAAAACCACTTGTGACTCCTAGTGGCGACTTCTTTGACTACAAGTTGTCATTTCTACAGGTACAAATCACAACTTTTACAGATACAAATTTACACTTTTTTTACAGGTACAAATTTTTTTTTTACAGGTACAAATCATGACTTTTACAGGTACAAATTAGTTTTTACAGATACAATTTTTTTTTACACATACACAATTTTTTTTTACAGATACAAATTATTTTTTTACAGGCACAATTTTTTTTACACATACACATTTTTTTTTACAGGTACAGTTTTTTTTTACAGATACAAATTATTTTTTTACAGGCACAATTTTTTTTACAGGTACAAATCACGACGTTTACAGATACAAATTTTTACTTTTTTCTACAGGTACAAATTTAATTTTGCACCATATTTACCTCCATACGAATGACCATTTGTCTCCGGTGAGTCGCAGTATCGCACAATAAATGTTCACTAAATGAACTGATTCACGCTACGACAGCCAGCGCTAGCTAAATGTAGTCTGTATTTAAAAAAAAATGTTGAAGTACATACACCATGTTTCGAAATTGTAAAACAAAAATAACTGATGAAAAGGATGTAATAAATAGAGTTCAGATTGATGAGCTTATCTGCTCTATCAACAGTAAGTACACCTAGTAAGCAGTGCAATTCTTCATGATTCGTTTTCAACATGTATTGCCAGCTAAAAAAATATATACACACATTAAGATACATACTTCTAGATACCTCTTATTTTAATTTTGAAAGAAATATTGAATATTTATGTAATACATTATTTTCTGATGTGTATACATTATTTTGACTGACTACATAGTAGGGATGTTTGATACCACTTTACATACCAATTGCCAATACCATTAGTACTTTTGATACATAACATTTCCACACAGAATGTTTTTTTTAACCTTCGTCTTGTGTTAACTTTCTGTTACCATCTCTTATGTTAACGGGTCGGTTTCGACCCGTGTCTTACATCAGCTGTAAAATACACTAAAAACAAGTAGATATCATCCAATTTATTTCTCATGTCTTGGTTGACTTGTTAGGCTTCCTTCGATTTCAATTTAAAAAAATGGTAAAATAAACACCAAGAGAATCTTATAAATAAATAAAAGGTTGTTGTGTTACCTGACTATTACTGGGGGCTATTAGAACACATCTCTTAAATTAATTTGTTTTATTTATTTATTAATTTAAATATTATTGACTATAGTAACATCTATGGTGTTACGGGTCGATTTCGACCCATATATATTTACTTCAAGAAAAATGCAAAAAATATATATTTTCAGCAGTAGAACTTTAATATAAACACAAAAGGAAAAGCAGAACAGGTAAAACAAACAACAACCAATCAAGCAAATGAAACCAATATAAATCACTTAGGTACTATTTCCAAAACTAATAAAAAACAAAATCACAGTAAAAGTCTCTGTGTGCAAGAATATGTATGTGTGTGTGTTTAGATGCATGTGTGGCAAAAAGTGACAATTTTAGTGTGTTCTTTGCAGAGATATTTCTTGCAGTTGAAGCACAATACTTTGGTCTTTCTGTCCTTACTGCTTGGGCTGACACCTCTTTCTTTTAGAATCAGGTGGACTGAGTGGGGTTGTGGCTGTGGCTGTTCTGGTTGATGTTGAGGCAGGGCTGGCTGAGGAGGATGCTGTTGCGGATGCTCTTTGTCGTGTTGAAGGTGTGGACGAAGTGCTAGGTGAGCTCTGCAGCTGTCTGACCAAGATGGCAGCATCTGGGGTTCGGGGCACCCGTTCCCTTCGCTCAATGTGTGGCTTGACAAGTGCATTTCCCAGCTCCTCAAGAAACATTGTTCGCTTGCTTTTTTTGGTTGAGTTCCACCCTTGGTGGATTTGGGTCCACAACACAAATGCATTACATGCAGACACATCAAGGATGTTGTAAAACACAACCATTGGCCACCTCCTAGTCATTCGCTGGCAAGTGTAGGTAGCAGTCAGCTTGTCCAGGTTGTCCACTCCTCCTTTGTTTTTGTTATAGTCGAGGATAATTGTGGGCTTTTTGTCACTTCCTGATGAGTTGCGTCCATCTCTCCCAGACATACCTGATGGGGGCAAGCTTGTCAGATCTTGCTCTGCTATTTCGGTTGTCAAATCTGAGGACTCTTGATATCATTCGAAAGGTCTGAAGTAACATTGTTGCCCGGAAAATATTTCTGCATGTCGATGCGTCCCAGAGACTATCAGTGGCCTCATTGCAGGATCTGTACACTCCAGCAAGAAGAAGAACACCAATGTAAGCATCCAGATATTCCTCATCAATGTCTTTCCACATGTCATCATGGACTTTTTTTCCTTCAAGGTTTGTCATAGCCATGATGACTCTTTTTAGTGACAATGGCATGAATAGCTCGAAACATGTCTTGATGTCACTGACTCTTGTCACAGCAAACCTTGTGATTCCAGGGGTCATTTTTATGACATTTGCAGCAGCTGCCCTGCCATGTACATCATGAGGTACTGAGCTCCAAAAGATCTTACCAATTTTGGACTTGAATCTTTCAGTGGGACGAGCTTCACCACCAGTGACCTCCTCATCAGACTCATCAGATATGTCTGTGTCTTCTGGATGATACTCCACATTGTCTTCCTCCTCATCAAACCTGCTCATCCACATCGCTATGCTGCTCTGTGTCCTCTTCCTCATTTTCATCAAAAAGATTATCCAGAACTTGGGTCTCTGTAAATCTTCTTCTCATGTTTGTATGCTGCAAATTGGAGATGTGCACTCTGCAAGTCAAATGACCCTTCAAATGAATGAATTGACCTTACATGTCAGGACATGCCCATCTCTGTTTGTTTTGTTTTTGTGCAGGTGTACTGGAGAACACGGCAAAATGAGAATCCCCTACAGCTCACAGGATTGGTAGAGGAGCTGGCTGTCAGTGTGTTGGCTGACAGTGCAATTATGAATCCAGTTTTGGTTCTAATTATTGCTTTATAATCTTATTTTTATAACTGGGTCGAAACCGACCCTAACAACACAAATGTAATCATTTCAACCAGAGCATTTTAGAATTTAGTGAAAAACTTTTTTTTTGTTTTATTTTGTTGAAATAGAGGTTCCTGACAAAGTCAAAAAGCCTTGATGCAATAAACTAATTTATATGGTTCTTTTATGCATGTTAAACCTAAAAACGGGTCGCTGCCGACCCTAACACAAGACGAAGGTGACTTATATATATATCCAAATTATAGCAAATTTCCTTAAAATTGCTTGACAATGGCAATTATATTCTTTCAATTTGCTCATAAAAGTCATTTTGCATAGAGCACACAATAAAAATGAAAAAAAAAAAGATAAATAAAATGAAACAAATAATCCAATGGCCAGGAAAAAAAGTCCCAATCAAAATATGTTGTAGAACTTCCTTTTAAAGAATACAGTAGGGCTGCAACTATAAAGCATTTTAGTATTTGAATACTCGACTGAAAATTTTATCGTGTACTGAAGTACGGATTAAATATATTTTTGCTTCAATAAGAGTAATTAAAATACTTAAAATAAAACAAAAATAATCAACCGTTTATTTTTTTTAACTTGTACACTTACATTATACACCAGGGTAGTGATTGTGCATTTATGAATTTGGATCAGTTGACCAGTAGGCCTAATAAGGCAAATTAAATAGGGTATTTTAGGCATTTTTCTTTTGCGTTACAGGTTTAAAAAGAAAAAAGAAGAAGCTTGTGATGAATGTAACTTGTGATGAATCTGCAGACATGAAACACATTAGCTACTGGAGTACTGCCCTACAGGCCACATCTTAAACCGGGAGCCAGTTGAAACGTAACGTGGCAGCTTTCACATCACACTAAAATAACAT
Organism: Leptonotus elevatus; assembly: GCF_054856555.1. Lineage (NCBI taxonomy): Eukaryota > Metazoa > Chordata > Actinopteri > Syngnathiformes > Syngnathidae > Leptonotus > Leptonotus elevatus. Next base: position 1,977,993 of record NC_141248.1, read on the forward strand.
ATACACATACAACCAAAAAAAGAATCCCCTGCGCACTGACAGAACTTCACTCAAGGATTTTATTTGAGGGAAACAACATCTTTCGCGTTGAGCGTCATCAGGTTCACCTCAAATTTTTGTTGTTTCCCTCAAACTAATTGAGTGAAGTTCTGTCAGTGTGCGGTGGATTCTTTTTTCTGGTTGTCATACAGGAGCTCCGAGCTCCTGCTGCCCACCAGCACCTGACCATTGGAGGCTGTGCATAGACACTTCTCCATTAATTAACATATACTCATATTCATGTATCGTATAGTTCGCTCCATTCATGGCGCCTTGGGCGCAAATGCGGCAACTTACCCCACGCCAGCCGCGGCCCAGCCTGGACCAGGTTGAGTGGACGTGGGGCTGGAGTGGACCGCGGCGGCGGCAGTGGACCGCGGCGGCGGCAGCACCGCAGGTCGGATGGTCGGCAAAGCCGCCAACACCTGCTTGCCGCAAGCGCCACTGCTGGTTGTCTCACAGTTTCGGGCCGAGCTGCAGCCCGGCCTGGACCATGTTGAGTGGATGTGGGCCGGGAGTGGACCGCGGTGGCGGCCCCAGCTTGAAGAGGTGGAACCACTGCCAGCTCTGGGAAGAGTTGCTAACAACAACCCAACCAGAGAGGCTATGAGGGTCCGGGAGCCCTTCACCTCTTTCTTCTCAACAGAGGGGTCAGTCCCATGGCAAGAATATGTGTAGTGCACAGTACTACATACCTAAAAAGGCTCTTTTAAGAGCCACCCACACATACACGGACAGGGGACCACAGCACTGCTCTATACCGCGGTCCCCAACCGATGGCACCCCCCATGACCCCCCCACCCCCCCCCCCCCCCACACACACACAGTTGTGTGGTGCATTAAAATTGGAGGGGAGTTGTAGGGTGAAGACAGTGTTTCCACCCTACCCCACCCCCCCAAAGTGTGTTACGTGCCCTATATGTCTGTAAATGTCCTATGCAATATCATAATGCACACTAGTTGGGTTTCCATCCACCCATTTTTATTCAAATTTTCAAGAAATGCGGAAATAAAACTGAATGCAAACGCTAGAAATTCGAAAAAGGGCCCAACATTTGCACCCCAAAAAGTTTTTACACTTATAGGTGGTGTATTTTAAAGTGAATTTTGGCTATGGAAACAGGTTTTGCAAATAACTGCTAGCAAGGCCGTATACACGTCACACGTTTTGACCGGATATTACGCCACACGTACGTTTGTGGTCCCAAAGCACTGTTGTTTTTTTTACATAATGGTGCCAACATTTCGGGATTTCCCAGAGTTGTGGGGCCCACCCGTCCATGTGGGGCCATTTTGCTGGGCTCCACAAATTTAGACCTCTTTTTGAGGGTCAAGACTTGGTTATAAAGTTTAGATTTGAATTGCCATCTCTGGACCCTCTTCAATAGCGACTTGGGAACCGCTGCACTCTGTGGTCGAGGTTTCTTCGACCCCTCGGCCCATATTGCTAGCCGTCTCCCTCGGGGGTTTACGAAGGGGTCGAGGAAAGAGAGGATCGCAGACACTGAAAAAAACAGTTCCAACATCGCAATCCAGTGGCCAAAACTGTGCTAATGCTAACAACACGACGTTCAACAGCTGAAAAAAAAACTTAACTACATACCAGGTAAGCCAACTTCCTCGCTCATCGTCCTCCAAGCCTGCCCGCGTTTGTTTTTGTCCCGATAGTACGTTGCTGTGTTGTACAATTCTTGATGTCCAAATATAGCCACGATGATCTTCTCCTCCATTGTTGTAGCAACACTAGCCGAGTAGCCAGAAATCCCGCCTCTATATGACGCTGTGTGCGATGTAGTCCGCCTCCGAAGCTGATTGGCGAGGCAAAGCGCAAAGAAAGTAGAAATTTCTCAACTTGGGCGAAAAAGGCACAGCTGTACACCACTCCAAACATGTCCTCCGCTCCGACCAAAGCCCTTTCGCACCATTCCACGCGAAGTACATTGACTACAATGCAATCGCGTCGCCGGAAATGCCTCCCCCACTGTTGGTGTGGATGCAGCATTACAGTATTTGGAACTGGCTCGTGCCCATATAAACTCTTTTTTTTCTTCCTATTCTTGTTTTTCTTTTTTACTTGAACTTATATTTTATACTTGTAATGTGTTTTCTTTATGTTTATATGTTCAATAAAACCATAAACAGAAACAGACAAATTAAACAGGAATTTAACACCAAAACAGTAGAACTAAGGTAAAAGGAGTCTTCAGGTTATGGCGGAGTTCCGTTTGTGCGCTAGCGATGTAACCCGAATTTCAACTTCCATTAAAGTCGATATTTACATCAAAATACATTGTACAGTAATTTTAACAAACATATTTGCGCAACCCAGAGAAGCCGGAAACAATATTTTGTGTTTCCGCATTAATAGCTGACGGAAACCTAAATACGGAAACGTGACGTGCCTGATGGCGAGCTGACCTGCTTGATGGATGTCCATTGCTGGAGGTAACAAAAACACAACTTTAAAGGATATTTGTGCATTTGTAACTTTTTTACTCACGAATGCCACCTCTGACCCAAAGCGTAACTGCAGCATATGTGTCAGGCTTGTTCACGGTGCGCATGCGCGTACGTGCACAATCTTAAAGCGACAGCCACAGTTGACAAACGAACTGTGGAGTGTGGGTCCGCTCACTCTGCTACAAAGGGAAGATAAAAGCTGATAGGTGCAGTCAGAGTAAAACAGCGCTCTTTGTACTCATCTGGGCATTGGTGGAGCATGCGTGATGTAGAAAAAACGTTATTATTACTTTTTCAAACGGCACAATGCACCTTTAAATAACTTTAAAAAGATGTGATTACTGTTGGAAATTAACGAAAAAGAAGGTGCTACGGACGAGACATGACCGCAGTAAAGTCGAAACGACGTAGGTCGCATACGACGGAATTCGAGGACTCCCTGTATTGTATAATAGAGACACTGACAGATGAATACTTTCAATTATTTTTTGAAGGGCACTGCATTTATAGCACATTATGACCGCTCACCACTGAGAATACTTTTGAATGTGTGATGAAACCTCTGAAGGCAGATGTTCTAGCCACTTGTCTGATAGTTTGTGTGTATCTAAGGGTTTGCATTGACTAATCTTAAACATGAAAAGACAAAAGTCATTTTGTTTAGCGTTTTATTTAGACATACAGCAAGACTTAAGAGCATTATCATCATTATTGTCATAATGAATGCGCTTATTGATGATAAGCAGGTTTCACCTCAGTAGTCTGTGTTTTTGGCAGTGAAATACCTCATTAGCAAGTGGAGTTAAATTATGAGCATACAATTGTACTGTATATTCATTCCAAACAAGACATATTTTATCATACAAAATACTGTGATGAGTTCTAAAGCATCTGGAAAAAGACATTTGAATACATTCACTTTATTGCAAAGTTTTCTGTCAGCAAGCATATTGTCTCTCTCTCTTTTTTTTTTTAATCATTTGCATAGTTTAAGCAGTTTGTAGATTTCCCCCCTCAAAGTAGCATTTGTTATACCGTAATAGAAGGACAACCTAATAGATTTGGAAAATACCATATAAACCGGCCAATTATTATTTAACAATTGGGCCCAAATACAAAGTGTTTATTTTCAGTTGTGAATGTGACATACCAATGTTCAAAACCATTTGCCACATGTCAGATTCCAATTATTGAAAAATATCCATCTATGTTCAATCCAAAAGAGCAACAAACTTAAAACAAATCTTTTGTTGATGAAAAGTGTAAAAATGACATCTTCATATTGTCTTTCAATACACGTAAAAATATAAGTATTGTACTGCCATTTTTGAGCTCATTCCCTTTCTTAAAAAAAAATATGAAGAGGAAAAATATAGATAATCTAATCTAGTCTTTTTGCTTAGTGAGGACTTGGAGCATCACTGCTTAACAGCAGAAAATTAATTTCCAACCAATTTTTGTAACATTTCCTTGAAATCTGTTTTTTTACAAAGACAGGCCACTTGGACATCGAGGTGCACAAAGGAAAATGTTATGGCTAGCGATACACAAGACAAAAGTGGAGCATATTAAACATATTAAATTTGTTTAATTGTACCTTTGATTTATCCATCTTAAAAAGGTAGTGTGAAGTTCGATCAATTACATTTTATATTTTGCATCAATATTAACACAGATTAACTTGACTGAATAATTCAGATGGCTGTAAAGTCATGCTCACACGCATCTGCATTTAAGCAGCAGCTTGACACAAAAACATAACATGTTTAATTGAACATTACATTTGAAATGTGAGCACAACAAAATAATTCTAACCAAAAAATTACTGGAATTGATTGACTTGTTGAGCCCTATAAAGCTATAAACTGACAAGAAATAAGTGCCATAATACCGGTAATTGGAAATAAACTCCAAAAATGTGCAACTATACATTATTTATAAGTATTTATATTTATATTTGACCCATTTGTTTTCTTATCTGCATTGATTCCGTTAAAATCAAGGAATCAATCAAATGATGATGGCTATTTTGGAGTTTTTAGAATTATTGGCATTAAATTTATCTTTCAAAACTTGTTTCCACCCTGTGTAGTAACTAATGGCATGTAAATGATCATGAACGTCACACCATATCAATAAAAAATGTATCAAATGCGCAAACATTTTAGACATATGGCACTGCATGTTTCCATGAAATGTTACCATTTTCTTATGAGGCAGTATTTTGTAGATACTGTATTTCCTCCTAGCTAACTCCCACAGACAACTTTTTGAGTTCCACTTCTAAGGTCACTTCTATTTTCATTGAATGTGTGTATCTTACTACATTTAAACAAATATCCAACGTTCTAAACGCACAGTATATGTGTAGACAATCAATGGGTTAATTTCTTGAACAATATTTTATGTATGTACAATATAGCTTTAATAAATGTATGGAGGAGCTACATATCACGGACAGTTGAGTAATAATTTTTGGGTTTAAGGCTTTTAAGAGTTGCCTTGATCTGGTCTTTTTGCCTCTCTAAAAGAACACACCACTTCTAACTATTTTCCCAGTATTCGTTTAGAAATTGTGTATAAAGAATAAAAGTGCAAATATCTCTGGCATCTAATTCCCTGAACCTTTTCTAAACCGATTAAGTATCTAAATAAGAACATAACGCCATTATTCCTGTCACATGACCGTGATGACGTATCCGGTGCGTAAACAACAACCGTTCGTTCATTTGAATGGGAGTTTGCTGACGTAATGGGCAAGAAAAATGCCATCTTCTATTGCCAAATACTGTGCCAATTCTGATCGGAGTAATCCTCAGCCAGTCAGGTTTCATGTCATTCCGTGTGGGAGGTGGGGCGGTTGGGGGTGGCCTCTCCTAATGTGCGCTAAAGTGTGCTTAGCACACAACATGTAGCATGGCCTACTAGAGTAAAAGTGAGACGGATTTTTACCGTCCAGGTTAGGGACCATCCACAATTCACATTTCCAGAGTCACCAATGTCAATGGGTCTTGACTGGTAACTTGAGCCTCTGTAACACGCAACTTGTAGACGGTCCCTAACTTCTACTCACTATCGGCTGGCTAAATGTGTCGTCCTTATCAAGGCACAGTTTCATCTTCACTTTTGGTTGGACACAAATCTTTGGTGAGTCCCCCGTAGCTGTACTGCTTTTAAAGAAGTGATTATTTGCTATAGGGCGTAATTCCCCGTGATGTCCACCGTAGGATGCAATAATTCCTTGTGAGTCTCTTAGTAGTAATTGCCAGCCATGTTATTATTTGCATGTTTACAGCACGTGATGTACGTCACGATGCTGTACATGGATACTGTACTTAATGCAAAATTATTCTTAAAAAGCAGAGATGGCAAATCCAGGTCCAGAAAATAAAAAGCCCTGCCTCAGTTTGGCTTTAGCCCCTCGTGCTAGCTAGCTAGCTCCCTAGCAGTTAAACAAGCTCCCTCAGAGCTAGCTAGGGAACTAGCTAGCTAGCACCTGGGGCTCAAGCCAAACTGTGGCAGGGTTTTTACTTTCTGGATTTGCCACCTCTGATGAAAAGTACTATAATATCATGATCGCTCAACAATTTTTTTTAGGGAAGAGTTGAAATTAACCATTTCACACAATAGCTGGTTAGTTTTTAATAAACAGTGTGTTCCTTTAAGATTTGGCTTAGTGTATCTCCACCAGAAACGAAGATGATGTTCATGGACAAATGCTTACTTTTGGACGGATTTGTGGTCTGAAGTCCATGTATCTGATAAACATAGCCTTGCACTTTTTTCTTCTTCTTTTTTTTCAAACAAAGGCCCAAACAGAATAACAAACCTTTTTTTCAAGGAGAAAAACAAAAAACAAAAACGTGTCAATGTGAATACCTGTATATGTGCAGCTTCATTCCACTATCCATGTCTATGATACAGAAACATTTACCCTGACAAGTTTCTTAAACATCTTTGGGTCGCATGAAAGGCTACATATAAATGATAAATTATTATATTAATTTAAAAATGATAGGATTGGAATGGATCAGGTATCACCGCAATTCAGGAGATAATTTCATTTTTCACAATGACTAAAAGGCTTTTTGTCCGGTCGGTACTCAACCTTCCGATGACTGTCATTGTAGTTTAATAGCCAACCTCAATGAAAACTCATTGCAACTGAAATAACTGGCATGTGTTCTCATTGAGGGTGTGAAGTGTCATTGAGCACTTTAAAATCTTGAAAATGCATTATCTTGTTTTAATGTAAATTGTTCAAGAATTTAACCTTAGTGTGCTAACTTTCTTTCATCTAAAGTCCATTAGTAATCTCTACTTTGTCCTGAGCTACATTATGTTGACATATTACACGTTTTGAAGCATGAGGTATATTACACTTTAGAGCTCTTGTACTGCCCCAAGGAACATACAGTATACTGGCCATTGGTTTGTAGGTAAGGTAAAGAATATTATGACTTGAATGTTGAGGTGTTGATCTTTAAGTCTGTGTAGATTCCTTTGACGTAGAGATGTTTCCTCGTCGGGATGTTGACAGCTTGCCATGCTTTTGTTGGATCAACTGCTTAAAACAGTTAACGTCACTTTGTTTGTATGAGGTAATCTTCTTTGTCAATTTTACACAGCAAGTCCTCAAAAATATGACCCATCAAACTTGACAGCAGACAGGGCTTGGGCTGTTGGAGCAAGAAGTAAAAAAGAAAAAACATAAAAATGGGATACATTTTTAGATGACCTCCGTGTCCACTGTTACTGACTACTGTCATTAGTTCCATAGAGGGTTTGGTTACGTCGATATTTATTTCCAGAATGACCACCATACTATAGAGGTGATTCTCACTGGGCCAGGTAGTGTCCCGTTTTTGAATGCAGTTGGAGTAAAATGAACGAATTGGACATTAGGGGCTCTGTTTTCATAATCTGGCGCACATGCGCTCAGTGAAAAAATGGGCGTATCTTAATTTTCCTGGCAGCGCAACACAATTCTGTGCTGTTCTGGGCCATCGGTGCGAGCTTGCACAAAATGGCCAAATTAAACGTAGAATACATTGCTTTTGTATGTATTTGTAAATCCTTTTCAACCTTCATGCAAATTATCACTCATTTTAAATTTGACAAAAGGACTGGGGAGAGTTGAGGCGTGCTTAAAGGGATACTTGACTCATTGTGCCATTTAAGTTAATATTTTGTCCAGAATTAATTTGATAACGTCATTATTTTTACATGAAAAATGAAGTCGTTAACAAATTCAAATTCTGTGTTTCACTCACTGATCTGTATATACTACTGGATAGCCGATGGCCCATACACGCCCATGCAAGCCGTTGAAGCGACAGAGCGGCCATCTTAATCCTCCATCTCGCGAGCAGACTACTGTGCAAATGGTAAGTAACTTGTGCAGTTACATTGAAACGGGCTTACGTGTGGACGGGGCCTTAGGTTGTTGTTGTTTTTTTAAGGGATACTTGACTTAATGAGCCATTTTCAGAAGCAAAAAAATTAATATTTTGTCCAGAATGAATTTGATAACGTCTTCATTTTTCATGTAAAAAATAATGACCTATATTTCAATGCTGTACATTTATAGAATCGTATGCCGAGAAACGTTTCTTGGGGGGTAATATGGCGGCCTGGCGGCTATTCAGATCAGTGGTTAGTCTTCTTCGCTGATTCTTCTTCTACGCTTTCCGTTAACTCCCTGTGGCTGCGCTACAGCACCACTCCAGACTTGGCATATAAATTACAGCCGCTAACACTAGAAAAGTGTTTACAATGAGTGTAAATCTGACACTTTTCAAACTGTTCCTTTTTTCACACGTAACCAGTGTTAGGCCAACACTGTATAGTGTTAAAATCGACATTGGTAAACACTGAGTAGTGTTGAAAGCACTCTACACTTGTGTCACTGTTAAACATTTAATTCAAGCTACACTTTAGCTGATATATATATATATATATACTGGTAAATGGTACTTCATTTATAAAGCATTTTTCCTCCTTACAGGCCTCTCAGGCACTTTACATTTTGACAACTGATGGCACGGTACCAGGAGCATCTTGGGGGTTCCGTATCTTGCTTAAGGTTACTTCGACATAGTCACACTGACCTGGGATCGAACCCACACTCTCAGAGTTGGCAGACGGCCACTCTTCCACTGATTCATGCCGCCCCAATAACAACAACTGGATGTATCGCTACTGAAATGTCAACAGCGCACTGGAAATTTGTAAATTTTCTCCTTCAATGGAAATTAGGGTGTGGTCAATTTAACACGCAAAATAGTGCTATTCAGAATACACCCAACATCCACCCCAACACGCAGGGAAATTTACTCTGACAGTGTAACTTTTTGATCGGACACTGGAAATGTAGCACTAATCAATTTGCTGTGTACATAACCATACAACATGTATTCAAATGAATAAACAGCAGAATCAAAAGGATTCACAAATCATTGTGTTCTATTTTTAATTGATGTTTTACACAACATCCTAACTTAATTGAAATTGGGGTTTGTACATAAAATCCACTAGTTGCTATGTGCTAAACTGTTCAACTCAGCCAGTAAAAAAGTGAGCCAAGCTGTGAGAAGAAACAGGGCTGAACACAGGTTGGGTGTGGTGAAGAACACTCACTTACCTGGTCCGATTCAGGCATTCATAATGAGGAGGTGGGTAAGTCAGCAGAGGAAGGGGGAGGGTGCAGGCTGGTTGGGGAAGTGGGGGGATCTGGGGCGCACTGGGCTGAAGTGAAATGAAGGTAGGCATAAATGCAACGTAAAACATCATATCAGCAAATCAAAAAGAGGAGTAATCTTGAGTATAGCTAAAAATGTCATCCTCTCCGTTATTGTGACATGCAAACACAAAACATCCTTTGGGTTGTGCCTGTTAATATGCAGGGGTTAGGCTATAAATATGTTTTAAACAATTCTCAAGTGCTTTTGATGGTCAACTGAATGTGTCTAGTGATTTCTGCTTTGACACAAATTACTGACCTCTATCACTAGCCACTTTCTGCAGATATCACACAAAATGTTGTGCGACACTGTTATCTTTCAAATGTAGCGAGATTGAAAGGCCTTCATTATTATTATTATTATTATTATGTTTTAAATCTAGCTAACAATGTTGCAACATTGTTCCATCTACCGCAATTGAGAAATTTGGTGAGTTCTCTAGTTATAGCATCATTATTGCAAAATATTTTTTGAACAAAGATGAAAGAAATAATCCAGTCATAAATACACTATTGATATATATTTTAAAACTCGCAGCCATATTAGTGATTACACCATTGTTTCTCAGTTTTCACCAATTTGGGGAAACTCAGTTTCATTCCTGGCTGGGCAGATCATGGTTTTAAGTTGTTGGCTGACAGCGCAGCAAATAATTAGTGATTTGTATGTTCATGGGTATTTTACGAACATTTAATGACCTTTATTTGACATGAGACATCCCTAGAATTAAAATAATGATAATAATTTTAACAAATAAAACACTTTTAATCTCGTTAAATCACGACCATGTTTCACATGTGCCTCCACTCTCCTGCCTTGAGGATGATGTGCTAAAACAGCAAATTAAAGTTCTATCTAAAATGTTTAATATGACAAGGAATCTAGTCTTGCCAGAAGGAAAACATGGAGTTTACATTTTAAGGGGGCTGTCGGAGAAGATGAGTGGGCTAAAACTTCCTTGAGCGTGCAATCATAGACTATTAATACTCGTATGACATTACTACTGAAATTATTAATGACTGATGAGGATTTACATCTGAGAAACTCAATAAATGGTTTACTGACATTCCAGATATATGCTGTAAAATGTTTGAATGCAAAAGGTACTCTTTGCGTATGGGAATGCCTTCATTTGATATCCTTTTGGAAAAAGTTTCTTACTCTAAGCAAAATTATCAAAACCCAAGTACCTTGTGTAGCAAAGCTTTGTATTTTAGGTAAATTCTCTGCTAACTCAAAGTGCAAAACTTTGATTAATTTGGTTGCATTGTCTCAGAGGAAGGTTGAGGTGTCCTCTATACAGTCCTTCCTGGAAATTTTTATGTGTGTTACAGTGGAATAGTTAACCTATCTAACTAGAAAAAGTGCAATTTCTGGAGAAATTGCATGGGAATGCTGAACTGCGCCACTGAGCAGTATCAGAGAGTTGGCAATGATTATCAGTTGTATGTATGGAAGTGGGCATGGAAAGTGGTACAGTCTCGCATGGTTCACGCAGGCCCACAGCGCTCGAGTGGAGTTTCGGGGAACAGCGGCGATGCGGTCCCGGTCAAAATGGGTTTATGCATCCTGCCTCGTATCTTCATCATTAAAATTAGATAGTCCGCCCCGAAACAGTCGTGGCCGATTGAAAATCCTCAGTGTCCTGCATCCCGGAGATAAAGGGCCGGCAAACGACGGATTTTTCCCCGGGATGGGAACCAGGGTAACTTTTTGAAAATCCTCGGTGTCCTGGGATCCATTTCATCAAAGCAAGTTTAGTGAGAACTCTGGGTCAAGAAACCCTGAAATGTGGGAAAGTCTGCGTTTTCCGTTTCAGAAAGGGAGGTAATTGAAACCAGAGAAAAAGCGGTAACTCTAGCCTGTTTCATAAAAAGAGGTAATTTAAGCTCTCGGTCAGTTACTGTAGTAACATGTTCCATGAAGCAAACCTGGTCGGTTGCAGGTTTTCCACAATGAACCTCGAGGTTTTCTCTGTCCCCACCTCTAAAAATTAAATGTATGTCCTATGTTTATTTTCAATCTTTTTTTTTCTCCCCCCCCCCCAAAAAAACTACAATATTACCGTCTGGGTAGAGTAATGAGTTACTCAAGTTTAAGTTACTTTTTTTTATTGTTTTACTCTTTTTTTTTTTAATTAGAGATTTATATAATCATGATTTTGAGATTTAAAAAAGAAAATGCTAAATTTGCAACCATAGCTGGTAAAGCTGACTTGTAATGAGGACCTTTAACTATATAGCATGTGGTATAAGATATCATATTTGTATCAATGTGTATTTTTTTTCAAATGTAAATATTGGAATTGATATTTGGTCCGGTAAATAAATGATCCCAGACTGTACACCATCAACATACTCAAATGGATGTACACACAACACAAGGGAAAGATGAGTTTATATTGCCAATGTGTGTTTATCTTTTCAATAACACAATGAAATGTTCTATGTAAAGTAAACTTGATCATTGATGTAACAAATAATAGTGATAGATGAAGTATAATTAATAACTGGTGTAAAAAAAGAATGGATGAAAGTGTGTAATAAAAACAAAAATGTCTATGCTACTGCGATTGGCTGGCAACCAAGGGTGTACCCCGCCCATTGCCCGAAGCCAGCTGGGATAGGCTCCAGCGCCCCCTGCAACCCTTGTGAGGACTATGCGGTTAAGAAAATAGATGGATGGATGGATGTCTATGCTATGTTCACACTGCAGTGACGTGTCTGATGGTCCTCCCCCTTGCAGTTTGAACATTACAATAAGCTACAATGGCAATTTTTTCTCTTCCCCTGCTCTATAAGTCGGATATGTACGCGATGTCTGCACTATGAACGAAAAGTTGTTTTGAGTAACATTGTCAAATTTATAGTTGTCTTTAATTTAATTCTATTTAAAAAAAAACATGAAGCATTAAGGTGACATTTGTGGCAACCTGGCGGTTCATTTATTCCGCGAGGCAATGGCGTGACGTCAGCTATAGTAGACGTCCAACTCTCCTTACGTCGCCTCATTTCCCCAAAACATTTCCACCTCCTCCTGTCTCAGGCGACATAAGATGATAAGACACGGACTTACATGTAAATCCATGTGATAAGGCGATCCGACACCACACGGGACCATATGTACTTCCATAAACATGGTGTCATGTTGCGTCGTTTTTTGGGTATACGTTTTATTTTTTTATTTAAAACGCACACATACAAACAAACATGGTCTCCCAGGCGTGGAAGCGAACCCACGCCAACCTGCATCGTAGGGAAGTTACGGTACCACTCCGCCACCTGGAGCCCTCTTTTGGGTGTACGTGTATGGAAGTGTGACGTCATCAGCCACGGTAGCTCTTCTGCTCAGAGATAGATTTGTATTATGCTTGCCAACAGCCAATCGGTGATCATCATTTTTCATACTGAAAGTGATGGGACATTCATTCAAATTATATCTAAAAACACAATGACGCTTACGTTTTCGTAGTTCTAAATGCAGTTTTGTTCTTTCTTTCTTTTCTTTTACTTTGTTTCTGCATGTATTTTGAATGTTTGGCGTTTTATTTTGTGACACCATGACTGAGTAATCACACAATCAATTACTTCTCAGCCTGTAAGGAGCTGACTATTGTGTACAATGAAAGCGATGTGTTTCAACGTGTCACATCACTGCTTGCTCATGATATAGCTGCTCATGTTATATTGGATGGCTTTATTCACTTAATTTGTGATTGTTTTTTTTTTTCTTGTGGTCATGAAATTGTAACTCATTACGGGAGTGAGTAACTGTAATAATATTACAAAAAATTATTGAGTAACTTGAGTTATATTATGTCATTGCTGACTAAATGTAATATATTACTGAAATGTAGTGATGGAGAAACCGAAGCTTTTTGAAGGAGTGAATCAATATTGTTGACAGTCTTCTGCCCAGATTTAATTATAACTGTTTTGATTTTAGTTATAACTGTTTAGATTTAGTCATAACTGCTTTAATTTCCTCAGTAAAGCTTGATGAGTGTAATAATGTGACGGAATGTTTGAAGATTCTTCCTTCCTTTTCACACGCAATTAGCCATCTGGTTGGGGGAACAAAATGTGTTAAAAAGGATTCCTTTGTAAAGTTTTATTTGCATTTTGTCTGAGACCTACTATATTTCCACATCAATCGGCCATCTGTCAATGTGTATTGAGTGCTGTCTGTCTTGGGAGAGGGGGTAGGGGTGGGGCTTAAGGGCAGGACTGGTGAGAAAGGGGAGAGGGGAGGGGTTTGGGGGTACCGCTATGCTGAAAGTATAAGACAACTGCAATTGGGAGGAATCGACACACTGGCAAGGGGAACTGCAGCGTTTTGTCTGTAAACTTGTCTGTGTCCAGAAATTTCTGTAAAATAAATCCTTCGAATGGTTCAGTGTTATGAAGCATTTGCCACGAGACAGTGTGGTGAGTCATGACACTGCTTCACCATTGCTTTCTGTACCGCTGACGCAATTGTGTTGAAATGGTTCAGTGCTCCGAGGCATTTGACACAATTCAATGTGATGACATCTGCTGGGCAAAAATATATTTCATTTACATTCAGCAAAAGGGCAAAATGTCATTAAGAAATAAGACACTCTTGTGTCAGTTTTAAATGAAAAAATTAAATGCTTGTGCAACAGAAAACTGATGATGGTATTTGAATAAAATGCTTTTGACACTGGGGCGGGGATTTTGGTGTTTCACGAAAAACATAATTTCTGCAGCATTCGGTTACAGTCGGTTCCTATGTCCTCTCCAGCTTTGGAGAAGATACTCATGACCTTCTGCTTGGTAGGCAGACACTCTATCATGTGAACCAAATTAGTCTTGTTGTTTGCCATTATAGGCAGTTTTGTATTTCTGGTGTGACTAAACGGAGCAAAAAAGGGTTTAAAGATACGAGGATTCCACCTGACACCACCAACACAGCAGGAGTGGCGGGGCACCTGTGCAATAATCATGCTGTCTAATCAGCATCTTGATAAGCCACACGTGTGAGGCTTATCAATATTTGAGGGAAATGTCCGTTTATGTATGTATAATTTTTTTTAGATCTTTGAATCCATGCAGCTCATTAAAAAATTGTAGCAAAAACCAAAGTGTTGCATTAATATTTTTGTTCAGTGTATTTTTTTTTTTTTGCAGCTTTGCCTTAACAATTAACAATTAATTATTATTAATTAATTTACGGAGAGCAGTCACTAAGACTGTTTAGAAGGGGAGAGTGTCCTCACCAGAGAGAAGGCGGCTGCGACGAGAGGCTTCAGCAGCCAGAGCACAGGAGATCTCAATGCGTTTCTCCTGTTCTTGCAATTGCTGCTCGGAAGTGACTGGTGCTCCACCCTCTACAGGACCGTCCAGGACAGGAACCACATTTTGCAGACTGACATTAGGTCAAAGTGAGAACAAATACACAAAGGTTAGAAGGAACTGAAATAGTGTGTGTAAGTTCTTTTTTTCCCCTTTATAATTTAACTGTACAGTTACAAGCAAAATGGAAAGATTTCCTCTCCTCTGTTTACTGTTAGTAATTAAACAATATTAGCACTGCGTAGTTATTTTCATTCAATGATGATGAACACGTTCTTGGTCAATAATTGCACAATATAATTTTTTTTTGTCATGGCAAGTAGAGCCTAACGCCCAATTCACACTGACGGCATCCGGATGGACTGCAATTCACACCGAGTGTGTTGCAGGAGTTGTCCGTGTCCGGAAATCTGCACCCGCCAGACCATAAGATCACGGGGTTCACGCTGGAAAGTTGAGTTCACGCAATAACAACTGTGTATATAGAGCGCTACTGGTAAACAATAGCCACGCTTGCCTGTCGTCACATCCATATGCTTTTTGGACATTATTTCTGAGACTTCTACCATGGCTCTTCTACCGTGGGTAAGTACGTTTTGTGTTTAAATAGTGTTTTTTATTTATTCTAAGATAATTTTTTGTCTTTTAAATGTCCGACGCATGTCAAGCTATGTATGTAGCTTCCGTCCCAAAATGAGTTCGCAAACGGTTTTATTTTTAAATATACCAGATCTACCTTGATGCCGACGCCTGACTTCCTGTCCGGCTCGTGTAATTTCTTCAGCTTTATGAAAAGCCGCATGCGTTCAAATGCGTTCTATTCCTTGTGGCATCCGTCTGTTCCACAGTCAGTGTGAATTGGGCGTGAGCAATTGGACATGTAGTTATTCAGTTGTAGGAATTTAAAATAAACTTATTAAATTCTGTAAACATACTTATAATAAACATACTTGGATTTGGCAATCAGGGTCTTGATCCGCTCAAGTTTCTTCTGCTTTTTCTTCTGCTCCTCAGGGCTGAGAGGGGTGTTATCCTCCATATCTACGTAGCGCTCTGGGATTATAACCTTGTCTGGAGCCATTAGCTAGGAGTTACAATGTATTGTGTCATTATAAAAGTACACTCATGTATTTGCACTCTCTGTCATTATTTTGTCTGTATTTAACAACAACAAAAAAGTTGGATGTCATGCATGAATCTACGACAGCGTATTAGGGCCACGTATAAATATATATATTTTTAGAGGGCGGGGGCAATATTCAGAGAAAAAAACTCACAAATTTGCCACTTTATTAAGTCAAAAATGTTCTCGAAATATTGCCCCCGCCTTCTAAAAATATATATAGTTATATGTGGCCCTAATAAGCCGTTTTATGAATCACAAGTAGGGTTTCCATCCACCCATTTTTATTCGAATTTTCAAGAAATGCGAAACTAAAACTGGTTAGGGTTAGGGTTAGAAACGCTAGAAATTCGAAAAAGGAAAAATGCTTAGAGGGGGTGGATTTTGAAGCGTATCGAAAAAAGGAAAATGCAAATTTTGGCTATTAAAACAGGTTTTGCGTATAAAGTAAACGCTGGCACGAACGGATACACTCGCACGTTTTGACCGGATATTACTTGACATATACGTTTATATTCACAAAGCAATGGCGGACGATAAAGTAAGGTTTGTTTGGGGACGACGACTAAAGAGAAATATTTTTGGGAATTATGTAAAGAAGCGAATATTAATGCAATTTGAGATGGAAAACAGCAAAGAAATGCTTTTTTTATCATTACAAAATAAGTACTGTAGATGGCATTACCTCTTTGTTAATGTCCATGTCATAGTGTTCAGCTTCCAGCTGTGACCGTCTTAAACGGGCAATTTCCTCACGAGGCGACTCCAGTCCCTGTCCTCTGACGGCTGCCTCTAAGTCATGGATGTCAATCTCATGAGCTGTTACCCGCCGTCGAATCTGCACACATTATCGTTTACTTTATATTATTGCTCATTTTATTGCTTTTAATTTGAGTTAACGACCAGCTGACCAGTTGAATCACACTAAAAGATTCAACCAGTATTCCCCCTTTCTCGGTAGAATGATACTATAGTTTGGAAGGCATAGTCACTGTCTACAGCTTCTGACAGACTGACATACACACTGTTGACAGTTACTTTTGGACTGTTCATGGAGCAAACTGCTTCAGCTGTATCAGTTTTGAAGGGTGCCTTTGCCATATTTCAACACGTTTTACCGAGGTCCAATAGTATTCTCATCTTATAAGGGCTGTTCAGAATAGTGTTTTATTTTTTTATTTGAGGACTTAACACCTGTAAATGAGAGCAAGCTTTGCTGGCGTTGGGAAAAATCCTATGAAATCAGCACTTTTCAGGAGACCAACCATTAGCATTGCATCATCAGAGAGCATGCAACTTTCAACAATTTACTTACTTATCACTTTAAAAAAAAAGTTTTTGTGGAAAATAGTTACATTTACTAAATTTTGACAAAGGAGGTTTTGGCGTGACGCCAGCGACATATTACAGACACCCTGTACTGGATAGAGCAAAGCAGTCCAAGAACATAACTGTGCTTCCTCACAGTAGGTAGTGCGCTTTTCATTGTACATATGGCACAGGCAAAATTGATGTAAATTACCACTTTGTAGCTTGCTGGAGACTGCCCGCCTGAAAGATTAAGACTCCTCCTTTTGTCTCGTACGGAACTACTCTGGTTGCGTCGGATCCTTTCATTTTGTTCCTCCACACTCATTTTGGACCTTAACTCAGCAGGAAAAACAGCACTCTTTGGACGTTCCTGTCTCAAAGATAGAAAAAGAGAAAACCTTACTTGTATCCCTTTTCCATATGTAAAGTTATTTGAGATTGGTTTTGTCAATTGGCAATATTCTGTATGATTGAATTAAATTGAACTGAAATAGGATACAAAACTTAGAACATAGCATTATTTAAGGAGGGAATTTGTATGTGTTTTTTAGGTGACAAAAATGTTGGAACACAGATATCTAGCTATGAATGAATGAATGAATGAATAAGGCTTGATCATTTCCACAGTCACAAAGTCTTTGCAGGCAATAACTGCATCAAGCATGTGATCATTTGATATCTATAACCAGATCAGCATTTTTTATTTTCACTTCAGCGTCTTTCTTTATTTCTCACTTTCACCCTCTTCCCTTATCTAATAATAATGATAATACATCAGATTCATATGGCGCTTTTCCTTTTGCTCACGCACACTCAAAGCGTTTACAGTGGGCATGCTGACAGAGGTGTGGCTGCCAGTGTGCAGCTAAGGCCCCTCCGACGACCACCACCAAACAATTGCACCTGCCATACACCAGTGTGAGTTGCATTGACACTACCTCCTGGCAGTATCTTCTGCTTATCAGACATTAACTCCTGGTCCACATCTAATTTCATGAAACAGCGACAAACCCGTAATTCTCAGAAAGCCCTGCTCTCCAGCTCTGGAACGCTCTGCCACTTGACCCTTACAACTCAGACTCTCATTACATTAATATCCAAATTCAAATCATATCTGTTCAGTATTGTGTACTCATTCATCTTAACTTCATTGCCCTGTAATTTTTGGACGCTATCTAGTCTGTTTGATTAGGTGTACAGTGTTCTTAAGGGTGTTAAAAGGTGCTTACAAATAAAATGTATTATCATTCTTTTTATTATTGGGTATTCGCATCAAGAAATGTTACTCGTACCCTAGTTATTAGCTTTTCTAGCTACTCTACACCAGTGGTCCTCAACCCTGGTCCTCGGGGACCGGTATCCAACCTGTTTTCCATGTCTCCCGCAGCCAACACAGGTGATTCATATCATCAGCTAATTAGCAAGCTCTGGAGAAGCCTGATAACGATTCCCACCTGTGTTGGCTGTCGGAGACATGGAAAACAGGCTGGATACCGGTCCCCGAGGACCAGGGTTGAGGACCACTGCTCTACACTAGCTACAGCTCAGTCTATAGTGAAGCTCATGTCATAGCTAACAATATGCTTTTGGCAGTTATGTCCAATTCATTTGAAACTGGGTTTAAAAATGTAACTGTCACGGTACGGAGTGGAGGACCCAAATGCAGGGAGGCAGGAGAACCACGGCAGGGAAGCATGTACTACTAAACATAATTTATTTTACAAAAACACAAACAGGGGTACTGGGTAACTCTAAATAAACAAAACCAACAAAGTTGTGAAAAGACCAAAAATCAAAGTAAGAACAAAACACCAGAGTGGTGACAGCAACAATGATCCAACCCAGACAGAGGGGAGACAGGAGACTATATACACACACAGTAACAACACAACAAGTCACACCTGGGGCAAGACACAAGTGGCTGAGGGCACGGATTGGTTGACACGAGGAAGGGCAGGATTATACTCAACAAGACCAAGGGAGACACAACCAAAAACAGAAACCAAACATGACAGTAACACACTCTACAATTATTTTCAGAGGCTGTTATTAACCAGAAAAAATGCTTTATTGTTTTAAACTTCTAAAACTACGTCGCAACTTTGCAACAATAGGAAGATGTGGGTCCCAGAGTGACAACAATTGAGAACTATTGTTCGAAAACAGGGGTCTGTAACCGGCAGCTCATGTGGCTCTATAGTCCCTCTTCCGTGGCTCCTTTTTTTGTAGGAATTAATATTTTTTTAAAATTTTTATTTAAATATAAATTTAAATATTAAACAATATATATATAAAATATTCTATAATTAATTAAATATTGACAAATATCAGAGTCCAAGTTTGTAAGTTGCCACAAAAAGAGACAAAAGGTAGATTATTATTTTTTTAATTACCAAAAAATGTCAAAAAAGTTATCATAAAATGTTCAAAAAGGAAGAGGAAAAGCAGACAATTGCCATATTCAGGAATGTCTATGAAATTGCCAAAAATGTCAGAGAATTGGGAAAAAAAGCTGAAAAAAAGTTCCAAAAGTATCTATAAAATGCCCAAAAAACAAAAGAAGAAATCTTGAAATTTATAATAATAATTATAATAATAATAATAATAATGCATCAGATTTATATAGCGCTTTTCTATACACCCAAAGACGCTTTACAATGGAATGGATATATTATGCATGCACTCACACATTTAAAATGTGGCCATTTACCCTAAACATCCACAAAAAGTCAGAAAAAGTCCAACATTTTTTTGGTCTGTCAACATAGCAAAGCCAACAAAGCGTTCCTATTCTTCTTGATTAGTGGTTTGCATTATTGATACTGTTGGCATCAATTGATTATTGGATTGGACATTATTAGCGCAATGAAATAGATATTGTACTTTTGCTTCTGTATGCATCGTTGTGGTTTCGTCAAACAGGCAACGTTGCCACCCTTATCGCTTCTGTCGCAGCTCCAAGCAAGCACAATTTGCACCCCCACATAGCTTGACTTGCTGTTGACTTGTGTTTGTTGACCTACCCTAGAAATTCCATTAGGCATTCGCCCATTATGAAGGGAAACTCCAGCAGACCAACTAGGTGAGTCGTCAGCAGGTGACTTGGTTCTTGGAGGGACAATACCAACTGAAAGATATATGTGATTAGTTCACAACCGTGGGAAAGAAGATTATGTGTTTCTCAAAGCATGATAGTCTCATACATGACAAAGCATCATTATTATGCATTTTGAATTTTTCTTTCATCTGGCATTCAAGCATACCAGAGGGCATGTTTAGCAGCGTAATCCCATGTCCCACTCTGTACCAACCGCTGGATAATAATCATCAGATGAGTTCTACTTATTCCTTTAGGTTGTCACATGAAAACTTCAATTGAAATGTCGTTGTACCTTTATTCATGCTGGATTGGTCTTGAGGCTCACTCATATTGTTATGATCTCCAAACTTAATCTGTAAAAGAGAAGATTGATAATAATGCACCTACACTGACTTAAACATGCCTTTTAGATTGCAAATATCTGCTTGCAAATTGTTAAGATTTTGATCCCTCCCTCATGTATTTCTTTTCGTTGATATGTCTTATGTACTTTGTTAATGCAAATGAAACTTTATATTTTATATTAAATGAGGATGTAAGCATTTGTTTTACAGTGCCACTTGGTATGACTAAAAATCATAATTTTTTTTATCTACAAATGCGTGCATATTATATATGATTAACTAATTTAATCCCAAAAATGTGTAAAAACGTTTGTAGTCCTTTAAACCCGAGCACACCTCAATTGGGGGCCTCTCGGACTTTGAAGAAGAAATTGTGTGAAACAATGCACTAATCATGAAATAATATAATGATGTCGCGCATCAAATTAAATTGCAGAGCCGGGGGTACAAGAATATATAATCCATTTTTACATGCCCCAAACACAGCTCAAACGCCAACTAATTTATCATTTGTGCTGTGTGCTATCTTCATTTACTTTTAGCCAGTAACATATATGCAAATTTCACAAGTGTTCCCTTTATTATGACACAAGAACTATTCAAATAGACCTTGTGGTTACAAAGATATCCTCTTTTAATTTTGGGTATGTCATTTTTGAGCAAAAAAAAAGAAGGGTTGAATACTTTGTCCTTCCCTTCCAAAAACATGTTTACATGTTTTATTTATTTGTTATGCATACAGAAGGCTTTGATGCAGCTTCTGACATGAATAAAGCAATGGTAGTTATTTAATAAAAAAAAATTAAAAAACCGGCCTCTTTTTGTCAGTGTTTTCACCAGGAATGTGAATATTGACGAAGCTTAGCTATATTTTAATGCTAATTGCTGCAAAATGGAAACAGATACAAATATACTCTTTTTCTTCCTGATGAATCTTTCTTTTGATAGGTTCCATGTTTTTATAGCAATAGAACACAATATCCTGTGGGCCTTGCAAAATCAGTAAACATTCAGTAAAACAGGCGGGAGCGAAGGGGGTTGCTTCAGTGAAAATGGCTGGGAGTGAATGAGTTAACATGGTTTGACAGTGTTCCAACATGATCTCATTGATGATCAGCATCACGTGTTTAAGGTAGACTATTGCGATCAAAGAGGGTAAAATATTAGGGTCATGGGTTACACCAACATACAGTAGTGTCAGGTTAAGATTGATGGATAAAAAAAAAAAAAGATAATGGACAACATTTAAGAGTGGGGCAAAGCAGAGGCCGAATCTACAAAATACCTTTCTGATGTGAGAATCTTCAACATCAAAGTAACCATCATCGATGCCCAAGTTGCGTAGCCAGATGGTGCTGTCAAAGGGCAAGGGGGGAATAGATGGGGGGAAGGTAGAGGAAGATTCCAAAGGGAAATAGGACTTGGGGAGGGGAGGCCTTGGAGGTGCATTTTCCTAGATCACCAGAAGGTCAGGAGATAGCAAGGAAGAAAGGAAGCAAAAAACAGAAAGGGTTGAAGCAAGAGAATTCTGCGCATCAGAGGGAGTGCTCACAAGGCAACTAAATGCAGAGTAGAAAGGAGCAAGGAAACAAGTATGTTGCAAGGAATCATTGTGAATATTGCCTAATAGGAATATTAGGCAATTTGTCTTTATATTGGTCTTTATATATATCCTATATTGGTCTTTCTGACAGAAAGGGTTGAAGCAAGAGAATTCTGCGCATCAGAGGGAGTGCTCACAAAAAGCAACTAAATGCAGAGTAGAAAGGAGTAAGGAAACAAGTATGTTGCAAGGAATCATTGTGAATATTGCCTAATAGGAATATTAGGCAATTTGTCTTTATATTGGTCTTTATATATATCCTATATTGGTCTTTCTGATACTGCTGTTGGTTGGTTCCCAAATTATTTGTCTGAGAGAATGCAACAAGTACACTTTGCGGGATTGTCCTCCCCCAACTTACATATTTCTAAAGGCGTCCCCCCCCCCATGGATCGGTTCCAGGTCCACTGTTGTTCTCTATTTATATTAATGATATTTGTCAAAATGTGGCAAATGCCTGTTTCCATTTGTATGCAGATGACACGGTTATTTATTGTTCTTCCAGGGTAATTGAACAAGCTTTTACATCTTTACAGTCTGCTTTTGATGTTGGGCAGCCTCACTTAACACAATTAAAGCTAGTTTTAAATCCAGACTAATCTAAATGAATTATTTTTTTCAAATGGTTAACAGATACCCTCAAGTCTGTCTAAGATTGAAACTGGTGAAGGAGCAGAAATTCAAATAGTACCTACTTATAGATATTTAGGTATTGATATTGACCAAACTCTGTCTTTCAAGTCACATATTGAGGGCCTTGTTTGAAAATTGAAGCTAAAACTGGGGTTCTTTTATAGGAACATATTTAGTTTTATCTTTTACAGCAAGGACTCATCTTATTTTTCGGCAACTTTTTTACATTTATTGGACTATTGTGATTTGCTTTTTATGAATGCATCAGCACAACAACTGAAGAAATAGGACAGTGTGTACCATTGTGCTCTGTGTTTTATTACTGGTTGTGGAAATCGTGTTCACCATTGTACGCTTTATACTGTCGGGAAGTATCCATCTCTGTATATCCGTAGATTCTCACACTGGTTTGTTTTATCTATAAATGTATGATTGGGCTCCTCCCTTCTTACCTTTATGCATATTTACATCAACAACAATAGCTTAATGGTTTGCGCTCTCAAAAATTCTACAAATGACAGTTCCTAGGGTCAGGACAGAGTTGGGAAAGGCAGCTTTCAAATGTGCTGCTCCCTTTTCATTGAATACCTTACAAAATAATTTGAACCTGCCTGAACGAATTCCTATTCATTTATAATAATGGTATGCAGTCAGACACACTGACCTAGCATATTTACAACTTCAATTCAATTATGTTTATTTATTTTCAACATTCTATTATCCTCATAATAGCTATTCTCTTGGCTGCTCACCTTCCTGCCAAGGGTCGTCACTGACATAAGTACTTGCCCATGGCACATAACACAGTTTTGTTTTTTAAACTTCAATTTTCAGATTCACCAACCAAGAATTGTTAGCTATCTTAGAGTAACGTCTGCATTTTTCCATCCCATTATTGGTTGAATTAAATAAATGTACTTGTTTTTGGAGGGCCAATGTCAATTCATGATTAAACATTCCTTTTCAATGTAGATTTTTCAAGAAATCATTGTCAGGATAGGTCGGCCAACACCATTTGCTGACTGGTCTGTTTCAGCCCGGAAAATTACTTATTCTGCATTTTTACAGCAGCTCGTATGAAGTGAATTTGCGTTGTGCATTATCATATTGCAATGCATCAGGCTGAAAACTCATAAGTCACATTTTGGTAAATTTTATATTTTTCAAAAAATCTATACTTGTGTCCTTTTTATGAATTAGTAACCAATCTAAAATATTGAAAATGACTTACTCTCTTTGAAGATGCAATGTGTGAATTTGTTAATGGTTCCCATTTCATGGGTTGATATTACATATACCCAATACAAGAGAACGGTAGTTGAATGGTATGCTTTTTTTTCTTTTTCTTTTTGTCAAAGATGGAATGTGATCGGAATAACTGATCAGAATCTACTCTAAGAATAATTAGGCTAAATACTTTTCTAAAGATGAGTTTGCATAAAAACTTTGTCTGAAAGTTGACTGGGTGAATCAGATTGTGTTACCATACAAATCATTGGATCAGTGTGATGTTCAGTTTGATTATAGGGGAGAGTGAGCATATTAGCATCCATACTAGCATTACATGTTGAATGGAATAGTTGTTGGTGGTGCTGAGTTTCAGGTTGATCACTTGTAAAATATGAAATTGGGATATCCGTTCCATGGCATGATGCTAACACATTAGTTTGAAAGATGTCTTGGAAAAGCAGGATCTGTGATTCAGGCATAGAAAAATGCCTGTTGGATAGGAGGTTTCTTTGACCATTTGGATATCCCACTAACAAGGGAGATGCACAGATGGAATCAGGAAATACATCTTTTCTTTGGCCAACCTTGACCTCTTGGCTGCAAATATTTGAGGTCAACCAACCAAAATTTTGGTGTTGCATGTGGGCTTGTTCCAAAACGGAATGTTGATTGGAAGTAGTGTCCTGGCATTGTACTTGGAGAAAGTCAATAACTGTGTTCTTGGAAGGGTTTATAAATTTGCTAATGTGTGAGTTGGTTCTGCATGCGATACTTTGATCCGTTTCCTCAATCACAGTATCCAATCTACCCATGGACTCGTTAAGACTCTGCAAAACTAGGGCAGAACGAGGAAATGTGAATTCATGGGTTTCACAGGTATTTTTATTAATATTTTCTGCATTCATGCTTTTGTTGGGTTCTGTATAACTTTTTGGTCTTGATTTGGGCCTGGTTTCAGTGTTGAATTGAGGCATACAAGATTTGGGACGAGGTTTAGGTATATTTCTAGTTCTAGAGTGTGAGGCAGGTGTTGAAAAAGGGTTGACCCCTTGCTGGGTGTTTCCGGTGCTTACCTCCGGGCCCAGCTGTTTAGAGGGGGAGACCTGGGAGCCAGGCACTGGGGAGTAAGGGCTGAGAGGGCTGGTGATGCTTATTGAGCTGAGGGGACTGGCTGGACTATTGGTGCTAAAGGAGCCTGAAGCACCACTGGCCACTGCAGACGAATAGAGTGAGAAAGGTCAGACTGAGACATTAGCAGTTGTAGTTAACCACATCATGTTATTTTTGATTGATACCTTTGTGCTTTGCTGTATCAGTGCCTCTGGATGAGTGATTCTTGTGTAGGCCCTCTAATACATCCTGGACTCTCCAAAACTCTTTCTGGATGTGCTTTCGAACCAATTCACTCTGCCCCATAAAACAACAACAACAACAAATCAAAAATAAATAATCACACTATCATACAAGAGGTTTAAAATGTGGTGAAACTACATGTGTCAATTTGTAAGGATTACATAACTCATTCAAACCCAAACACGTATAAATACATTTTGTTAGAATAAATGTACATAAGTTATCCAATATTTACTCTTATAGTATTGCAAAGCATAAGTCATGCTCTTGCAGCTTCAAAAACAAGAACTGTACCCTTATCACAAGATAGCGGCTGGAACATTTTGCGATTGAACTGTTGAACTTTGACTGTTGAAACTTTCAGTGCTGAAGAAAAACAGGTCTACATTATTTTTTATCTGCAAAAAGACTCATATTCGTGATGGTTTCAATGTTGTTGCTGTGTGCCACCCTCCCATTTAGAGAACCAACGGCTTTGTAACTAGGGAACGCCCTGTAAAAAAATAAAAAGAGAGGGCTCGGGAGAATGAGTTTAAGAGCGGTAGGAGATTGAAGCTGAGCACATCTCTTGTCTCTTGTCTTCCTACCTTGTCTGCTGTTTATTAAATGTTCTAGGATGACTGAACTTGACACATTTTTAATACTTTGTCCCTCGCGCCCAAAAACGTATTTATAAATGTTTTCATTTATTTATTTATTTTTATTTTTAATGCTAGAGCACGCAGAAGGCTTTGATACAGCTTCCAACATGAAGGGGTAGCTTAAAACAATGGTAGTTATTACAAAAAACGGCCAGCAGGTGACAGCAGAGTATAAGAGATCAGCCAGGGCCATGTTGTAACAACTTCTTTTTGCCAGTGTTTTCAACAGGTTTGTGAATAATGATAAAACTTAACTATATTCTAAAGCTAATTGCTGCAAAATGGAAACAGATACAAATATACTTTTTTTCCTGATGAAAGAAGAGACTGTAATCTTTCTTATGGTAGGTTCCATGTTTTTATAGCAATAGAACACAGTATTCTGTGGGCCTTGCAAAATCAGTCAAAATCAAGTAAAAGAGCCGGGAGCGAAGGGGGTTACTTCAGTGAAAATGGCTGGGAGTGAATGAGTTAATTGTGTACAATATTGAATAAACGATACTGAATAAAAGCAAATGAACAGCCCCACAAAAAGGACATCTGAAAAATTAAACCAGAAGGGTTTACCAATTACCTGGACACCTGCATTAAGTTGTTCCCATAGATCTCCATGAATGGCGTGGGCCTCATCCTCTAATGCTTCAAATTCCATACGAGTGGTAGTTAAAGCCTGTAAGTACAGTTTATGGTCACTCTCTGGTTGCATTGTTTATGAAGCTGGGGCATTGATTCTTCATTGCAGCATTCATATGACAATGATGAAAACAATTCCTGAACTTTGGAATGTTTCAAAACAAACTATTGTGTGAAATAAACTGTCTGGCATGTTGGGTTCGTCTTACATTTGAGGCCTGGGAAAGCTCCCCTCTAATGTTGATTAGCTGGTTTTGTAAGGTTTCCTTTTTGATATGTAGCTTTTCCATGACCACAGGCTGGTTATGGTACTTCTCCATTTCCTGATGAGTAGCCACCAACGCCTCCTCGAGGCTGTCCTGTAAACAGCAACCACAACGCAACATGATGTTAACATATGGATTCTTCTTCTTCTTTTCCTCCTGGCTTTTCCCCTCAGGGGTCGCCACAGTGAATAAGTTGCCTCCATCTAACTCTGTCCTCTGCACCCTCTGCTCTCACACCAACTACCTTCATATCCTCTTTAACTACATCCATAAATCTCCTCTTTGGTCTTCCTCTAGATCACACATCACACCTGACACTTTTCTACACCGTTTCAGCCTGCCTGCACACGCTTCTTCACTTCTTTTCCACACTCTCCATTGCTCTGGACTGTTGACCATAAATACTTAAACTCCTCCACCTTCCTGGTCTCTTCTCCCTGTAACCTCACTCTTTTAATTGGGTCCCTCCCATTCACACACAGGTACTCCGTCTTGCTACGGCTAACCTTCATTCCTCTCCTTTCCAGGGCAAACCTCCACGCCTGTAGCTTCTCCTCCACCTGTTCCCTGCTCTCACTACAGATCACAATGTCATCTGCAAACATCATAGTCCATGGAGATTCTTGTCTAACCTCGTATGTCATCCTGTCCATTGCCATAGCGAATAAGAAGGGGCTCAGAGCTGATCCCTGATGTAGTCCCACCTCCACTTTGAACTCCTCCGTCACACCTACAGCACACCCTCATACATGTCATGCACCACTTGAACATACTTCTCTGCCACTCCAGACTTCCTCATACAAAACCACAGTTCCTCTCTGGGCACCCTGTCATAAACTTTGCAGCTCCTTCTGACCTTCTCTGTACTTCTCTATCAACATCCTCAAAGCAAATACTGCATCTGTGGTACTCTTTTTTTTGGACATGAAACCATACTGCTGCTCACAAATGTTCACCTCAGCCCTCAGTCTAGCTTCAACTACTCTTTCCCATAGCTTAATTGTGTGGCTCAACAGCTTTATTCCTTTGTAGTTGCCACAACTCTGCACGTCTCCCTGGTTCTTAAAAATGGGCACCAGCACACTTCTCCTCCATTCCTCAGCCATCTTCTCACTATCAAAGATCCTGTTGAACAACCCAGTCAGAAATAATAAAATAATAATAATAACATATGGATAGCTAAAAAGGTTTTATTTAAAAATGGTAAGAAATATGCAGTGTAAAGTGTTAGGGGAAATTTAAGTAAATTTTTGTTTTGTATTTTTGTTTTCCTCCTTTGTTTTACTCATCTAACCCAAATCCCGAACACCTATTTATTTGAAACCACTTGCATGTGGGACAAAGACATCTCGGCCATGTCTAACAATGGGCGAAAGTGAACATTCAGTGAGAATATTTATGTACTGTACTTGTTTTATGTTTTATGTTTTCCACACACTTAAAAAATTGAGAAAACAGTTAATTATTGAACATTGTTATGTGTTACAACTTACAGCATTATATAAGAAAATAATTGTGCTCGTTGTTTACCTTGTCAATTCGCAATCTGTGGACAACTGCTTCGTGATCTTTCACAATGTGGTTCTGTTCACACAGCCGACCCAAGAGTTTCTGCGTAAGACATCATGCCAACAAAACAAAACAAAACAAAAACTGTCATGAATACAATTGTAGAATATTGTCAAATACACACACACACCCCCCCCCCCACACACACACACGCACGCACGCACGCACACAACACAACACAGTATGTACTGTTGTGTAGAGATGGATAATACTGAGACATATCTATTAATTAATTAATAAAAAAACATAAGCAGCCAAGCCTAGTATCTTTACTCATCTTTATGAAAACCTTTCACGCGAACTAAAATTATTATATAATTAAGTTATACATCACTAACCTCTGATAGTAGAATTTCTCCTCTGAATGAATTGAGAACATTACTACAGACACATACTGACATATTTTTCTTGGAAACCTGGTTAATACAGCGGGACCAACTGTGTATTATTCCATTTTCATTTTAAGGCCTGGTACCCCAAAACTGCCCATTGAGTGCAGTTTTGCCCATAAAACTGTATTTGAAAATGTGCAAGCTCATTTATAGAGCGAAAGTGATGTCACTTACACTTGTTTCCATTTCATTTAGTTTCAGTGTTGGGTGTAACTCTCTGTAGACATCATGGAATGGAGGCACCTGTGAAAACAAAGATATTAAAATACTCAACACAAAGGAAGGCTTTCATAATAACCGTGGTTCCATAACGCTGGGATGCTGCGTTAAACAAATAGAAAAATTGCAATGTGGGAACTATTTTCTACTTTTTAAACCAAAGCTCAGCGGTGCCTTGAGATACAAGTTACTTAATTTAAGATTGTTCGAGATACGAAAGCTATGCAGCACAGAATTGAGCCAAAAGGGAGCAGGCTTGGATGAGCAAGTTGGTGGTATCTGGTGAGTGCATTGACTTGTATACAGATGTTGAACTGGGAACCAAGATAGCATTTAGTTAGCCAAATTTTTAGCACAACCACCAGCCATTTCATTGACTAGCAATGTTCAAACTTTTCTTTTCTTTTCTTTTTTGTCTGTCAGAGAAAAAGGAGGAGCCCCACCTCACACAAGGAGAAGCAATACTTTGCATTCGGTATGACGCTAGCATAATGCCTATCCCAGTTGAGGTTTACTGTCACACTACATATAAAAGAAAGAGAATTACAAGTTTTGTGTTTTAAAACAATCAGATAAGTGCCTATATAAAGGCTCTGTTAGCTTACGGTAATATTAACATACAACATACATGGAAAACACCTTTGACGTGCTATCAATTAGCATCAATTGCCTTTAAAGTAGCACTAAAGAACTTTTCAACCTTAATAAAATATTTTCATATCTCTTCTGATGAAACATCGACTTAAAACTAGTTGAATAGTACCTTTGCCATGGCCTGAGGGGGTCTGTATATTTTTTACTGGCACTAAACAACTTTGAGGAAGATGGCAGGAAGACTGCCACACAAAAAACTACAAATGTGCTGACTACTTTATGGCCATTCGTTACAAAGATGGAAGTCAATTTCAATGTTGCTGCACGATTACTGCTTTCCTGGCAGAAGCTGCAAAACAACGGAAAAGTTTTGTCCGAGGAGATCAAAACGAAAAAGGGAAGCTACCCAGATAAAAGGACAGTCAAGGATCAACATTGTTGCCGTGAGCTAAAAAACGACACAATGCACAATGCACACAATGCACAATGCACGGGAAATGTGATCTTCCTTCAGGCATAACATTACCGCTTTTGCCCATATGGCACCGCTGTAATCAACGTAAACTGAAAGTTTCTTAGTGTTGCTTTAAGCACAGGACCTTTAAACCCAAATGGTAGAGCAACACAAATAAACTGATTATATAGCTATACTCACAGGCAAATATTCTTTATTCTCTATGATCTGTATGAAGTGAATAATACTAAATCTTACAGTCACTTATTGAAACTGTAAAACAATTTTTCTATGTTTGTGTCTGCATTACTGCTCCCCCGGTGGCTACCCAAAAGA
Source organism: Leptonotus elevatus (assembly GCF_054856555.1). NCBI lineage: Eukaryota > Metazoa > Chordata > Actinopteri > Syngnathiformes > Syngnathidae > Leptonotus > Leptonotus elevatus. The sequence continues at coordinate 2,008,351 of NC_141248.1, forward strand.
GGAGCACATTTAATTGAATTGTAGCATTAAATCATGATGCACAAACGGTTTTGTCATTTACATTCTATTTAATATTGTTATAACTCTGTTTTTATAAAGTACAATATTATAGAGTGGTATTTTTCTTAAAAAAAAAAAACATAAACACAAAAATTTGTTTTTAGGGGATTAAGGGGGGCTAAACAAAGTGTAGTCACAGAACAAATTCAACTTGTATCACAAGGCATTGCTGTATGTAAATCATTAAATAATTTCATATAGTCTCCAATTTAATGTTCACATTATATTTAAATTTAAAATACTTTAATTTTTTTCAAAACCCATTATTTTAATTTCTCTCTCTCTCTCTCTCTCTCTCTCTCTCTCTCTCTCTCTCTCTCTCTCTCTCTCTCTCTCTCTCTCTCTCTCTCTCTCTCTCTCTCTCTCTCTCTCTCTCTATATATATATATGGAATGTTTCCCCATTACATTTCAACAACAACAAAAACAACCACACTAGTAAATACATTTTTAACATTCCACCAATAAACTTGATTAAAGCAGACAGTTTAAGAAATTACTGTAAAATATACACATTGTTCAAATAGCATTGTGGTCAATATGGCAAAAGTTTTTGTTGCAAACATCAAATTAAGAATACATTTATTGACACAAAATAAATGTAATGAGTTATATAACATGTTTGGTGGTTAAAAATGATTTACAAAACTTTGCGGGGTACTTGATGCTAGTACGGAAAGCAACTTTATCTGAAACAATCACCACAACAAAACAATACAAAAACACTTTGAGTGGACCATATGTAAAGTAAGATGGATGGATAATTAAATTAGTCAAGATGAGCATGGAGTTGGTTACAAGTGGCTGTGATGTAATCTATAATACATACAGTATATCATGTCATGGGAGAAAAAAAAGCATCAGTATGCACTTGTGTGAGTGTATGCATGCAAAGGCATACGGGTCAACAACTCAAAACAAGGGCTTTTATAAAATGTGTAATCTTTTCATGGTGGAATTAGAATTAGAGGTCTAAAGCACACATACGCACACAAACATACAAGACAGAGCCATAATCTCAAAGAAAATAGTTTTAATGTTTAGCTTGGGTTTTTAGCAATCTGATACATTGCATGGAGTATAATTGCATCGTTCTAGAGCTGTGGGTTGGTGAGAAATCAACTACAACAAGGTGCCGATATTTTTTTTCTGTAACTATTCAGTCATAATTGATCCTGATACCCACATCATAGACAGCCTGTGGGCAGAACTAATCTTTAGAGAGTGAGACTCATCTCAGAATAATGTCATTTGAAGGGGTGTGCTCAAAAAATTTATACGGCAAAATAGTGTTCCCTCACTATAACGCGGTTCACTTTTCGCAGTTTCGCTGTATCACAGATTTTTTTCAGTGCAATTTTGTATGCATTTTTTTTTTTACAGTAATGTACCTATTTAACAAAATTCAAGGTTTGAATATTGAGAATGCTTAAACAAGAGAGAGATGTGAGAAAATGTAAATGCCTCGATGAGAAGAGTGTATAAACTGTGTGGTGAGCAGTTTTAGAGCCCTAAAACATTTATAATAAATATAAAACTCGTTTGCAGATTTCATTTAATGCGGGTATTTTTTGGAACCTAACCCCAGCGGAAAATGAGGGAACACTGTATATCGTTGCGGACCTCTTTACAATACACGTAACGATATACACGTGTCAGAATCGATATTGCACATTCATTTGTAAATAGGCAGTCAAGTGTTCCTTGCGCAGGGCTGTACGAACAGCTTCTTTGAAAATAATCGAGTCAATTAACTGCACGTGCAAGGAGGAGGAGGAGGGTGGGGAGCGGAGGAAAGAGACATGTTCTCAGTTTACTTAATTAAAAAAAAAGTGTACATGTGTACATTGTGTAGGTGCCAACGTGTCCCACAAGTAATTCAAGTATGTTCTAAATATAGCTCGCCAGTGATTGGACACTGTGTCTTACTAAAAACAATTAAAACAGAGGAAGACTCAACATTTATTTACTTTTTTATTTAAACTTAACATGGTACACGTTTCTTAATGTACCAATTTTCCTATATTTTGTTTAAAAACAAAATAGAATTATGAAAAAAAATGCTGTTTTTATTTCCCAAAATATTTCATATAAGAACATTTTAGAGCTGTAATTTTAATTCTTGAATATTTTTGCTCATTTTGGCCCATGCCTATTTGTAAAGTTTCCCTGTGTGTCTGTGAAAGGGGCTCCTTGCTTTGCAGTGCGTGCACATTTAGACCAGGCATGCCACTTTGTGGTAAACCAGATGAGCTGCTAACAAAAAAGTTTTTGCCATCCAGGATAATAAACATATCATTTAGATATACATGTGGCTGTTATAATAAAAAATGCATGTAAAGTAATGTAAAATATCGCGATACGTATCACCTCGAAGACCATGTATTGGGATACATATGTATCCCAATACATCGAGAAGGCGTTTGACCGCGTCCCTCGGGGAGTCCTGTCGGGGTGCTTCAGGAGTACGTGGTACTGAGCCCCCTGATATAAGCTGTTCGGTCGCTGTATGACCGGTGTCAGAGTTTGGTCCACATTGCCGGCAGTAACTCGGATTCGTTTCCAGTGAGCGTTAGACTCCACCAAGGTTGCCCTTTGTCACCGATTCTGTTCATAACTTTTATGGACAGAATTTCTAGGCAACATTGCATCTCTGCTTTTTGCGGATGATGTGGTGCTGTTGGCTTCATCAAGCTGTGATCTCCAACTCTCACTGGAGCGGTTCGCAGCAGAGTGTGAAGCGGTTGGGATGAGGATCAGCACCTCCAAATCCGAGACCATGGTCCTCAGTCGGAAAAGGGTGGTGTGCCCTCTCCGGGTCGGGGATGAAATCTTACCCCAAGTGGAGGAGTTCAAGTATCTTGGGGTCGTGTTCACAAGTGAGGGCAGGATGGAGCGGGAGACCGACAGGCGGATCGGTGCAGCTTCTGTAGTGATGCAGACTCTGTATCAGTCCGTTGTGGTGAAGAAGGAACTGAGCCAAAAGGTCGATTTACGTTCCTACCCTTACCGATGGTCACGAGCTGTAAGTTGTAACCGAAAGAACAAGATCCCGGATGCAAGCGGCCGAAATTAGTTTCCTCCGCAGTGTCCGGGCTCGCTCTTAGAGATAGGGTGAAGGGTTCGGTCATCCGGGAGCGACTCAGGGTCGAGGCCGCTGCTCCTACGTGTGGAGAGGAACCAGTTGAGGTGGCTAGGGCATCTGGTTCGGATGCCTCCTAGATGCCTCCCTGGAGAGGTGTTTCAGGCATGTCCTACTGGTGGGAGGCCCAGTGGACGACCCAGGACACGGTGAAGAGACTATGTCTCTCGGCTGGCCTGGGAACGCCTTGGGATCCTGCCGGAGGAGCTGGTTGAAGTGGCTGGGGAAAGGGAAGTCTGGACCCTGGTCCCTCCTAAAGCTGCTGCCCCCGCGACCCGACTCCGGATAAAGGAAAAGTAGATAATGAATGGATGGATGTATCACGATACGCATTGTATCATAAGGTCTGATAATTCTTTACAAACTGTATGAGATTAAATTAAGATTAGGTCTTCTCTCATAATTCTTTGCACGATCCTCCTGAAAAAGCATAAATAGGCCATACATAATGACTCCTCACAAAGACAAATGAGGCAAATGCCCTAAAAGATTACTGATGGTACGATATTGTCATAATATTGAAAGTCTTGTACAGTCTTGAAAATGTTCATACTTTTTGGATTCACAAAGCTATCCATATATCAACCTAACAAGGAACTGACCGGGTGACAAGAAAAGTTTAACAATGATGGATAACAAAAATTAAAAATGAGCATGACGTTATGAGAAGAACACCGCATGCAGACAAAAATACGACGAAAAGAGAGGCAGGCTTAGGGAAGAGTGGATTATTTGCTGAATTGCTGTAGTTTTGCCTTGAATGAGGAAAACAGTTGATTCTGTTGCTTGTACAAGTTTCAAAATAGTGTCAACGTTGTTATTCAGTCTGGTTGATGGTTTGTTAAGCTCAACAAAGCTGATTTTCTATCTGAAGCCTGCCTCCCTGCTGTGCTCTCTTTCCTCTCTTACTTGTATGCAGAGCTTTGCTGCAGAGGAGGACTTCTCCACCCTTCGGGTAACCATACCAATTAACTGGCTTCCCTCCAGCACCTGAAGATTCAGCTCAAATTAAAAACACCTCACAGTCACAACAACCTTGTTTTGAAGGTACGACGGCGTATTAGGGCTACGTTTAAATATATATTTTTTAGAGGGCGGGGACAATATTCAGAGAAAAAAACACCTCACATCTGCCACTTTATAAAGTGACAAATTTGCGAGAAAAAAATAATAAATTTGCAAGTTTTAAAGTGGCAGATTTGTGTGAAAGAATCTCAGGAACTTACGAGAAATACACATAGCGTATTTGTGCTAATACTTTTTGGTCGGGTTTTCAAATAAAGAGATAGTAATTGCTTTAGCAGAGATGAACCATACGATGTTAAGCATTCACTCTTTGAAGCGTTGGGTACGGCCAGAGACAAAGACACCTTGCTTTGTGAAGGTCCACACCCTGAGGATCAAGAACTTAAGTTAATTTGTTAAAATGTATATTTACTTGTACATTTATGTTTCCAGAATTATTTACACGTTAATACATTTTGGTATTTTTTTTGTACAAGTGTCTAATTTAATGTGTCGAATCTGCTGCTCTCCGACATACACTTGCATTTACCTTAAGTATGCTAGCTTCTGATTGGTTAGTGTTAGTCAGCTGATAGGGTATCAGGAAGTGTTGTCGCTCTAGCTGCGGTGAATGACGAGTAAAGTTTAAATTTAAGAATGAATCCATCTCCATCCTGCCTTTTCATTTGATAAATAGTGTCCCATTAACCACCAACAAATCCACACATTATACTGTAGCGTAAGTTTCTGAGTTTTTTTCTTGCAAATCTGCTACTTTATAAAGTCGCAAATTTGCCACTTTATGAAGTTGCATATTTGCCACTTTATAACATCGCAAATTAACGAGTTTTTTTCTTGCAAATTTCCCATTTTATAAAGTGGCAAATTTGCGACTTTATGAAGTGGCACATTTGCGAGTTTTATTCTCGGAATATTGCCCCCACTCTCTAAAAATATATATTTATACGTGGCCCTAATACACCGTCGTATCAAGGCAACCGTAACACCTCTAACTTTTAAATTTGTTCAAAAACTCCTGAGAATAGATTAGCGGAAATAAGTGATGGCTTCATGAAGTATAGACAATGTCTGCATTTACAGTGAAAGACACCATGTATGACATGATTTCACAAACAATGCAGATGTGTGCGCCTACCTGCTGGTCTAAATAATCCAAGTTGCGTTGGAGCTGGAGATCTAATATGTCGTCCTGAACCAAGCAGCAGCAACAATGATAAATATGGTGAACACACAGACACATGCAGCATTGACAGACAATTTTTAGATCAGACACAAGCAGAGCAAACAAAGCATCCAATCATCTTCATTGGACAGATGTTTTTTGTTTGTTTGTTTGTTTTCTTCCAAATGTGTTATTCTACTGTAGTTCAAAAACAATATTGACTTTTACATTGATTATTTACCTGACTAAATAGTTGACAGTTGTATAGTACTTGGCTGTTTTGTAACCACCATTTTATGCATGCCAATAATAACTTGTAAAGGAGTCCACAATGACAATAAAAATGAGCCCATATGTTTGGACTGAGAGAGAAATGTTAATTATGTCCCACAGCTCAAGCAAAATTGACATAATGAAATTGACAGATGGATTGATGTATGGGATAGGGGCATGCAGGAACACAACTCAACACTGTGCTTTGTAAAGAGGATTATGAATTAACTATTCTCAAAGCAAAACCACAATCCAAAGAGATTTTACTTATTTACTGTACATGTAAACATCTGAAGCTTTTTTTTTTTCTTAATTTGAGGAAGACAATTTTGCTTGTGGTGAACTAATAATTCATTAATTTTAAAAACCCCACTATCCGGACTGTGTACCACCTCTTTGTTGACCCAGGGAGAGAGAAAAAAGCATGCCACAATGAGTGACTGACGTGAGGTTAGACTGGCCGAGAGAGAAGAGAGAGAGTGCGTGTGCGTGCGCACGCTTACGATTACGATTACGAACGGCAATATCGTGATATCGGGATATTAAAACTGCCACAATATCGTCGTTGTCATGTCACGATATTATAAGCAGCTGTTAAAAAAGTCAGGTTGATTTCCATTTGTGCAGTTCTAGCACCCAGTGGTGGCAATTTTTTTTTTTTTTATAGTGCAGTTTAATTTTCATAAGGGATGTTATGGCTCTTCTATGTTTAAAATCCACACTAATGGTCAGATAAAGGGAAACGTAATGTGCTTGTGAACCGAGTCAATATGAGGAGGAACTCAATGTGTGCGTACATTAGCAAGTAAGTGCCTCAATATTACATAATAATAATACATAAAATAAAAACTAAAAACAGACAGAGATATTTTTTTAAAGACCATCTCAATTATAGCAAATGTCCTTAAAATTGCTTAAATGAATGGCAATTATATTTTTTCTTCACGTTCTCTGTTCGTCATTCATCTCATAGCAGTGCAGTAGTCAATGATGATATACTATATAATATACAAAGATGTGTCTGCACTTCCAAGCTAATTATATTGTTGAGTACAACTGAAGACTGAAAACGGAATCGTACCAGAGCCCTTAATGGCGGTCAATAAATGCAAAATAACCATTTCAGTCTTTAGTTCCTGACCAAACGACGGCCACAAAAGTAGGGACCGATACCAGTATCGATATCCGTCGTGAGTACCGATACCGTGAAATGTGTCCAGGCCCAATGACGATACTTGGCATCGGTACTTGCCCATCCCTATATAAAAATAATAAGACCTTTAAAAAGGCACAAACAAATTGCCACCACGCATGAGCTGTGGACCTATGACTTCTTAAAAAAAACAAATAAATCTAGACCTTTTACATTTCTAATTGAGGACCACTGGCTAATATCTTCCACAGCTGGAGCCTGCAGGTGGTCGTTGCTGATTCCTGTGATTCGGGCTCCCGCCGCTTTTCTCCATCTGCTTTGCTCTCGCTAACTTTTGCTAGCTTCTTCCACTAGACGCTCTTGTTAACTGCACCAGCTAGTTCTTGCAAACCACTCTTGTTCGCCACTCCCACTGCTCCTGCTTGCAAAGCTGCTGACTCGCTCACTCCAATTAATAATTGGTAGTAATTGGTGGTAGCCTTGCGCAGTGTGGTCTCTGAGGCACCATAGTGTGTGTGTTTAAATTTTTTTGCATCCTATTAGTTCACCACTAGACGGCCCTAAATAATACACACTATCTCTTTAAACAAAGCATCAGTCTGATTGGTATTGTAATTTTTGTTAGTAGAAATTAGGACATGCATACAAAAAGGTTGCTTTGAGCTACAGAAATCTGTTCTATATTATATATAATATTTTGCTATTCATAGAAATTAAAAGTGCTTGTTACATTAGGCTGATGGACAAATGATGCTTCAGAAAGCAATTGTGATATTTTTTGACTCCTCTAGATGGCACACTGGTTTTCATTGCACCTAGATCACCATCTAGAGGAGTAAAAAACAAAAAAAACAAAAATATATATCACACATGCTTCTTGAAGCTTCATTTTCCCATCACTACGAAAAAATGCACTATGGTATTATGCAATCTACTTTCTCTAAAGCCCCTATCCCACTGAACTGCGAACATTGGCATTGGAATGTTGAATTAGCAAAATATGAGGTTGTCGTCTCTGTCATTTTGAGACATATCTGCGACGTGTTTGAGATGAAAAACCGACATTTGAGACAACGCGCGAATTAACCTAAAATTTGAGTGAAATTGACCCACACAACAGATAAAAAGTCTTATTTTTTGTTTCCTTTTTATTAGAAGTTGTAATTATTGGACATTTTTGTCCAGTTACGTCATCGTCATCCGTGAGGCGTTTGCGTGTTAATTTTGGACTTATTTCCTGGTCTAATTGTGCTATAAAATGGGTATGGTGTCGTCAAGTAGGTTTCTTTCTTGGAGAAAGAAAGGGGGGAACACAGCCAATTCCTTCATGTGCGCAACCGGTCCTCAGTGGCATTATGAAAGAAAACCGTGACTGGTTGTACCCAAAATATGAGTACATGTGTTAATCATAGTCTAAAAATATTAGAACGAATGAAGGCAGCCATATTTTGGATTATATTTAAGACGGAAGCGCTGCCGCCCATTGAAGGCCTAATAATAATAATCATAATAATCATCATAATCATCATAATCATCATAATAATGCTTGAATATTATCAAAAATATTGCGAGTTTCATTCTAATATTTCCAGACTATGATTATCACATGTCACATGTAGGATACTCGTAAATTTTGGTGACAATCAGCCGTTTTTTTGTTTTTTGGACATAAAGTGACGTAATGTTTTGTGTCTGTAGCGGCCGGGCACCTGTCACCTGTGTGTGTGTTGCGTTTTATCACCGGTTTGACTCATATCCGCGCAGCCCAGGCTGGGGCACATTGAGCACTTGTAAAACAAGTTACATACAAATTAGAAAACATGTTCAACACATTTCTCCAAGCTAGCTTTTTGTTTTTCGTTTTTGAAATATGATTGCAATGTGTGTGCTGTTCCTGGCAGAGACCCACTTCTCCAAACAGCGCGCTCTGCCTCAACACAAGCTCTCTCTCACCGTAGTATATGGGTGTCAGAGTGAATTTATTAATGGGAAAGAATTTTGCCGATTTACCCCATAACTCCGAACACAAATGCGACATATTCCGACCAATTGCGAACCCTATCGAATTCTGGCGAAAGGCAACGTTTGGCAACGCTCACAACTCAGTGGGATAGGGGCCTTAGATTGACATTTCTATTATGCGTGTATTCATGTGGTCTGCGGAATCCACGTAGCTCTTTTGTACTGGTTAAGCTTCATAGACTGTAACAAATTATGGTGGCATGTTGTATTACAATGACATCAAATGGATATAAAATGATATATATAAAAATAACTGTGAAGAATTTACCCCACAAAAAAAAAAAAATATAAATAATAATAATAAAAACCACATCACCAGTATGGTTTGGCATGCTTGGAAACTCATCTGACTCACCAGTTACTACAAATAGTGCACTGTGTCACATAACTTGGTAAGCAGTTACTGTAGATTGCATTGTAAAAAGGGCTAAACACTCTCAAAATTATTGCACTTTTACACACGTACACACACACGCACACACACACTCAAACATATTTCAAACTGAGTGCATAGAACGAAATAGGAGAATGTCTGGAAGAAATTGATGCCCAGGTAGCTATGACAGAGCAACTTACTATTAATAGCTGCGAAACAAAGCTTACCTATATTCAAAATAATGGGCCTAACCACCACATGAGTATTTCTGTATGTTCTGTTATGCTATGTAGATTGAAATGCATTGCAGCACATTTGCAGCACATACCATTTTATTGTGGATGGAAGGGGATGCAGGGTAGTTGTGGTGGTATAATCCTTGATTTATGGACCTCCTATCGCCATAGTAGTCATACTGAAGGAAGGGAATACGATAATGAGGAAAGAGTAAGATGGAGGCATGAACGACAGCAAGGATGTTAGACTAGGGAAAGGTGGAAATGGTCACAACATCAATCTTTCATCCTTTCTTTCATCTTCGTCTATGGTTACTTAACATTTTTCTGGAAACTTAGTAGAGACATTTGACATTTAATTTGTTTTGATGGTGCGTTTTGATTGTTCATTCCCCTTCTAAAACTACAACCTAAAATTACAAACTAACGTTAGTTAACTCATTCAAACCCCAAAATGTATAAATATGTTTTTTAATACTTTGTCTTGCACTCCCAAAAACTAGTGGCGCAACGGATAATCATCCGTGGTTGGTTCGGATCAGGCCCCATGGTTCGGATCGCCCACGATCCGCGGATTGGTTGGTGGGTGTGGGGGGACAACAGTTCGTATTCACAATGGACACCATTCAGACATGTCAAGGAAGCTGAAACATATTCAACGTAACATGCTAAGCCTAACTTCAAAATAAAGTTGACCAAATACAGTAATACATTGAGGGCAATGCAAATAGACTTAGTACACTTTTACTTTGAAGTTGACCCATGTTGTGGCGTAATGGCTAGCTCAACTTCCCTTTTAGACGTTTAGGCTTTCTTTATTGTAGTTTTGATCGACATTGTAGTTGCGATCAACACAACGCTATCCTGAACTCATATTTAATCGCTAATTTAGGGCACTAAGAAACCGCTAATTAAGTACGGCGTCATTGTATGATACGGCAAAAGTCTATGACGTAAGTGGCTAGCGGCTAGCTGTTAGCATTACCAACGAGTGTCTGGCTGATAGCTGTAAATGAGTTTGACAGCTGGTAACTGGCTTACTTGAATTATTTTTCCATATTCTGGACCAAGGCTACGTTGTAATTCACTTTCCATGTTTAAAGGAAAGGAATGTGCTTTAAATTGCACTTTGAGGTATTTTCATAATTATTATTATTTTTTAAATAGAACCTCATTTATTTTATAAAACACTTTTACCCATTTAAAAAAAACAACTACATTCAGCTCAAAATGGAAGTGGGGGGTGGGGGGGTTGCTCTACTATACAGAATGCTTTGATGCAGCCACTGACCTGAGGTCGCTTAAAGCAATGGTAGTTATTACAAAAAAAAACAGCCAGTAGGTGGCAGCAGAGTAGAAGAGATCAACCAGGGCCATGTTGCAACAAGCACTTTTCCCCATTGTTTTAAACAGGTTTGTGAATAATGATTAAACTTAGCTATATTCTATTGCTAATTGCTGTAATACGGAAACAGATACAAATATACTTTTTTCCCTGATGAAAGAAAAGACTGTAATCTTTCTTATGGTATGTTCCATGTTTTTATAGCAATAGAACACAAAATTCTGTGGACCTTGCAAAATCAGTCAAAATCCAATAAAGCAGCCAGGAGCGAAGTGAAAAATGTCTGGGAGTGAATGAGTTAATTGTGCTGTAAAGTTAAGTATATATTTTTTCTAAATTATAGTGATGCATATCTCACCTTTGGCGAGCTGAGCGACCTCCTTAGGTTATAGACAGACGGATCAGCATAGATCACGTCATCCCTCATTCTCCCCTTAAAGCGGTCAAAACGTGCAGATGGTGATCGAGCCGGTGAGGCAAAGTTGTGTGATACTGGTGAGTAGGCCCCCCCAGAGGACAAGGATGGTGACCTGGGCACAGACCTGGAACGTGGCTGAATGGAAAGACGTCTCATAGACTTCTCAACTCCACTGTAGTACTGTGGTCCCCAAGAGTCCCTGGGGGACAGCGGACCATTCAATTGGTGAGGCCCATCCCTTAGTGAGCGCCGCTTTTCCTCAATAGTCCAGCGGTGGTCATATCCCCCCACAGCAGAGACAGAGCAAATGCTATCAGGCCGGATTCCTGGTGGGTACAGCGCATACTCCTCCAAATACTGGGGGTCACCAGAGTAGCCATAGTAGTTGAACCCTTGGCTGGCTGGATAATAATGGGATGGACTAGAAGAACAGGAAAAAGAAGGAAATAAAAATCAGATTGAATTTTAGTCTTTGAGTGACGATATGCAAACCACTTCGCCATATCTTTAGGTGAATGTGGTATTGTTTTTCAACCAGCTATTAGGCATCAGTACTGCACATTGAGAAATATCTTTGGTCACCTAATCTATTGGCAGGGTATAGAAATTGAATCCCACATACAATTAATGAAATATGACTACAGCATAACAACTTGTCACATACTCAACAAAAATATAAACGCAACACTATTTTTGCTCAATAAACTAAAATATCTAAAACTTCTTCCACATATACAATATCACCATTTCTTTCAAATATTGTTCTAAATCTGTGATAGTGAGCACTTCCTTTTTGTCGAGATAATCCATCCCACCTCACAGGTGTGCCGTATCAAGATGCTGATTAGACAGTGTGGCATGGCACTGGTGTGCCTTATGGGCTCTGCACACGGGAGACGACGTTGCTCGCTCTCAATTCATTTCCTATGGAAGCGGGGCGACAAGGCGAAAATCGCCTTCCCGCCTCCCCTTCTGCGACACACGACATTTGTGTATGTGAATATCCGACTATCATTTTGTTAAAAAAAACAAATACATAAAAAAAAAACTATCATTTTGTACGATACTTCATGCAATGATTTCCGTGACGTCAACAAAAAGGCCGGTGCATGAGAGCTTGTTAGTACAGGGTTCATTTAATAATAATAATAATAATAATAATAATAATAATAATAATAATAATAATAATAATAATAATAATAATAATAATAATAATAATAATACAATTATATAGGAAATGGATCGATCTTCATACTGGAATTACGTACTGTAGTAAAACGTTTGTGTTTAAAATTAAAATGTTTAGAGTCCCTCCAATTTAATAGGCAATCAAATCTGATGTAACGTCGCGGCTGCTTATATGTGTTGAGATCTGGGAGGCGACGAGATACGTATTTCGCTGTCACTTGTCGCCTCTCGTGTGTCGAGCCTATTAGACTTCCCACAGTAAAAGGCCACTCTGAAAGGTGCAGTTTTGTGAAAAACTACTAGTTTTCTGGGTCCCCAGTCAGAACTGGTGGGATGGCTTATATCGGCAAAGGAGAAGTGCTCACTATCACAGATTTAGACTGGTTTGTGAACAATATTTAAGAGAAATTGTGATATTGTGTATGTGGAAGAAGTTTTAGATCTGGAAGTTTAGTTTTTTATTTGTCAAACATTAAAACCCGTTGCGATATAACCCTTATTTTAATCCGGTAGATTGATAAAGAGGATTTCACGCAGTAGCAGAAGACAATGCAATATGATGATAATAATAATACATCAAATTTATATAGCGCTTATTCAGACACTTTAAGATGATGACATAGACAATACACCAATAATGGACAGCAGGATCAAATAAAAGCCCATTTGAACAGGTGTGTTTTGAAGTTTTCAAATGAGGGTGGGGGCAGCAGCGGCAAAGGCTCTGTCTCCCAAGACTATTATTGTCTGCAAATGTCAATTCAAGCATATTTGACATTATGAAGTGTATTAATTGTGCATTAGCGACAGAAACTCAGTACAGATTACTCAGCACAACATCGCTAACTGAAAAATTAGTCAACACCAATTTTAGGTAGCCCGCCCCCAAAAAAGGACCACATAAATAAAAATATTCCCAGGTGAAGGGGCATTGTGATTTTCTAGGAGTGTTGAATTGTGATTTGATTTTTTTTCTTCATTTTCTTCATCTATTTCATTCATTTATAAAACCAAAGCATATATATAATATAATTCTAAAAGTCACAGATAAAGAATGAAATGGACCATAAAGACAAGTCCCCATTTCTCCCCAGAATTCTGTTAAAAAATAATGTAAGTTAAAAACAACATAAATAAATAAATAAATAACAGCTGGTCTCACACACACAGTCACATGACTTTATAGTTCTCAGTTTACAATTCAGCTACTGACGTTCATAACAACAAAATTGACATTGGTTAATACGAGTAAAAGAGGTTAACACAAAAAACTTATTGTCTTTAAAAAGGAAAACTGTTAATGATATTGACATAATGATCAAATATAATTAACCTATTTCATATTTCTTTAACAAGCTGGATTTAATTATACTTTAAAATGTGATGTTTGAGTTGGATTTTTTTTGGCTTTCTTTATTCAAATTGTTCCATAAACTGATTTATTTTGCAGAAACACAATGTTCCTTGAGTCTAGTCCTGAATCTTGGTTTTTTTCCTTCTTCTTCATCTTTTTTTTTTTTTTAAATATATCTATCTGTTCCTTTTAACTTATACTGCATGGCTTTCTCTTATTTCAAATATTTCAAAAATATTGATTGGTAAAGTTTTATTGTGAGCTTTCAGCATAATTTGAAGAATACTATAATCTAATAATTGAGGAATTTTTAACAATTTTTATTTTGAAGAAATAATTTGTTGGATCTCTAAATGGCTAAATGATGATTATTCTCGGATATTTCTTGCAATATAAATACTAAGTGTGTTTTAAATGATTATTTAAAATGTAAACCATGTAAGAGAGTTATAGAAATAAAGTGTCACATATATTTATCTGTTTCATAAGTATTGTGAGAAATCATGAACACGATTGGTGTTTTCACATAGATAAATGCCATTAGTTCTTAACAATTAGGGAAAAATATTTTTAGAATTGCTTATCCTATCGATTGATTCTAGCAATTTCTCAGTAATTGCCTGTTACAAGGCAACAATTTTTGTGTCGGACAGTTTTTGTGGTCGACTTTCTATCCTGATTGCTGATTGTATCCAAATAATAAAATATGATAAAGTTGTATCAAACTGGTAGCCCTTCACACCAGTAGCCAAGTATCTCTCAGTTTAGGGACACATAAAACTATCTCTGATCAAAATTTGCTTTTAACCAGTGTTATATATGGCCGGTAAATGATTTAGAAGTTTTAAAAGTCACATATCGCCATATTTATGATTCTAACTACCTGTTGATGTCCTCCTGGGACACCATGACCCGCCGCTGATTGACCCAATGCTGCAGCTGTGCCATTGAGCTTTTCCTTTGGGCCACTCTCTCAGGGGCAGTTCTGGGAACAAATCCCCTCCTCAGCACCACATTCTGGTGCTGTTCCCTTGCGTCATTGTTGCCTTCTTGTTGTCTTTGAGGTGTACAAGTGCTGTGACTTTGAGATTGAGGGGGTTTACTGTTGTAGTTTTGGGTAATGGCGTTGGGGGGGAAATGATTACTCCAACCATTTGGATTGTGTTTTGTTTGAGCATGGCCACAGTCAGGCCCTCCACCTTCATCTTCACTTTTTCCTCCACGGTCTCCTTGTCTGCTGTTGTTTTTCACTGTGTCATGACCAGAACAAGGAGCTGACAGCGGGGGCGTTTCCAAATTGTCTACACCATTGTCATTTTTGTTTAGTGCGGTCTGTTGTTTAGGTTCTATTTGCGGGTCAGTGTCTCCAGTAATCATGGCCTGGTCTGCTGTGACAGCCGTGTTTGATCTAACAAGAAAAAAAAAAGAGATTAATATAAATACATTTCATTATACTACATATACACGTGCATTATATTCTATTTCTATGCCATTTGCCCTCATTAGGGTCATAGGTGAGCTGGAGAACAGTGGACTTTGAGTCGAGAGGTAGGCTACACTTAGTACACTCAAGAGAAGTGATTCTTAACCATTGGCTTGGTTCGCGACCGCCATCTAGTGGGCTGCAAAGCCATTTCAGTTTTGTAACTGTGAGCCGCAGGCAGCTTTCAATTGAGGCTTTTTACACATGTAGCAGGGTATTTTTAAAACCGAATATTTCCCCCCTCCCCGTGTAGGAAAAAAAGTCCATCAACACTGCCTCGTCTGTTTAAAAAAACATCTCCACATAAACACACACAAAAACGGAGAAGGTAATTTCTAAGCTTATTTAGTTGCATGCCAAGCTTCTAGGTTGCAGTAATTAGACAAAATACTGCTCGACTTTGACGTCACTTCCACCATACGTCACACAAACACGGACTATCAAGGCCACACAAGACATTTCCTACGCTGAGGATAATTTCAAAATAAAGCGTTCCAAATAATACTGCAACATTGCAAATACCCTTAGTGGGCTTTTACTTTGAAGTCGGTCTGCGTGGCGGCCTAACTGCTAGCTTGACTTCCTTTTTCGACGTGTTGGCTTACATATCGAGGTTTTTATTGAAAATACATAGTTTCTACCAACATTATCACAATGCCACCCCGAAAGTATAAAATAAGAATGTGTCTGCCTCATATTGCACTTAAAGTTGTGTTCCTAAATCCTAAAAATACATTTTGAGTTGATTTTTTTTTAATGGGCAAAAGCGTTTTACAAAATAAATGAAGACAAAGTACTATTTTTATTTTATTATTTTTTTTGCTCATCCGAAAAGCGATCCGATAAATTTGTGATCCGAACCATGACTATTGTGATCTGTTGCACCACTAGTAGTACGTTTAGGCTGTGTTTTGTTGTCCCCTCACTCCACTTCCTGGTCAAAATGTCATGGGGACAACATCGAAACTCCAGAAAGAAAGTTTCTGATTTATCAAACTCTGCCCGCGATTGTCCTGACTAAAAAATGTATTGTTATATGAAACGTTCAATTACAAGCTAATAGTAAATGTCCTATACAGTATTTGCTATGGCTGGGTACCTAAGCAAGGCAAGTCATGGTTTGCTGGAAAGTAATAGGTTGTGATTCAACATTGCAAGGACTCTTTGTTCCATTTGAAATTCAAATTAAGCCAAATCAGAACTTATTGATATGTTTTTGTTATATGAACATGTAATATTGCTATTGCAATATTTGTAATACAAATTATTGGCCCTCACACATTCCTGCAGCAAATTTGGATGTGCAATTGCATACTAATAAAGTTTAGTAATGACACGCCAATGAAGTTGACCTTTTTGAACCACTACAATACTTTAGGTCACGACTAGTAATCATAATATTTTCCGCTCCGTGAAACACGTTAGTGCTAAGCAGTACACATGGCTCTTGAATGTATTTGCAGTGTGTGTCATAATTATAATGAGCAGATATTCAGTTGAAACAGTTAGCCTTCAATGTAACATTTTAATATATATTTGTAATCATTAAAGCATTTAGAATTTTTTTTTGGGCGGGGCCCACACTTTTGTCCATAGAGCAGAGCTTCTCAATTATTTTTTTCTGAAAGAAGAATATATTACGCAATCCTCCAACTCTCCGCCGGGAGTATAAATAGTATCATTTGCTTTTAAAATTGTTATAAGTACACCTCTGTATATCATTGTGTACTTATTAACATTAAAGAAAACTAAAAACAAATACATATATGCAGAATAAATTTATTAATATTGTTTATACTACCTGCGCACATTCTGACAAATGTGCGCCACTGGCAGCGACTGTAGTGGATGTGCAATTTATTTTGGTACGGGGGGGGGCAAAAACAAACAAACATGTTCCTTGGGGTCACAGGTGCACATCAATTTTGCATTCAAGACATGTCAGGGTGGCCCTGTGCTCAACAACAACAAAAACCCTCCATCTCCAGGGGGGTATTCCATCAAGCCGGATTAAGGAAAAGCCTGTCTTATTTCGCCGGCTCTTTTTTATTTATTTATCAGAGTTCCGTTCCATCAATGTGGGTTATATAAATTCCCACTCAGTATCCATGGAAATGTATGCTGTGGAAAAGCCTGGCTCATTTCAATAAACCTGGCTCATTTTAAGTCAGTGTTCCATTCCATCAAAGTGGTTTGTGTGAATGCTAACTCGGTAACCATGGAAATTTATGCTGCAGACCTAACTTAGTCAAACTTAGTTAAGCTTTGTGTCAAAAAACGTGGATTTCTGCGCTTGTGTAGCACCTGAAATGGTATATTTGCTTTTGTATGACATTGTATTTGATTAATGACATTTCTGCACATTTAGTTTTTTTTTTATTTAAATAAGATATAATTTAGCACACTACCCTAGAGGGCCGACTTGCATCATTTATTTCATGTAATAAAAATAAAAAGTCCATGAAAATCATTTCTCACCACTTTCACTGTTTACGAAATCGCTTAAATTGCTTTAATTAAACTCATTCATATAGAAGTCTTCAAGTCACACATCAAATGTAACTTCAAGATGCCTTATAATTATTATCATCATTATAAGTGTTCTACATAAAAAGAGGTAAAAACAATATAGTCACATAAAAAATGCCTTCCCACCCAGATGGGTCAGGGTTCCCCCCTTTATTCCCTCAATCAGTGCCCACCCCAGACTGCTGCTCAGCACCAGATCTTCTGCTGATGTGAATGTAGCAGGTGGAGGTCCCCCACCTGTGGCAGTGGCCTCAGTCTTTTTTCTGGTGGCTATAATGGTGGGCAACATATTTACAGCTCGACACCTATTTTGTTTTATTTTATATATATATATATTGTTATAGGCTACCTGCCAACTTGTTGACATGATCGCTTTTGGCTACTGTTGAGATGTAACAGTGAAGAATGAATATGTAGGTCAATTCAAAGTGCTTTACATTAAATTGATAATTAATAACACTATTAATGTGAAATACACATCTAACATGAAACAATTGTACTTAGTCTGTCGGCTATTTTTTTTTTTAATTGCCAATGATATTTCCCTCGTCTTATTGATAGCAGCAGTATTGCCTTTTTAGATGATTTCTGCCTTGAATTCCTCATACAGCTCAATCAATAACTTTTGTTCTGTTTGTGAGAAGTATACTGCTCTCGTTTTGCTGTCTTTTGACATAATTGATTGCAATTTCGCCGATCGACTCATCAGGGTTTCTTGTCTACCCCGGGAGCGTGTACACAGCCAGGCTATGCAAGCCTGTCTTACGTTAGTTAGCCTTGACTAGACGCGGCTGGAATGGGTTAGTGGAACGACTTGGCGCTTTATTCGGAGATGGTCTTCACTACAGCCTCGCTTTTTTGCATGAGCCTTGCTTTCTTTAGCTGTGTTGATGGAAAAACCCCCAAGGGGTCCATTTCACAAAGCATGTTCAACAAACACTGAGACTAACCCTGAACAGCGAGTTGACATGCCCTGAGATAGGAAACTGCGTTTTCGGTTCCAGGACAGCTGATTTGAGGTAGTTATATCAACGCAGAGTAGTTTCACCTGGCGTTGCCACTACACTAAACAGTCCATATCAATGGAGCCCCGATTAGTTTTTTTTACCCCTCTCAACTGAAAATCTTATTGCGATCATATGGCGAAGTTGAACATGTCTTTAGAAAAAAAAGTGCAACACCGCAGCAGCTCCCCATAGAGGAAGGCGGTGTGGGAGAACGTTGCTGCTCGGGTGTCGGGTCAATGCGTAAATTTAAATGTAGTCCTTTGCAATCACAATAATATTACAGGGGAAACCTGTTGAATGGTAGCTCATTAATTCATTTCATTAGGGTGCAATCCTGCGTGGGAGAAGCACACTTGACTTAAGATGAAATATAAGAACATTACTCAAACGGTTATAAGAAAAAAACTGAGCGCAACACACAATATATGCTGTGATGTGAGCGCATGACTACGGCTGGTAATGTTGCAAATGTAAGGACGGATCAAGTTGTGTATGTAGGTGATGGACTGTGATGTAAAACGGTACAACTCAAAAAGATAATTGTCCGAAAATGCCAGCTATCTATGGTCTGATAACAATCTCACGACGAATATTTAATTCCATGCGCAATAATGCGGCACCTTCATCAATAGGGTCATTGTCATTGACATGCCATGTTTGTGACAAAAGTAGACTTTACACTATACACTATAGGCGAATTTACACAAAAACGCGCCGCAGTGGATTTTATGAATGAGGAAATGTGGCTAAAAGCAGGCGGGAACAGAGAAAACCTCGAGGTTCATTGTGAAAACCTCCCTTTCTGAAACGGAAAACGCAGAGTTTCCCAGATTTCAGGGTTTCTTGACCCAGAGTTCTCACTAAACCTGCTTTGTGAAATAGACCCCTGATTTTCTTTAATAAATATGCTGTTTTAGTTGCCAACCGCTCTCTTCACAGCAGAGTTTGAAAAAAGACAGGACTGAGACTGGGTGACAGGATATATAGTATTTTTCTTCTTCTATAGTGCCACTTCATTACAATTACATTGCCAAAAGTTGTCAAGTTATGTGAATTATGGTAGCCTGTAAGTGATAAAAAAAACAACAACAACAACATACACATAAAACACCCAGGGTAATGACATGGCAAAACAGATGGGGGCCACACTAACATTGAACTTTAACCTCAGGCTGCAAAATATCTTTCTGCAGGCCGTGAATTTGAAATCCCTGGGGTCTATTTCACAAAGCATGTTCAATAAACACTGAGACTAATCCTGAGTTGACATAAACTGAGAGAGGAAACTCTGTGTTTATCGGTTCCAGGACAGCTGATTTGAGGTAGTTTTATCAAGTTTCACCTGGAGGTAGTTTCGCCTCGTGTTACCATTACACTAAAAAGACCACATCAATGGAGCCCCGATTCGACGAGTTACCTTGGCAACGGGGAAGCAGAGCGCAGCGCCGCGCTCTGCTTCCGAATTTTTTACCCCTCTCAACTGGAAATCTTGATGCTAACATATGGCAAATTTGAACATGTCTTTAGAAAAAAAGCGCAACACCCATAGAGGGAAGCGGCGTGGCCCGGGGAGAACGTTGCTGCTTGGGTCTATGCGTAAATTGAAATGTAGTCCTTTGCAATTACAATAATATTACAGGGAAAACCTGTTGAATGATAGCTCATAAATTCATTTCATTTAGGTGCTATTCTGCGGGAGGAAAGCGCACTTGACAAGTTGAAATATAAAAACTTAATTGAAATATTACAAACATTATTCAATATAAGGTATAAGAAAAAAACGGAGCGCAACACAATATATGTTGCGATGTGAGCGCATATGACTATGGCTGGTAATGTTGCAAATGTAAGGATGGATTAAATTTAAATTAAATGAGGAAATGAGATGTGTGTGGCTGAAAGGACAGGGAAAAACTCAAGGTTCATTGTGAAAAACCTGCTACCGACCAGATTAGGTTCATGGACCCTGTTACTACGGTAACTGACCGAGAGCTTATATTACCTCTTTTTATGAAACAGGTTTAAGTTTTCTGAAGCGGAAAATGCAGTTTCCCACATTTCAGGGTTTCTTGACTCAGGGTTCTCACTAAACCT
This sequence comes from Leptonotus elevatus, assembly GCF_054856555.1. Taxonomy (NCBI): domain Eukaryota; kingdom Metazoa; phylum Chordata; class Actinopteri; order Syngnathiformes; family Syngnathidae; genus Leptonotus; species Leptonotus elevatus. The sequence goes on from NC_141248.1 coordinate 2,029,218, forward strand.
GCTTTGTGAAATAGACCCCTGCTCTAAACACTAAACTCACAGAGAACATGAGGAGAAACGACCATTCCCACTCACACCTTTGGATTTAGAAGAAACTTTTACTGCCAAAGGCCGCATACAAAAACATTGACAAATTGACCATTGACAGCAGGCCGCAAATGCCCCCGGTTCACTGACCTCAATTAATTTTAACATGCATTTTATGGGAATCTGAAAGGAAGCTGGAGTAGCATTCCCACAAAAAACATGCATACTTCACATAGAAAGGTTGGGACAGGGATTCAAACCCTGAACCAAACTGCGAAGCAGATGTGCTAACCAGGGTTATTATAGTTTTGCAATTTTTTATTTTAGTTTGTTTTTGTTTCATTTTGAGTTTTGTTTTTTAAATTTAGTTAATTTTAATTCGTTTTCAGGGTGGTTCTGTTTTTTTTAAATGCTTAGTTTGAGTATTAGTTTTCTATTTTTTATCTTATTTTACCTGTGCGCAATATTTAATAAACATTATGGTGAAATGAAAAAAGTAATACATTGCTTACCTAACGTTGCATTTCGGCTGAGTTAAATGAAAAATCAGACGAGCCAAGCCATTGGAGCCAAAAGTCAAGCGTGCAAAATTGTCGCCGAGGAGCGACGTCATCTGAAGGTGCTTTTCAATTGGCTGCTGCTAAATGACATCACTTCTGTGTGACACACTTTCAAACGTCTTTATTACGGTTATTATTTAAATAAATATACTTCAATCACATTTAAAATCATACCCAAAGGCTCATGCATTCAATTAATTACCAAAGACTAAAATAAATGATATTTTTGCTATAACTATAGTTAGTTTTTGTTAGTTTTGTTAACATTAAATGTACTTTCAGTTAGTTTTTGTTTTTTTAAAAAGCATTTTCGTTTTTATTTTATCTCGTTCACAAAATAGTTTTTTAAATTTTAGTTTGAATTGTTTTTCGATCGTTTTCATTAACTAAAATAACCTTGCTAACCAGTAGTGGACCATGCTGCCTGTATGAAACGCATGATTTAAAATTTAATTTGTTGGTTGTGTGTACGTGTAGGTGCACCACCTGTGTGACGGATTAACGTTGACCTCTGCAGCCTCACTCATGGCTGTGATCCACTCATTCTGCTCTTCATAGCTATCTGTACTGAAGTAATATGTCCTGGTTCCAGCATGTTCCGCCTGTACGCAAAACACAACAGGAGCTTTCAACTCCCCATTTTCGTCCTGTTCCTCTTCCTGTTCCTCTCCCAACCACACCTAGAGATGTAGACAGAACAAGAACAGATAAGAATAACAATCTGCATCATTTCCATTCATGTCATGTGCAAAAAATGTATCTCCTCATGCACGGGAGATGTTTGCCGGGATGCAAAGGTTCTTCTGCCTTTGTTTAATAATATTTTATGTACATGATGATGCTGAAATTTGCTCTGGAGTGATGAATAATACAACACAAGCAGTTTGATAAACTTCAACATTAACAAATCAGTATAAAAAAAACTGTTATGCATGTTTTTTTTGTGTTTTTCATGTTATTATTGCAAACAGTAACAATAGAACATGCATTATAATGTAAATAGACATGCTGCATGCATATATGCATACAGAAGAGTTAATAAACAATCACCACTTGTACCTACTTTACTTTTATACCCAAACAGGAAACAAGGAGTGAAGGCCGGTAGAGCTCATGAGGTGTTGTTTAAATACAATATGGAAGGAAGAAGAGACAAGGAAGGGTCAAGTTTACGGGTTGGGATTACAAAGGTCATGTTGAGTCTGAAATGTAAAAGATTGTGTGTGTGTGTGGGGGGGGGGGGGGGGGGGCGTGTGTGCGTGCGTGCGAAAAGAAACTGAAAGAATAGCACAATCTCCACACTACACTATAAAACCTGTCTAAATACAGCAAATTCTATTCCGAAGTCAACAATCACTTCCAGTTCAAACCACTCACTAGTAATTGTTACAATGACCACCAGATAGCAGCAGAGCCAAAATAAAAGAATAACCTTTCAGAGAATATGTATACAGTACTATATATATATATAGAGAGAGAGAGAGAGAGAAAGAGAGCGAGAGAGAGAGAGAGAATATACATATACAGTATACAGCAATAGCATCAGTAGGAAATTATGTCACGAATAAACAGTTTTAATAAACACGTTCCGGCTTGAAACACAAATATGTTCCGCCTACTGCAGTGACAGTGCTGTGATGCAATGGGCTGACTGACTACACAGAACCACCCAGCAGTAGCCTAGCAACAGAGGAGGGGCTGTGTGTGTGCATGTGTGTGCATGCGTTTGTCCTTTGTTCGTCACTGTTCCTTGTGTTAACCTTCAGTGAACACAGAAGGAAGCAAAGATGCAAAGAGTAAGAATTAGTTATTGACACTGCCACACTTTTGGATTAGAAATGTTAGAATTATTGTTTTTACCAAAAATAAGTGATATAGATTATAATGACAACATATATTGTAGTATTGTAGTACGTAATGTGTGTGCGTGTATATACAGTATATATATACATATATATATATATCTTGCAAGGTTCAGTTGACTTTTTTTTTTTTTTTTTGTGGCACAAGAGCATGACAAATCCCATATCCATCATTCGGATTAAGTGCCTTAATAAAAATATTTGCCCCTTACCCTTTGTTTTATTCTTTTATTTGTCCTTTTCCATTTTTATCACAGTTAAATGTTTTGGCTTATCAAGCCAATTTGAATACGTCACAAAAACAACCCAATCAAAAATTATTTTTTTTGCCGTTTCTAAATACTAATTTTATTTATCAAGGGGATAAAACCCAAATATATGTGGAAAATGTCAGGAAAGAGCGACCACTGAAGTATTTGACAGGTAACTTAATTTAAATAAATGGATGAAATAGGTCAGCTAAGGTCAATTAAATGAATGTAAAATGTAAAATATTTATTTACTATTTTTACTTCTGTATCTTCGTTGCCCAGTGTTTACACTTGAACATGGCACATTAAATGTTATTTCTTGTGCTCAGTGAATGAAAAACATCACAAATCACAATGCAAAGACGCTCAAATTTCACACTCAAGACTTTAAACATAATGTAAAAATAAATAAATAAATAAAAACACTCATAAAAAAATGGATGGTCTATGAGGCCAAGAAATATACATTCCAAGCAAAAGGAAAGGCACACTTCCACACAAACAGAATTACGTATACCTGTAAACACGTTTCCATTATTTCTTAGACAATGGGCAATTCCAAAATAAATGAAAAACATCATCAGTGATCCTTCACAAAAAAAGAGTAGTATCTGTATATTTTACATTTTATTAGTAAGCTAATATTTTGCAGGTAAAGTCCGCAAGCTAAAGACTTATGTCACCAATACTAATATCAGTTAGGAAAAGTGGAGTCAAAATCATTTGAACCAATGCTGTCCTTTCCTGTTTCAAACACCTTTTTTTTTGTATTTCTAATGGAGTTTTTTTTTTATAAAAGAAGATAAATATTGTTTTTAAAGTTACAGTGATTTCATGTTATTTTACATTTGTCAGTTTGTTTTTGTAAATCAAATTATGTTTAAATAAAAAAAATAACTAAAATAAAAAATAAAATTCTGTTATATTACTTTTTTCTTTTTTACGGTGTACATTATGTCACGACCTCACAGTTGTCCATCTCTATAAAGTCAGTATAATAGAACACATAACATATATTATACAGTAGCTGTTTCCAAATGGAAACCCAAGATTATAATAATGCAGCACATTAGTATGTATGTTTTTATTTTATTTAATAGTTCATCCTTTTTCTTCTATAGTACTTTGTCTATGTCATTAGGTTCCATAGCTGAGCTGGAGTAGATCCCAGCTGATGTTTTATCATAAACCAATCACAGCAGATTTTCTTTTGAACTTTAGGCTGCAAGGGTGAGGCATACCTGTACTGCCCACACAAGTTACACAAACACACCCATGGATTTAACACTATGGAGTAATGTGACAGGCCTTGTATACACAGAAAATTTGTACCCACACTCACACACACATTGTGCTGCGGGTGATGTCACAAATCTGCACAATTTTGAGTGGTTAACTTACAATGCCTTCAGGCGACTCACTTTCAGACGCATTTTAGAAAATGTGCAGATAATATATAAGATTTACTAGGTTGTATAATTTGTATCAGCTGCACTCCAACAACCCAACTATTTGTATATAATTACAAATCAAATATTTTCTAAATATGTTCACCTAAAGCACTGAAATGCTTTTAAACAGACAGTTGTTGACATGTTTTCTTCTCACAAGATGTCCTCTGGCTATGGACACACCCCTGTCTGTAGAGCCAAGGTTGTAAAGTTGCAGGTACAACAGGTTTTCAGAACTCCACAATAGAATGGCAAAAATAAAACAACTCTTAGTAACAAAGTCAATTATCTGTAGGGATTGAGTTGGACATGTTTCACTATATAACAGATATCATTCAAATAGGATTTGTGATGTAGATTGATATCACACTGTATGATGAAAAAACAAAACATGTCAGCGAGTTAGAAATAAATAAATACAAATCAAGGGTGTTCACCTTTCAAGATCCACTTAAAATAGGTCCAAAATGTAGATCCTATAAATGTGCCGCTACCCATGAAATATTTTGTGTGGGATATTTGCTTGACAGATTGAGATGAAATTTGGGAAAGATTTATCTCTCAAGTATTATATAATATTGTTGACTCATTAACAATTGCTCCGCGGGCATGAGTCAGAAAAGCTTTGACCGACTATTTACAAAATAGCTGGTCATCTGAGGTCATCGCAACCCTGCCATGTAGTGGCACATATTGCCCTGCCATTAATTTGAGAGAAAAGAAAAAAAGACAGAAATGAGTGAAACAAGGGGAAAGTACGCTGGCAACAACATCTGCCATCAGTCCATTTGTAAACTTCTAGGGAGGACTAATGACTGGTATACAATTAGTATTAAAAGTGATACTAAACAATTTTATTTTTCTTTCAGGGTTCTGCCAATAGTTGACAAATGCAAATAATTATCTTAACTAATTTAATGAGCAAGCTAAAAATAAAAAATGAAAAAGTCTGTCAGTATGGTAACACCATTCTATGAAATATTTTTTATGACTACTTTAGTATTTAGGAAGTGCACACATAGGCCGCACATAGGGCTGGGTATCAATTCCAATTTACTTAATTTGATTTCGCTTCACAAGAGTTCAGTTCTATTCGATTTCAATTTTTCCCGATTGAATTTGATTCACTTCACTTCAATCAATTAATTATGGGATATCAATTATTCTTAACTCATTGACTCCCAGCCATTTTCACTGAAGCAATCCCCATTCACTCCCGGCTGTTTTACTGGATTTTTACAGATGTTTTTGACTAAAGGCCCACATAATATCGTGTTCTATTGCTATCAAAACATGGAACCTACCAAAAAGAAGATTAGAGTCTCTTTTTTTACCAGAAAAAAAAAGTATATTTCTATCTGTTTCCGTTTTGCAAAGTTTCATCATTATTCACAAACACTGGGGAATAGAGCTTGTTGCAACATGGCCCTGGTTGATCTCTTATACTCTGCTGCCACCTGCTGTCAGTTTTTTGTAATAACTGCCATTGCTTTAAAGGGATACTTGACTCATTGAGCCATTTTCAGCAGTAAAAAGTAAATATTTTGTTCAGAATGAATTTCATAACTTCATTATTTTTCCTGTACCATTAATACCTTTAAAAATCAAATTTTCCACTGGCTGACGACTGAAGATGACATCACTTGTGCTGAGGAAGTAGACTAGGGTCATTCCCTACTTCCCCAGCACAGGTGATGTCATCTTCAGTCGACAGCAAGTGGAAACATTTGTATTTAAAGGTATTAATTGTAGATGAAATCATCAAATTAATTCTGGATAGATTAACTTTTTACTCCTGAAAATCCCTTTAAGCGACTTCCTCAGGTCAGAGGCTGCATTAAAGCCTTCTGTATGCTCTAGCATTAAAAATAATAATAATAATAATAACAAAAACATATAAATACGTTTTTTGGACCATTGCAATATTTAAAATATAATGTTTTTGGAAGCAACTGAGTTAAATGTCAAGGACATGATAAAAACTCAAAAACAAATATTAAGTTCCAAAGTAAATTTCAACACGTGTTATTATCACTTAAGTGTTACACAAGCATTGACATGAGCAAGAAAAAGATGAAAACATTTTCAGAATAATATAAATTAAAACGATTCTGAATTGTGTGCAATAAACCAGGTCTTTCATAAATAAGAAAATACTTCAACTCATGTGAACAGTAATTTCAGATTCATATAAATGATTCATGGGCTTGAAAAGGAAAATCGATTCAATATCAATTATTCGATTCTAAGGAACTTTCAGTTTACGTTGATAATGACGACGCCATATGGACAAAAGCGGTATTGTTATGTCTAAAAGAAGACCACATTTCCCATGAGGACAAGCGCATTGTGTCGATTTTTTAGCTCACGCCAGCGAGTGAAAGCCGGGCCAATGTTGATCATTGACTGTCCTTTTATCCAGGCAGCTGTCCTTTTTCTTTTTTGTTTCCTCAGAAAAAAACTTTTCAGTTGATTTGCAGCTTCTGCCAGAAAAGCAGTAATTGTGCGTCGACATTCAAATTGACTTCCGTCTTTGTAACGAATGGCTAAAAGGGGAAGTGACGTATGCCATAAAGCAGTCAGCACATTTCTAGTTTTTTTGTGTGGCAGTGTTCCTACCATCCTCCTCAAAGTTGCTTAGTGTCAGTAAAAATGATATAGACCCCCTCAAGTCATGGCAAAGGTACTATTCAACGAATTTTGAGTCAATGTTTCATCAGAAGAGTTATGAAAATATTTTAGTAAGGTTGAAAAGGTTCTGAGTGCTACTTTAAACCCAGCCTGAGCCGCAAATAATCCATAACAATGCTGCTAGACTTAAAATACCATCACACATCTGTATTTAACCATCAACAAAGAATAAAGTAGGCGATCCTGAGTATCAGAAAATGTATTATTCAAACAAGCTATTGAAGTATCAAAAGAAAGGAAAATGATTAACTGGTGATAATTGGATGGATTGATGTCAGGCTCGAAACAGAGAAAAACCTTGAAAGCTTAAATAATTCTGTGTGTTTATATGATGTATTTGGAGTGTTGCTGATTGGTATATTTTTGCTGGTGCTTCTTCTGAGATGTTTTATCTATGTTTTTGTATATGGATTTGATCGGTTTATTGTACAGAGCTGTTGTACAGACCTGTTGTCACTGCTTCTAACTACTGACTACAGATGAAAATTAGCTTCGAGCTATTTCTGGTCTGTGCAACACATTTGTTGTGCAATGTACCTGTTAAATAAATAAAAATAAATTAAATGAAGCTGTATAAACGTGCAAAAGTTCAAATCACAACTTACTAATTTTTGATTGACATTGGAGATGTACCAGTAAATCTCCCTCAGTTTGCTCATTTTCTCATGTGTCGTATGTGGGTCATTTTCCATAGATTACATGTCATAGGCAGAAGTCGTTGGATCAGTCAGCTTTGGAAGAGACAGGTGGGAACATGATCCCACGTCAATGACAGCCTGAGGGACATTGTAAAATTTAGACAGGACCTTTGTTACATCATGTAAACTGTAACCTGTACCGCATTGTTGAGAAATGACTATGGGGCCATTATTGTAGCAAAACCATTTACAAATGCGTATTTCAATACACAAATATGTAAAAACAATTTGTAACCAAAACCAAAGAAACAAATATTTAACAAGAATCTACAAATGTGTGACTGTAGTCACAAATGCGTAACCCAAATCTACACGTGTAACTGAAGTCACAAATGTGTGACAAGTATCTACAAATGTGTAACTGTCGTCACAAATGTGTGACAAGAATCTACAAATGTGTGACTGAAGTCACGAATGTGTAACCCAAATCTACACGTGTAACTGAAATCACAAATGTGTGATGAGAATCTACAAATGTGTGATTGAAGTCACAAATGTGTTACCCAAATCTACAAATAAATAGCTCGAGTCACAAATGTATGATGGGTGACGCGTTTGTGACTTCAGTCACACATTTGTAGATTCTCATCACACATTTGCAACTTTGGTTACGATACAAATTCTTTTTACATTTTTGAGGATCCAAGTGCGCATTTGTAAATAGTTTTGCTACAATAATGGCCCCATAAATCACCAAAAGCACCAAAATTTAATAGAATAATAATCTCATAAAATAAATGTTCAGTTAACAAACTTTCACTACACTGTAAATAGTAAACTCTAAATCAGTGGTTCTAAACGTGGGTTTGGTGAGTCTCAGGAACTCGGCAAAGGTCAAGACACACACCATGACAAATGATTCATGATGGTATGACCCGCTTGGCCATCATTGACTGCAGGTTGATCAGTCACGCTACTTTTCTTGGCCTATCTGTTCTGCAGGGAATTCGGTGTGCTCAGTAGTCAACTTGGTAGCTTTTATGATGGTACATCGTGTGATTTCTTTATTATTGTACTTCCTTCATACTATGTCAAGCATAGTATGGTCGGATGAATATGTGCAATATAGATTCACATTTATAAAAAACCTATGATGTTCCACAGGGGTCAATTCTGGGGCCTGCTGTTTTCAATGTACCTTCTCCCCCTGGGTTCCATCTGAGTGATGGGAGTCAGCGTCCTAACCACATGATTTGCAATTGAGCAACTCTAGTCCAGCACAACTACCTAACAAAATGAAAGGAACACTTCCTTAAGCTGCATAGGAAATAGAAGAACACAACACTTTCTGATTTCAAGGTAAAGAGAGCCCCTGTTCATTTTGTTCACCAGCAAACCCTATACTAATGTCTTGAAATTGATAAAAGTCATTTTATTTTTCAATATAAAAGGGTTCGGTGAATGGGCATAGGAACCTGGTGGGGTTCAGTACCTCCAACAAGGTAAAAGACCAATGCTTGACCTCAACAAGCAGCAAAAAATCATTACACGGTGATGTATGGACATGTGGCACTACTTGAATTGTAGCCAGGGTATTTTATTATATAAAGTGCTGTCAAAGTTAAAGTGTTAACTAATTAATTAATCACAAAAAATAGTGCATTAATCATGTATTAACGCGATCAATTACACTATTAATTTTGACCGCAGATGAATCATTTTCCTTGACAGCGGATGGTTACGTAAAAGGTAGCACATGCTTTAAAGTAAATAGTTAATATAGTAAATGTTTGCGTATGACATTCAGAATATTTGTTCATGTCAAAATATTGGGGTCATTTTTTTCCATTTTTAACTATGCAAGTAATTAACTGATTAGAAAAAGAGGATGAACGTGTGTAGTGGATCAAAAAATGTTGAAGACGTCCTCATAACATTAAATGTCGAAAGAATTAACACATAACAGGTGTTCTTCAAATTTGGTGGTTCAAAATTTTTTGAACAAAAAGCCTTTTTCTAAATTCTAAGATGTGTTCAATCTGATTAAAAAATTTATTCATTTGACAGCTCTAATTATATCAATTAATAGAGGTTACACTACAAGTCTGTCAACAACAAATCAACTTTAACAACATGGACTAAACGCCCCAAAAAGCCATGGGGACCTTGATCTTGGATCATAGAGAGTAACACACCATTGCGCCTGATTGGGATCTGTATGGTGGCAGCACCAACAAACACGAGGTCCTTAATGTACAAGTGACAAATTTACGGGAGCATGGAACTGTCAATCTGGACAGTTTTGAATAGGCTATGTTTTGGTGAAGTTCAAACCTTTAGTAAAGCCATTTGAAGTAAGTACTTTGAACGTATTGCTAAAACATGGGCTAAATGCAAAAAACATTAAATTTGTTCCCATAATGCAGGGGTGGGCACACTCGGTCCTCGAAGGCCGGAGTCCTGCAGGTTTTGGATGTTTCACTTCTCCAACACAGCTGATATATGATCAGCTCATCAGCAAGCTCTGCATAAGCTTGGTAACGATCCTATTGATTGGAATCAGCTGCGTTGCAGCAGGGAAACCTCCAAAACCTGCAGGACGTCGGCCCTTGAGGACCAAGTTTGCCCACCACTGCCATAATGTCATGGGGTATTGACTTAATTGTGCATGTGCAATTGTGCATTTGGCCTACATTCTATCAAGACATTGGAATAACAACCAATACGTTCGAACAACTTTATTAATACGTTTTAACGATTTGAATCAAGCAATTTGAACGGCTTTATCAGTACATTCAGTACGGTTGCAGTACGTATGAATGAAATAGCCGTGTCAAAACTCTACATTGGCAGTTTGACACTTACGCACAAATTAACTAATTTGCTCCCAAAAACGTATACAAGCGTTGTATTTTAAATATTGCCATGGTTCCAAAAACTTATTAATACGCTTTTTTATTGTTTTTTTTATGCTAGAGCATACAGATGGCTTTGATGCAGCCTCTGGCCTGAAGAGGACGCTTAAAGCAATGGTAGGTATTACAAAAACGGCCAGCAGGTGGCAGCAGAGTATAGTAGATCAACCAGGGCCATGTTGCAACAAGTTCTTTTCCCCAATGTTTTCAACAGATTTCTGAATAATGATGAAACTTAGCTATATTCAAATGCTAATTGCTTGTTCACGATTGAGGGTAGGTTGGAGCGGGAGATCAACAGGCGGATGCAGACTCTGTATCGGTCCGTTGTGGTAAAGACGGAGCTGAGCCAAAAGGCAAAGCTCTCGATTTACCGGTCGATCTACGTTCCTACCCTCACCTATGGTCACGAGCTGTGGGTCGTGACCGAAAGAACAAGATCCCGGATACAAGCGGTCGAAATGAGTTTCCTCCGCAGGGTATCCGGGCTCTCCCTTAGAGATAGGGTGAGAAGCTCGGTCATCCGGGAGGGACTCAGTGTCGAGCCGCTACTCCTCCGCGTTGAGAGGAACCAGTTGAGGTGGCTCGGATGCCTCCTGGACGCCTCCCTGGAGAGGTGTTCCGGGCATGTCCCACCGGCGGGAGGCCCTGGGGACGACCCAGGACACGCTGGAGAGACTATGTCTCTCGGCTGGCCTGGGAACGCCTTGGGATCCCGTCGGAGGAGCTGGCTGAAGTGGCTGGGGAGAGTGAAGTCTGGGCTTCCCTGCTAAAGCTGCTGCCCCCGCGACCCGACCCCGGATAAGCGGTAGATGATGGATGGATGGATGCATGGAGAACACAATATTCCATGGGCCTTGCAAATACAGTAAAAATCCAGTAAAACAGTCGGGAGCGAAGGAGGTTGCTTTAGTGAAAATGGCTAAGAGTGAATGAGTTAATGGAGCTCATGATAAAATAAAAATGATTTGGCAAATGGTAGTAATGTAGCAGATGTATGAAACATTACTGTAGTGCTCAAAGATAGACGTTTGCATATGTCACCCAGAAAGTGGAATAAGGTCAAGCAAAGCAGTGATCTATGTGGGTTAAAGTAATGTTCAATTACTAATCATCCATCCACTCCATCTATTAATCATCCATCCATCCACTCCATCTATTAATCATCCATCCATCCATCCTACACTGCTTATTCTGTTCAGGGCCGTACAGCGAGCCTATTCAAGCTGACTGAGGGTGACAGGCGGAAAACCCCCTTCAACAGTCAAACACAGTGCTGATGCATACAGACAGCCAACTATTTTTTTCACATTCACACAAATGCAGTTTTCAATGAAGCTAACATACATTTTGGATTGTGGGGATAAGCAGGAACACATGGATAGGGCCAATGCAAGCACGGAGAGAAAATGTAACTCCACATAGTGTAGGAAGACAGGTGACACAGTCAAAACCAGAATTATATTGCTGGGAGGCAACAATGGAGATTTTGCCACTGTGCTGCACATTTCAAATCAATTTGTGTCATTGTTGATGCAACAATCAATGATGTTTCCTATGCTACAGGGTTGAGGAAGTACAACTTTGGATTTCTGTGCACTGATTAATTGTAACATAATTGCAGAATTATTACACTCTAAAAACAGTTGGGTTATTTCATTAACCCAATTTCTGGGTTGTTTGTGTTGGGTCAAATTTCTGGGTTATTTTGTATGAAATAACGAAATTTTTGGTTCAAATTAACTCATTCACTCTCTGCTGTTTTATTGGATTTTGACTGATTTTGCAAGACCCACAGAATATTGTGTTCTATTGCTATAAAAACATGGAACCTACCAAAAGAAAGATTAGAGTCTCTTCTTTCATCGGGAAAAACTGTATATTTCTATCTGTTTCGGTTTTGCAGCAATTAGCATTAGAATATAGCTAAGTTTCATCATTATTGGTTAAAATCCTGTAAAATGACACTGAGGGGATGGCAGCGCTGAAAATGGCTGGCATTCAATGAGTTAAGGATTTATAAACCGTTTTAAATAATGTATTTTCTCTTTTATTATTATTTTTTAAACTTCCTTACGCTAAATGTTTTTAAAGTTTGCTGTCTAATGTTTTAACATTGTCAATGTATGTTCTTTAAGTAAATTTTGTAATCTACTTTTGTTTTCTTGCTCTGTTAACTACTGTGTTTGTCGATGCTTATTTCCTTGTGTAAAGCACATTGAGTTGCCTTGTGTATGAAATGTGCTATACAAATAAACTTGCCTTGCCTTGCCTTGCCTATTGTGTGGTACATTTTAATATTAAAAAAAACCCAATGGGATTAACTGCCATGGGTTAATTTGAACTATTTGAGTTATTATTTTAAGTAAAAGTTGTGTAAAAAACAAAAATGTTTTGCATGTTTTGACTAAATTAATTATATTACTTTAACCATAAAACTTTGGTCAAAATGGAATAACCCAATTTTTTAGTAGTCTGTCCATTTCGAATTCAGTAATTGGGTCAAATTTAACCTAAATTGGGCTAAATTTGACCCAACTGTTTTTAGTGTGTAAGGGCTTGAAGGAATGGTAAATTATCACTTATAATCTAGTCTCCACTTACAATTCATTAGCAGTTAATAATCATTCACAGCCTAAAGGTTTCTGTTGATGTACAGTACACTCGCTGAATCACCGGTGTGGTAAACCCCAACAGCCTGTAACTTTTAAAGGCTGCCCACAAATTATGAGGAACAGTAAATGCCGAAGATAAAGAGTCGTTTGCGATATACACTGTATGTATTTAAAGAAGGAGGCATTAGTTCGGCAGCAAATTTGGCCTCCCTTTCACCAGCGGGTTTCTAGGATTGCCGCCACGACCACCTTGGCACCAATCACCTTACGGACACAGCTCCGAACGGCCGCCTCGACAATGGAGGCGCGGCGCATGGCCCATTCGGACTCAATGTCCCCCGCCTCCCCCAGTACAAGGGAGAAGTACTGCCGGAGGTTGGCGTTGAAACTCTTTCTGACAGGGGATTACGCCAGACGTTCCCAGCAAACCCTCACAATACGTTTGGGTGGTGATCAGTTGACAGCTCCGCCCCACTCTTCACCCGAGTGTCTAAAACATGCGGCTGCAAATCCGATGACACGACTACAAAGTCGATCATCGAACTGCGGCCTAGGGTGTCCTGGTGCCAAGTGCACATATGGACACCCCTATGTTTGAACATGGTGTTTGTTATGGACAATCCGTGACGAACACAGAAGGCCAATAACAGAACACCACTCCGGTTCTGATCCCAATCACGCCCCTCCAGATCTCACTGTCATTGCCCACGTGAGCGTTGAAGTCCCCCAGCAGAATGAGGGCGTCCCCAGGGGGAGCGCTGTTCAGCACACCCTCCAAGGACTCCAAAAAGGGTGGGTAAACTGCCGTTTGGTGCATATGCACAAACAACAGTCAGGATCCCCCCACCCGAAGACAGAGGGAGGCTACCCTTTCGTCTACCATTGTAAACCCCAACGTACAGGTGCCAAGCCTCACACACCAGCTCGGGCTCCTTCCCCCCGCCTTAGCTGCCGCCCAGCCCACTATGCAGCTGACCCCTTTGGCCCCTCCCACCAGTTCCTGAATCCTAAATGGCTATTTTTGACACTTTGAATTGATTGTTATGTTTTGTTTTCATTTAAGCGGAAAAAGCGTTTTACACAATAAATATATATTTTTTCTTTTTCTTTTTTTTCTGAGCCAAAAAACGATCCAATTCATGACTCCAATCCGTGATCCGATCAAAACCATGACTTTTGTGATCCGTTGCACCATTAATGATGAGTCATTGTCCTGAAGCCCTGAGAATATTGATGAGTCTCAGTACTGCGCGTGTTTGTTTAAAATTAGACAACCTTTTCTATGATCAAGATGTAGCTGTCACACTCAGCATTGTTCAGCTTTATATGGACGACTTCAAATACTGTATCAAATTTTTTCTAGATGTACTATTTTCTGACATTTAAAACTCATCACTACATTTTACTCTTTGATGTATTTATATTCTACTTTGTGGCTTATGCCTTTTTATTTGAAAGATTTTGAAAGTGTGCATCAAATACAGTTGATCCCTGTTAATATTAACTTCATTACACAGTGAGACGACACAGTAAACAGTACAAAGTGTCCAATCAGAAATATCGATGAAGTGAACCCCATGGCTGGCAGTCCATGCTAAGTCTATTTGCCATAGCAAACCCAGCTGCAGGTGTACAAGGAAGTGTGTGCTACATGTGCTGGACTTTGCTCCCATGCTGGATATGCAATGAACGAAGAGTCAACAAAAAGAACAAAATGTCCTGAAAGTAAAGGAAACTCATAATGACAAACAGTGATTTCAACAAATGTAAAGGGCTGCCAAGATCTGTCACTTTGTATGTTTCACGCAGATGCTGACATGGTAACAAACACGTTCAATTATGTAATCATTTACTCTTTTTTCAACACAGTAAAGGTCCATGGTTAAAAGCAGTGCATACAGGGGATTTGTAAAAGACACAAGTTTTTTTTTTAAGTAACCTTTAGTAACCTATATCTAAACTGCAATACATTTCATGAGTCATTGAGAAAAAAGGTAGTATGTTGAGATGACTTATTTGTGAAATAAATTAACTTTCCAAGTCCAGAAAGAAGTTACGATAGGTAACAAGGAACATGTTTCAGCTTAACATTTTAACAGATATAATAAAAAAAATTGAGACTTCATCATTAGAGTTCTTGCTTAATTACTTCAAGAAGAACAGAATGCTGGGAAAATAACCAGTTGAAAACACAGGTATAAAGCTGCATACACATCAGGTATGGTGGACTCAGACCAAATGCTAGGGGTGTCATGCGATTAAAACCTTTAATCGTAATCAATCGCATGACTTCAATAGTTAACTCTTGATTAATCACACATTTTATATATGTTCTAGATGTACAATAATATGTACTATTAAAACATTTTCATACTCTTGTTAAAATGAAAGTGGATTTTTTTTTCAACTAAAATAACTATGGTTGCATCTTTCGTCAATGATACAGTAATTTCATAATAATTACTTAAATTGAGCTAAAATTAACAACTTGACCCCAGTCTCCACAAATATATGCATTATTATTAAATTGACTTCATTAGTTAACTCACAATATAATCACAAATTTTATATCTGTTGTAAATGTTACAATAATGCCCCCCCCCCCAAAATAAGTTTTCATACTCTTGCTAACATAAAAATGTAAAAAAATTTAAACTAATAGCGATATGGCTGCTATCAATGACTAAATTATAGTCATTGATACACTAATTTCATAATAATTCATAACATTTAGTTAAAATTAAAAAGTTGTACTGTAAAAAAAAAACAAGTGTGATATTGATTTGTGGTGAGGTCACTTTTCTGCCTCTCGATGGCATAATTGCAAGTAACTTGTGAAATTCTGCACATTTTTCAAATTGTAAAATGCAACTTGACCCCAGTCTCCAGAAATATATGCATTATTATTACATTTATTACTGCTAAATTTTGATGTGGATGTGTCTGCTGTGCTGCGACTGGAATTCCCCCAGTACAGGCTTTCCAAGTAAGGGGCAGTCATAAACTCATTCACTCCCAGCCATTTTCACTGAAGCGACCCCCTTCGCTCCCGGCTGTTTTACTGGATTTTGAATGATTTTGCAAGGCCCACAGAATATTGTGTTCTATTGCTATCAAAACATGGAATACACGAAAAGAAAGATAAGAGTCTCTTCATCAGGAAAAAAAAAAGTACATTTGTATCTGTTTCCGTTTTGCAGCAATTAGCATTATTCATCATTATTCACAAACCTGTTTAAAACACTGGCAAAAAGAGCTTGTTACAACATGGCCCTGGTTGATCTCTTATATTCTGCCCCCGCCTGCTGGCTGTTTTTTGTAATAACTACAATTGCTTTTAGCGTCCTGTTTAGTTCAGAGGCAGCATCAAAGCCTCCTATATTCTACAGCATAAAAAAACATATACATACGTTTTGGAATTTAAAAAACCCCCCAGAATGATTCTATTCGTTTTTGGGAGCAAATGAGTTAATCGCGGGTTTAAAAAAATTGTGACATTAAAGGAACTTTAAACTAACTCATTACTTTTGACACCCCTAGTATTTGCACAATCACATACACAACAAACAGTAAATACTGTAATTCTCACCCTGCTAGTACTGTTCCCAAAAAATAAAGGTAAACTTCACTAGGAAAGGTAGGAAAGCTGGTTCCCAAAGGGATATTTTTCAGCCATAAATAACACCATGAGACTTAGCCATGAAGTCAGCATCTACCGTATCATCATCCTTCATTCCACCGCTACACAACCAAAGAACACAGACATCAGTTAATGCTGCTTGCACAATATGCACTTTCATTTATTTTTATTTATTTTTTATTTTTATTTTTTATTATTACATGCTGTGGAAAAAACAGCCAGTGCATATTCCCACATACTGCATAGCTATGGAAATAATATAGTTTTACCGAAATTATGTTGTCTGATAACATTTGTGACATTAAACTGAAGTTAGCACCGTGTGTCAGTTTGCATGGATGTCACTGACCTTAAAAGCAAACTTGCGGGTGATGTTATCTGAAGGCTGCACTCCTCCAATCCGGAAACTGAGCAGAGGCAAACTTCCTAGCACAGTGTCCTCCTTCTCATCTGTGAAGAAGAAAACAGCTCAATGAGCGTCAAAGGAACAGGGTCAGACCTGCACTGGAAGTCTGCAGCAAAAACCGTTGAGCTTTTCAAAAAGTGCTATTTGACGGACTCTATTTCTAAAATACACTTTTAACCATGGCGACGGTTTCCTACAATAGATATCCATTGTGGTCCTTTCGAAAATGGTCTCTGTGATAAGCACTTAATGGCTCCCACACACCAGAATCCAGTGGTCATAAATAGGACCACTGTAGAAGAAAACCACTCATGTTGAATGAATAATGAATGGCAGCATGATTTCTTAAGAAGTCCACAAATAGATATATATTTTTTTCATTTTGTCCTACCTTTTATTCCCTGAATCTCTGCATGGCCAATCGTCCTGCTGCTGACTGGTGTGTGTTTGTGTGTGTAATGAGGAAGAGAGAGAGAGAGAGAGGAGAGGGAGTGAGAGATCTGAAAGAGGGGGTTGGGTTTGTGCAATCATACAATACACTGATCCCTCCTCTGTACGTGTTGTTAGTGCGTGTGTGTGGTGTGTACGTGTGTGCGTGTGTGTGCGCGCGCGCGCGTGTGTAAGGGGGGGGGGGGTAATTGTGCGCACGCAAGACAACGATCAGCCCATGTGAGTCAGTGCAGCAGGAATTTCGGGCAACAGCCAGCCCTACCTGCTGCTATTTTTAAATGGCGGGTGGGGTGGGGTGGGGGCGGGGGGGGGGGGGCGTTCCAAGGATACTTTAGGGTATCCACAGATTATACCAAATAATTAGTTTCATTTAAAAAAATCTATCAATTTGAGTCTCTAAATGTTAAAATATATTTAAGTGCATATTAAGCATGCAGGAGATTTTTGCACATAATGTTCTGTTTATTAACTCATTCCCTCCCAGCCATTTTCACTGAAGCAACCCTCTTTGCTCCCAGCTGTTTTACTGTATTTTGACTGATTTTGCAAGGCCCACAGAATATTGTGTTCTATTGATATAACAACATGGAACTTACCAAAAGAAATATTAGAGTCTCTTCTTTCATCAGAAAAAAAAAGTATATTTGTATCTGTTTCCGTTTTGCAGCAATTAGCATTGGAATATAGCTAAGTTTCATCATTATACACAAATCTGTTTAAAACTGTGGGTAAGAACACTGGGGAAAGGAACTTATTGCAACATGGCCCTGGTTGGTTTGGTTACTCTGCTGCCACCCACTGGCCATTTTTTTGTAATAACTACCATTGCTTTAATTTCTTCAGGTCTAGTCTATGAACAATTAACATCAGTGTTTAACATTAATGCAATTTGCACACAAACAAGTTTTTAGTTTAATTAGCTTAAGGAACAAGTCATATTTAATACTTATTTCATTTTCCTCACACCCTATGAAAAAAATAATACATTTGTCCCACCTCGGCCTCCCCTCTGACTCCGCCAGTGGTCGGCACCAATTCAGCGTCATGTACACGTCAATGCATGCATGATATTGGGACAGCAGACACACCTCTGCCTCTTTCTTCCTTTTGTCTGCCACAATAACATCAATTACTGGCCTCTATATTAAAATTAAAGCCTTGTAATTGTATTGTTTGATAAACATTCATGAGCAGAAAAGGCAAACAAAAATCCATAAATATATTGTATGAATCCTGTTCAAGCATCAGAGGTTATATTGCCATGTGCCAATACCCATCAGTTTTGATAGATGCTGTGATCCGTTTTTCCTGAAAGTCCACTTTTTAACAATCCTCCAGCAAAATATTGATCACTCCTGATGCTGTCACCAGTGTGTGAATGAGCCACTTATTTCCTTTCCATGGCAGCAGCAGACGTGATCATTATTTTAACCTCGGCCCTGGGGGCAAGCCAGCTCAATTCAGCTGGTCCCAAGCCCTGATATATATGGACGGTTGGAGTCAGGAAAGGCGTGGGTCGTAAAACCTATGATTACTGACTTATATGACTTATATGCAAATTAGCTTTAAACAAATGCAGCGTGAACGAAGTAAGTAGGAGCACCCTTAGCAGGAACTTTTCGAGAAGGCCCATCCATAACTGCGAATGAAGGTTGTAATATTTTTGGATTTTCCATTAGAGTAGTTTTTTATTTTATTTAGACTTTTGCTCTCTCTCTCTCTTTTTTTTTATTATATGCATTGTGTGTGTGGGGGTGTGTGTGTGCGTGTGTGCGTGTGTGTGGGGGTGTGCGCGCGTGAGTTTGGGCTCATTAATTCACCTGAAACATGTTAGAAATCCCATACCCTTCAATTTTTATTTAATAATTAATTTTTTCCTTTTTTTCCATACCCTTCAATTTAACGAATACTTCAAAATCCCGCTAGAGTCGTGAAGTTGCCAGGACACCAGAGGAACAATCAAAGAATAGCAAGATGAAACTAATTGAAATACAGCACCAATCAGACACCACCCACTACCCACAGAGTTACAAGCCAGAATCTTTCACCAACCGAAGAACCATCTAAATTCCAACAGCTTAGGGAGACCTCAAGAGACCAAAGGAAACTGAAAGGAAAGGAAAGGAAAGGAGGACTGAAGAGAGGAAGGAAGGATAGAGAAAGCAGAGTGAGATCCACAAACACCAGCCTCCACCGATTCAATGACCAGAGGGAGAAGCAAATTCTGTTAGAATTTCGGTAGATGCTGGTGTGGTGGATCTGGCATGCATGAAAACCTCCACCAAAGAGGGGAGCCGTCGACCCCGGCCAGACAGGGCAAGTCAAACCCCCAGGCCCCCGGCCGCGGAAAGAAAGGCACTTTTAAATAAAATGTATTATTATTATTATTATTGTTGTTGTTGTTGTTGATGTTGTTGTAAGATTTCCATTAGTTTTCTTTTCTTTTCTTTTCTTTTTTTAAAGGTGTTTTTATTTTATTTGGTTAAAGAAAATGTTTTTTCAATTCTAGTTTAGTTATTTAATTAGTTTTAGTTAATTAATAACTTGTGGTGAATTTTGTAATTTGTATAAAAGGCACCTACAAAATAAAATAGTACTGAAGGTAAAAAAGTATTATTACAATATAGGAGTTATGACCTGAGGTTTTTTTTTTTTGTATTACTTCCCTATATAAATACTGTACTCACAGTATACACTTACTCAAAATCTGGCCTATTTTTTAATGTTGTGCAGTGCAAAGCAGTGCCATCGTAATCACAAAAGAAATCTCTTGTTGGACACAGGTGAGCAATTATCTTACTCAGTCCCCCAACAGTTATCAGTTCCCAAATACTTGTAAAAGAAGGTCAGATGAGCTCAAAGGCACATTGTGTGCCTCCAAGCACTTCCTGAGCATCCAATTCGTTTGCTCTTATGTCATCTGTATCTATAGACCTCGAGGGCATACCTGCATGCTAGCTTGGGAATGATATGTTGGGGCAAATGGCATATGGTGATGTTTAGTCTGTCAACTTTGTTTGTATGATTTCTGTCTTTGGCATTCATGTTCTATAGTTGAATTAACAAGTTTGTTATAAGTCAGACATTAACTACTGTATAATGAGTAAAAAACTTTGAAGGTAATGATCATATTGTGTGAATTAGCAAATACATGCTAACTGTCAGCCACTGTTTCTTCACCAAAAGCTCTCACAAGACAAGCAGTGTTGTAAACATTTGGAGTATGTCTTCTCTGACTGGCACATTTCACAGGTGAGTCAACAGCAAGGACTACCCTTCAGGTTGGTCAACACAAAACATTATAATTAAGGGGGCTGTTCCGGACCTTAAAAACACACGCGACATACGGTTTGCACATTCAAAAATGGGCACAACATTGTTTTCTCAAGCAAACAATTGTAGAAGCTGATCTACTATTCGGGTGCAACCAGGATAGCTTCAGCCAAATTATCCATGCAGTTAAATTTTAGGATGATTTTATGTATTTACAAACCTTTAACACGTGTAATGAGATTCATCAAATCTAAGATAAATGTCACTGGATTTTGTTTTATCTCGTCTTGAAAAGCAGCTACAAACCAGCACGCTGAAAACTTTTCCACTCGTGTAAACATTTAAAAATATTGTCGACTTTATTGTGATGTGTCATCTATTCATCAATCCAATTTTCGAGCAATTTTATGAATGATCTAAGACCCGTTAGAGTGACTGAACATGTAATTCTGCGCACGATATGTAAAAAATTGCAATCCGAGAAAATCATACACAACACATCCACCAATAATATACGCTATTTGTTCCATTGAACACAATTCAGCTCGCTCCTTTGTTTTCTTGGTAAATCATTCACTAAGAATCTTGGTGTTTGTCAGTGCTTAACTCATTCACTCGCAATAATTTTCACTGAAGCAACCCCCTTCGCTCCCAGCTGTTTACTGGATTTTGACTGATCTTGCAAGGCCAACAGAATATTGTGTTCTATTGCTATAAAAACATGAAACTTACCAAAAGAAAGATTAGAGTCTTCTCTTTCATCAGTTTTGCAGCAATTAGCATTAGAATAGAGCTAAGTTTCATCATTATTCACAAATCTGTTTAAAACTGAGGGTAAATGAGCTTGTTGCAACATGGCCCTGGTTGATTTATTATACTCTGCTGACACCTGCTGGCTGTTTTTTGTAATAACTACCATTGCTTTAAGTGACCTCTTCAGGTCAGAGGCTGAAGCAAAGCTTTCTGTATGCTCTAGCATAAAAAAACACACATAAAAAACAGACCATTGCAATATTTAAAAGAGAACATTTTTATACATTTTTGGGAGCAAATGAGTTAATCATTTTCTTTTTTTAGCTACCATAAGACATAGATAAAATGAATGGTTATAATACAGTGTGAGTGCAGATGCAATGGAATGATTTGTCTCCAATTGGGTACTCAACAAGCGACTAATTTGTCGACGGCACCCAATGCAGGCAGGACTCAAATAAAATGAATCATCACTGCCTAAGTTGATGTGTAAACACACACAGAGGCACCAACTAAACCACTGTGCTTTAGACGAGGGGAAGAGGCAGCTTTATAAATCACAACAGAGACCACAAACGTGCTTTTCTTTTTCCCATTCTTTGAGGTTTGGTCTTTGCTGGCATAGCTACCTATCAAATTGCTACATTGCAATGGCCTCCATTGCTCCCTCTCACCAGGCCCTCTTTTGCAAAATACAGCTGGGCCACGCAGAGGAGAGGCAGGGAACAAAAAGACGTGGTCAGAATGAAGAGAGAATCAAAAAGCACAGGACTTATAGATAGATAGTGTAGAGCAAATAGAACTAATAAGCTTGACCAGATTTGCAATTACAACTTGGTGAATTCATCACAAAAAATATTGTGTGTGTGTGTAGGGGGGGGGGGGGGGGTCTTACATAAACCGTTGAGACAAAAAATAATCCTAAATGACTCAAATTAGTACTGTGGATAAACTGAGTTCATGATCGTGCCCATTATTTTAACAACAACAACAACAACAACAACAACAACTCTTTAAGCATGCGGACCAAACCAGCAACTGAATCATATGTTTGTGCATTTTCTGAACTGCCAATTTGAAAGAATGTCCGATTCATCATTTATTAAAAAATAATCTTAAAGAGGCACGGGACAAGACGCAAATCTCACGAGACAAGATTTTTGCAAAATTTTTAATATGAACAATGCCTTTTCAGAATATTTTTTTTAATTGAGCAGACTGCAAGAAAATCTCTCGCTCTGAAGTGCAAATGTAAACATAAGAAGGAGAGTCACTTTTGTTCCAGGCTCATTTTTCAAATGCTGCTGGCCTGCTGCTATACAAAAACAGCTGCAGCTGTGATCTTTCCATCCATCCATCCATCCATTTTGTTGAAAAAACTAAATTATATTATAAATTATTACGACTGCGTATTAGGGCCACATCTAAATATTTTTGTCCAGAGGGGGGTGGGGGGAGGGGGATATTCAGAGAAAAAACTTTATAGAGTGGCAAATTTTCGAGAAAAAAAAATCAGAAACTCACGAGGAATACACGTAGCGTAGCGCTAGTCTAATGTGAGGATTCGTTGGTGGTTAATGGTACAGTCCATAAAATGAAAAGGCAGGATGGAGACGGATTTATTCTTAAATTAAACTTTACTCGTCATACACGGCAGCGAGAGCGACAACACTTCCTGATCACCTAACAGCTGACTAGCACTAACTAATCAGAAGCTAGCATACTTTAGGTAAATGCAAGTGAAAGACGGAGAGTGGCAGATTTGACACATCAACTTAGCTACTTGAACAAACAAAAAATACCAAAATGTATGAATGTGTAAATAATAATTCTGGAAACATAAATGGACAATAATTGAACACTCCTTATTGTCCATAGGTGTGATTGTGAGTGTGGATGGTTGTTTGTCTCTATGTGCCCTGCGATTGGCTGGCAACCAGTTCAGGGTGTACCCGCCTACTGCCCAAAGCCAGCTGGGATAGGCTCCAGCGCCCCCCGCAACCCTTGTGAGGACAAGCGGTTAAGAAAATGGATTGATGCATAAATGGACAAGTAAATACTGTGTACATTTTAACAAATTAACTTAAATGCTTGATCCTCAGGGCGTCTTTAAGCCTGGTTTGTTAAACGTGATCAACACGTCAAGTGTGTCAGGCTGTCAGCATCAAAGTGCGTAGAATCATTTACGCCTTTCAAATAGAATCCAACACCCCTCACACTTTCTGAGTGGCACTAGCCTCATTAGCATTATTGATGCTAGTTGCATTAGCATTAGCATTGCTAGCCATACTAGCATTAGTAAATGCTGGCAATATGTGGCATATAATACAATGTAAGCGCAATTAAGTCGATTATTTTAGTATCCGTAATTACTTGATTGAACTTGATTTCATGACAACGGCGTGTTGCTGACGTCAGCAACCAGTCAAGTCGTTGTTACGCTGCGACACGCTGCCGGGAACAACTACAAAATAAGTGCGTAATGCGTACAAAGGCAATGTTGTCCATATATTATTGGTATAGTAAGTCTTATTTTGAAGTTGGCCTTCACACCGCATGTTACTGTTATGAACAAGTGTCGCTGCGACTGTCTTCCTGACAGTGTACTCTAAATAAACGGGATACCCAAGGCATAAAAAATGCCTCTTACTTTTTGTCACTTAACTTGGGACGACAAATCTCGTGTCGTTCTAATCTCGTGTGGTGTCCCATCCCTAATCTTTAATGAGTAACTCTAAAATAAATATATATATATGTGCAACTAAACCATGTGATCAATATCGGAATCAGAATCTGCAGATGTCACTCATGAGCGGAACACCCCTCACATACACACAGTATACATGTCTCACTCTTCAATCAAATAATTGTGGGAATGCTGAACAGCAACTTATGTTGTTTCTAACCTTTATTATTTCAGGCACTCCCAGTTAATACTTCCGATTTACACCGTACACGCCTATTGGAGTATATATCGTCTGATTCCATATTACTTACAGTATTCCCACAATTTAACGTATAACATATTAACTTTTCCCAATTCCTTTTTAAATGGTCAAACCTAAGTCACTTTCCACACCCACTTACATACATACAACTGATCATCATGACCAGCTACCTGGTACTGCTAGTGGCGCAGTTGGTAAAGTGCATTGTCCAGTTACCAGGAGGTTGCAAGTTTAAATCCCGTCTCTGACTGTACATTGCAAATATATCCATGGCCATTATGCTAAGTGATATACATGTAAACCAACTGACTGTCATATCAGGAAATGGATTATAATTTCACTGAAATGATTAAATACATGTTAGCTTTCAGCATCAGATGACACTTTTAAAAATAATTAGCCATTATTTCAAACAAGTCAAGCTAGCTCAGTGGTTAAAGCAAGTACCTACCTCCATGGAGTACCTGTGTTCAAACCCCACTTGGGCCACTTAGTACATTCGATGGTTCGATACCAACTGACTATAATATCAGAATTTTTTTTGTAATTTCACGGAAATTATAAAATGCATGTTAACTTTCAACATCAGATGACACTTTTCAAAAATAAATATGCCATTTCTAACAAGTCAAGTTAGCTCAGTGGTTAGTGGTTAGACCTTCCATCACAGAGTACCTGGGCTCAAACCCTGCTTGGACCACATTTTAGTACTTTAGTCATTTATCTTTCGATTTACTTCATAAGCACATGCATTAAAATCTTAGCTTTCAGCTAATAGCATTCAACTTTTCAGCATTCCCATGGAATTTCTGCAGAAATTGCAATTGGTCTAGTGACAGAGTTGTCTCTGTATTCATCGAAACAGCCGCTTCAGTTTCCTTGTTTTTGTATTAAAATGGCAATTGAGTTGAAACAGTATATATTAATAGAAGGTTTGTATTGCAGCCATTATTGAGAAGAAGCTACTATTGTGCGGAGCAGAGCCAAGTTAGCACTATTAGACGTATTTAAATTCACAAATGCTAAACTCTTTGTATGTACGCTGGTAGAACATTATTAACACGGAATTCATTTTCATCACTTTTGCAACATGCATCCAAGATAAATACAAAATTAACTTATTAGCAAATTATTGTACTTTCCATACAGCCATTTTCACTGAAGCAACCCCCTTCGCTCCTGGCTGTTTTTCTGGATTTTGACTGATATTGCAAGGCCCACATAATCTTGTGTTCTATTGCTATAAAAACATGGAACCTACAAAAGAAAGATTAGAGTCTCTTCTTTCATCAGGAAAAACTGTATATTTCTATCTGTTTCGGTTTTGCAGAAATTAGCATTAGAATATAGTTAAGTTTCATCATTATTTACAAACCTGTTGAAAACACTGGCAAAAAGAACTTGTTGCAACATGGCCCTAGCTGATCTCTTATACTCTGCTGCCACCTGCTGGTCGTTTTTTAAACTACCATTGCAGAAGCTGCATCAAAGCCTTCTGTATGATCTGGCATTAAAAAAAACATTTTGGGAGTGAAGGACAAAGTATTTTTTTTTTTAAATAACGTATTTATACGTTTTGGGGTGTGAATGATGAAGGATGAATTTTAAACTTGAAAACCAGGGGCACACACCTTTATAGTAGAACAGACATCTGTCAGAGAGGACAAACCACCTCTTGTTCCACTGCTTCACTCCACTACTGGCCTGGTGGGGACACACATGATTATATCAGATCAAAGTATTCGTTAAACATTGACATTGTATTACTAATATGCTGTCTAATCTGTTTGAGACACATAATATAATAATGAACCAAAAGAACAACAATTTTCAACCCTATGACACATTCTCTGTAAGAACAGGCAGTAATGGATTGGTGATTGAATAATATACCTGCTTGTATAGCCATCCTGCTTTGCTGACTTTTGCTTTAGGATTCCTACGCATGGAGTTGGAGCGCTTCCCAAATGTCGCTGCCTTTCTTGGCATTCGGGATGTCTGAGACAAGAAGACGAAATGCCATGAGTGTTATACAGCAAAGCAAAGTCTGAGGGTGCCACAGCATCTCCTGGAGGATGATGGGTGAGTATGCAAACTAATTGCATCCATGCATTTTTTTTCATAAAACCATGAATCGATCATTTTAATGTCTCTTTTTCCCATAAAATCTTAAGAAAATAAGAGTTTTAAAAGCCAATCTCTTATAGTTTTCTAGAAATTACTGTTCACATGATTTGAAAAGTATTTTCTTACATTTATGAACGACTTGATTTATTGCACTTTTATACAATTCAGAATATTTAAAATTTATGTATAAAAGTATTGTATTAGAATTATGAAAATGTTTTCATCTCGTCCTTGCTGATGTCAATGCTTGTGTAACACTTAAGTGATAATAACACGTGTTAAAATTTACTTTTAATTTAATATTTGTGGCGCTTTTATAGTAGTAAATCAAGTAAATCAAATCGAATCGCGAAAAATCTAAATCGAATCGAACTGAACTCTTGTTAATCGAAATCGAATCAATTAAGTAAATTGGAATTGATACCCAGCCCTAGTTATTTTAGCATAAATGTTGATTATTTCAGTCTATGAATGAAATTGTAAAAGCTGGGTGAAATAGAATTCCATGGTTGACACTGCTACACACGCAGCACCCAACATTATTTGACATCAATTATCATCAAGTCAAATAAGATGATCGTATAAATATTATTGAATTGTAATATTTACCGTAACATCTTGAGAATGTAGTTTTTTTTATTTTTGCTAACACAGCCAGTGAAAACTTGTCCAATTGTATAGACACTGTATAAATGGTACTTAGAGGTTGTGAAAAAGGTGTTTCATTCCAGTTTGATGTATAATAGCCAATGTTACAAATGTATATACAATAGCATAGTTTTCGTTGCTCACCAAGAATAATGCAACTTAATGAGTGGATTTATCCAAAAACTGGTCGTGCCAGGAAAAAAACTACTAGTGAGTTCCCCAGGCTGCAAATAATACTTTCCAAGTAGGCATGGGCCGATTACCAGTTTGACTGTTTACGATAGTTACAATAACCGCTAACACTGGCTGTCACCGGTAATGACCTCTTCTCTTGTTTTTTTTTCTGTGAAGACTTCTAAGGAGGGAAGAATATGATTGGCTGCTTGCAGAGTTGAGTAAACAAGCCGACTCTTTGAAGTTTATTGCCTCCATTTAACTTTGTTTTCTCCTTTTCTGCAGCAGTTACGCATAGAAGAGGGGTACAGTGGAAGGTCATACAAAAGAGACGCAGTTACACAGATGCCTTCGCATTGACCTTAAGAAAAAAAACATGCACATGTATAGGTACCAGCATGTACTAGTTAGCCCCAAGGACAACATGAGTAGCCCCTGGGTATGTTCTAATAATTGTTCACCAGCATGTAATATACAAATGTGTTATTCTCAAGAATTAACGGTAAACTCACCTTTAAAGGTCTGATAAAGAAAAAAACAATATTTGCCTTTGAGGTGTATAGTTTGAGCGGATTTTATATGAAGTGTAGTTCTTACCCGTACACAAGGCTGGACTTCTTGAGACGCTTCTGACACCATGTTTGTACTTTTACTGTGATTGATCTTCTCAGCAGTAGTGTTTATTTTCCCTTTCATCATCAAATCACAGGTCCTGACAGACAAAAAAAAGCATTGATGCTGAGGTATCATATTTTTTACAAAAAAATATTGTTTACAGTAACATCTGAAGTTGCAAGATTCAACTTTGATGAGAATGTTTTCACAACTGAGGAGAGATGTCAGTCCAGGTTTTGGCATTTGCAAATGGTGAGTGCCTTGCCTAAGGGCACCGCCGCAGCTCTCTTTTGTTTGATGGGATCTCAAACCTGTGACTCATGGTTAAGCCTTACAGACGTTTGTTGTTGTTGTTTTTTCTTATGAGGCATGTTCATAATAAATGTCACTGTCCTGCGCTTTCTGGAATTCCTAGCAATGCTTGTGGTAGTGCTGGGCTACCACACAGAAATGTCGTGAAACATCTACTTTTTGGAGCTTTTATCCATGTTAAAATGCTAATTCTTCACCAAAAACATCACCGAAGTGGTGTTTTCCTCCATTCGCCTCGCTATTAGAAATTCTAAGTCATTCTGCTCTCCAAGCACCAGCCCCTCCCAACCTGAGAAAACAAACAGGTGCTCACTTAATGACGTCATTAGGTGCGGACCCACTCCCGCTCTTCCTATGCAGACTAAACACACGCCTACTTTCTCTGAGACCTCCATGCTCGCAGGATAATGACAAAAGTAGCCTTTATCAGTAAACATTCTGTCCAAATGAATTCAAAGCAATTCATTATCCTTTACATTTGCAATGCTAAAGTGCAATGATAATTGGCCGTCTTAAAAGGTTCTGGCTGACACGTGTAAACTACAAGTAACATTTTTGCACTGCTTACCCTAACTGAATTAAAGGTATAGTGGTAAGTGCATTCACCCTCTAAACAGAAAGTCACAGGTTCACCTCTCACTCAGGTATTTTTCCCCCTTCCTTCTCTCCCCCTCCTGCTCCACTATGATTTATTGCTCCAAAGGAGCCATTTTGTTTCAAATGTTTATTGAAGAATTGAACATCCATCCATTTTCCACATTTAAAGAAGATGCGGTGGTACTGCAAGGGCTGGCCAGTCATGCATGCATGCATGCAGCTCTCCAGAGTTTTGTGGGCGCTGTGCGCAGCAGCCGGCTTCCCAGTAAACACGTACAGTTGGGGCCCATATGGGCACCATTTGGTCTAGTTGGGCTTTGGCTGGGCATAGGCTTCGAGTGGGCTTCGTTGTTGGGCCCCACTTGGGCAGTAGGTGGGCAGTAGATGGGCGAAACTAAGTATGGGCAATAAGTGGGATCTGGCTTGGCTTCATTCCAAAATATTCAAATTTTGTACAGTAACAGCATGCGCGATAGAGCTTACTACTGGCCTATATTTCTTTACAATTAAGTAAGATTTTCTTTTGGGAAATGAATGCACAAATTTTTTTTATATTTCAACTTATTATTGACACCTTAAAATAATCACTTAAAGGATCTTTGTGCAATGTGTCACTTTTTTACTCGCGACTGCCACCTCTGGCTCAAAGCGTAACTGCAGCATCTGTGTCAAGCTAGTTCGCGCATGGGCGAGTATGTGCATGATCTTAAAGCGACAGCCACAGTTGACAAACTTGACTTCAAATGAGGTAAGAAAAACTCCGCCCCTCACCGCCCCAAAAGAAACTGTGGTGTGTGAGGGTCCGCACACTCTACTAAAGGGCAAATAGAAGCTGATTAGAGTAAAATGAGTAAAAAGAGTCAGGGGTCTTTGTACTCATCTGGGCATTGGTGGAGCATGCATGATGTAGAAAAAGCTTTGTTATTACATTTTTAAACTGCACAATGCACCTTTAAGCCATTTTTTCCATACTTTTAAGGAAACATAATTTTTTTTAACCATTTGCATCATAAGGAGATGATTTAGAAAGAAAAAAAAATGCCCAAAAAATAACTGAGGCAATTATTTTAAGAGGGTGACGATATGTATTATCTGGACTATTAATTGAGTTGGAGAATGGGAAATTCTGTTTGACAACGGTGCAGCACTGACCACTTGTTGTACTTTGGCATTCAATAATAATAAAAAGGAAATTAATCGTATTATTGGTCTCTTTGTTATTAATTAAAGCTTGTAACAAAATAACTGTGAGGCATGAGTGGGAAAGGAACCCTTATGGGTACAATCAGGACCACCAAAATCAGCCCAGTGGGCCTCAGATGTGAGAAAGTTGGGTTGCCCATGTGGGTTTTAGCTAGGGCCTATATGAGGCCCAACTTGAGCCTATCTGCACAGCAAAAATTGGTTAAAAGTTCAGGGTGATTCACAAAGAATACACCAAAATCATTACACGATATTTCAAAAATGAAAAACAATAGAAAACTTGGACACAAGTTTTTTTTTTTCATGTTTTTTTTTGGGCTTGACCCTGTAAGTTAAAATTTCCGGATATCTAGACCATCTAAAAACGATATCGTCTTGATCATGCGACACGTGGTGATCATTTCTGGTACTCGTCTTGTAATGGGAGTATAATAATAATCATCATCATCATCATGGGCACCATCATTTTTTTGTCCAGGCCTCTTTCATGATCTTTAATTATTTTTTCATTATTATTGTTTTTTAATAAAGCTGTTGAACCACAACTCAGAAAGCAATGTATCATTTTCATTTGTTAATTTTCTGTAATGTTTCATTTATTACTACGTTATTTTTAAATGTTTTAAATTTTCTATTTTTTTTTACAAGTGTGGAATTTAGGATATTGATGGATCATTGATTGCAGAACACCACATCGTTTTTGGACGCCACGCTGTCGCCATCTGCTGACCAGTATGAGTATTGTTCGCAGTGACAACTTCCAGCGATCCAAAAAAAATACAGACAGTTTTTCGATTTTGTGTCTCCTGCCATATCCTATTTTCGTTTCTGAAATAAAAATTGAAATCAAACTGTTATTAGACTTTTCCTACCCGTTCCAGACATCCAAATGAGAAAATCAAGCTGTATTTCAATCTATTTTAAAACGAAAATCAAATAACGAGTAATTTTTCTATTTTTAATATCTGTTTCCAAACATAATATCAATGACCAAAACAGACATGGACCCAGATGGCGCCCATTCACCAGCCCATTCCATACCCATGTGGGTTTTAGCTAGAGCTCACCTTAAGCCCATCTGGGCTTGCCCACATGGGGGCCACCATGAAATCCCTGGCCAAAATTAACTGGGTCTCAGCTGGGCTACCCAGATGGGACCCATTCACCAGCCCATATCCAACCTACATGGGCTTCACATGGGTGTGTTGACAGGGCTTAGGACGAGAGGGCCGCGGCAACCACACAGGGAGAGGAGAGGCAGGGTTTTACTGAACCAAGCCTTTTACTTCCGTGTTAGAAAAATAGCCAGCAAAATACCTAATATTTCCTAAAAAATTACATCACCACCGTCCATGGTAAGATTTAATCATTAAATGCCTATAGTTAACTGTAGAAGGGCTTAAAATAACGAGATACATCCCCTTTAGGTCTGTTATATAGTTGAACCAGTAGCAAACTCAGCAGAAAGTGAACTACAGCAGTGGTCCCCAACCTTTTTTCCATCACGGACCGGTTCATACAAGTCCACAACTTTAGAGGACCGGCAACCAATTTGGTTGGGGGGGAGGGAAGCTTGGCTGTTCGACGGCTGATTAATAAAAGGCTACAACAACAAACGCAAATCCACTATGTATTTTTTTGTACCTGTACTAGCAGCACAAACACCATAACAACAACGCTTTAATATGGTGAGGTCACCATGGTATATGCTTATGAATAATACGAGCAACACAAAAACTGGGGTATTTTGTAGATATAACAATTAATGTAAAGCCACATTTTTATGTAATTATATTAGTAGCGCCCTCCTTAACTCATTCACTCAAAGCCATTTTCACTGAAGCAATTCCCTTTGCTCCTGGCTGTTTTACTGGATTTTGACTGATTTTGCAATTCACACAGAATATTGTGTTCCATTGCTATCAAAACATGGAACCTACAAAAAGAAAGATTAGAGTCTGTTCTTTCATCAGGAAAAGTATATTTATAAGTACAAGTATATTTCTATCTGTTTCCGTTTTGCAGCAATTAGCATTAGAATATAGCTAAGTTTCATCATTATACACAAATCCGTTGAGAACTGTGGGTAAATGATCTTGTTTGCAACATGGCCCTGGTTGATCTCGTATACTCTGGTGCCACCTGCTGGCCGTTTTTGTCATTACTACCATTGCTTCACCAAGCCTTCTGTATGCTCTAGCATAAAAAGACAACATACAAACATATAAATACGTCTTTGGGACACTTAAAACATTTAAACGAGAACATATTTATACATTTTTGGGAGCAAATGAGCCTTGACATGAGTCAAGAGTCCGTCGTAAACAGAGAGAATCCCGTCACTTTTCAAGCCTCGGCTAATCAATTAACCAGAAGTATAGTAAGTTTTTTTATTCTTTCAACTGTGCAGCCCACCACGGCCCTGTCCAAAGTGGCCCACGGCCCGGGACCGGTCCGCCGCCCAGTGGTTGGAGACCACTGAACTACAGTAACTATGTACTGCATGCACAGCATAACATTACTTCATTGATAATATAGAGTTCAATGCAATGTTGAGCTGCTATACAGTATCTTTACAAGCTAGCTGATAAACAGCCTGTAACAGTTGTTTATTCTTTCATCCAATGCAAATCAGCTAGCTGAATAGAGAGATGGAACAGTCCTGAAATGCATTATTATTATTGCTCAACTCTTATGTAATTAGCTTGAAGAAAGTTTAGAACGTGAAGAGCTTCCAGCACTGTGATGGAATTTGCATGCTGAGAAGTGCAACTATGTAGAGTGTGTTAACTCACTGCAGATTGTTGTATATTGGTGCAGATCCTTGCAGCTGGATTGTGTTCATTACTGGTCCAGCTGGTCTACTGGTGTCATGTTGACTACAAACACAGAGATTCACAGTATTAAAGCCAAAATTAGATTGAAGATGGATCTGAAGTTACTCTGAATCAACCGCACCAAGCACATGTCTGTCTGAAACATTTATTGTGGCTGTCCAAAGTGCAACTACAAGCGAGCAACAACCACTGTGGCAGCAATACCAAACCTCTTCTTCAGTTAGTGGCAGGTAAAATATTGTGGTTGAGGTAGTATTAAGATACACTGGCTGACAGCTGATTATAGATCCGAAATTGTTACGACATTGCTCACTCCACGGATGATTTATTTGCTGAAAACAATACTACACCTGTCTGCACTAACAGTATGGTCCAAATTGATTTTAGCTTATGCTTCACTCTCGTGCCAGTAATGTGTGGGTGTGTGTGTGTGTGTGTGTGTGTGTGTGTGTGTGTGTGGGTGTGCGTGTGTGTGTGTGTGTGTGTGTGCTGGTTAACCTACAAACCTATATAGAGGCAGCTGCTAATTAAGTAGATGGGTGGATAAACACGCATAAGTCTCTGTCTTTTCAGTGAGTACAAACAATCACCAGATGTTAAGACAAACAAGCCAGCTCCACACTTGAGAAAAATAATATAATGCTGCAGCATGTTTCAGAATCAAATTGTGTCGGGCAGCATGGTCGCCTAGGTCAGTGGTTCTCAAATGGGGGTACGTGAAGGCACGTGACATTTTGAAATAAATTTCAAAAGTAGCATCCATGCAAAAATTATTTTTAAAAATGATTATTAAATTATGTAAACATTTCAGAAAAAATACAAGTTCATAAAATGAATGTTATTTTCATAGGCTATTCAATTTTATTGTCCTAAAACACCCGATTCTCCTGATTGCTGAATGGTTTGACCCAACCTGTTATATGCCACCTAATATCACCTGTCAATCATTTCAATCATTTAATTTCATATTTTGAGAATATATCTTTGCTTTGACTGCAATGGAGGTCAGTTAGTGGTAATCATTTTAATGTACTGTACAGAAATAAAAATAAATAAATAAAAACGTATTTATTTTTCTTTTTTTTTTTGTTATTTGTCTTTATTTCCCAAAAATTCAAGAGACCATTATACAAACAAAGATCCAAAGTTTGATAAAGCAGACAATGATGGCAGTCTTTTTTTTCAACAAAAAAGTCCTTTGCGCTGGTATTTGTCTGAAAAAAATATTTCACAGGGGGTACATCAATGAAAAAAGGTTGAGAACCACTGGCCTAGGGGTTCAAATCTTGGCTCCAGCTACAGTGCTGAGTCTGTAGGACCCTAATGAGGACAAATTACATAGAAAATGGATGGATGGATGGTCACTGACTGAAGACAAAATAATAAACTTTAACCAGACCGGCCTTTGGCATAGGTGAACTAGGCGGTCGCCTAGGGTGCCATCTAGTGGAGGGGGTGCCAAATTGCAGGAGAAAAAAAAGAATAAAAATATATACATATTTTCCCCCCTCATGTTTTGTAAATTAAAATGTTATACAGCAAATGTATCTTATATGATAATTTGTGTTTTATGACTTCTAGTCCATATAAATGACTGAGATCATGACCTGGCGCCCTGAACCTGACCCTCTGCTGCTGTTTACAGGGAAAGGTAGGGGGAGGGGTTGCGCATCATCTTAGAGTGTTAGCGCTATTGATGGATGGATGGCACGCTTGTGTTGTTGTCTATACATTAAATACTTTTACAATGAATAGGTCCAAACCCTCAGGTGCTGCATTAAGAAAGCGGCAAAAGGAGGAGGAGTAAAAACAGGCTAAGGGTAGAGGTATGTATGTCAGTCAATCATCATTGTCTATAAGAATAAACATGAAAATAGTGTTAGCTTCTTAGCTTGTTTGTAACTTTGTTCACTCCACCATTACGTCCATGCTACTCTGCGCACCAAAGCGGGGCAAAGCTTGCTGGCTTTAAAATAAAGCAATCAGTCCAGTCCAGATACCTGCAAATAGATTTGCATTAATTGTTGTTTCACATAACCATGTTAATTTATGCAAGATAAAAATTGTGTGCTGGTTTAATGTAAATAAATATATAGTAAAGGAATACTGAGTTTTTTTTGCACACTATTTGTGTTATCTGTGAATCATCTTGTTAACACCAAAGTTTTACTTTATCTAAATTTGTATATTTATACAGAGGTCGGGACACCCTTTCATAAATGTCAATCCGTCAATATTTAAAGATGAACCATCTGTCTGTCATTCGTCAATCGCAAAAAATGTGCCTCTTGGAAAGTTTTATTTTAATAAAAAATTTTTAATAAACACTTTACTGAGGGGCGGCACGGTGGCTGACTGGTTAGCACGACCGCCTCCCAGTGCAAAGGTTGTGAGATCAAGTCCGGGCTTCGGCCTTCCTGGGTGGTGTTTGCATGTTCTCCCCGTGCTTGCGTGGGTTTTCTCCGGGTACTCCGGTTTCCTCCCACATTCCAAAAACATGCATGGCAGGTGAATTGGACACTCCAAATTGTCCATAGGTGTGATTGTGAGTATGGTTGTTCGTCTCTGTGTGCCCTGCGATTGGCTGGCAGTCAGTACAGGGTGTACCCCGCCTACTGCCCGAAGCCAGCTGGGATAGGCTCCAGCAACCCCCGCGACCCTTGTGAGGACAAGCGGTACAGAAAATGGATGGACTTTACTGAGGACAGATCAATGTTGACACAATCTTTTAGAAAAGCTGCATCAATCGCTTGTGAAAAAAAACCAATATGTGTCTCCCGACCTAGCTCTCTCTCTTGCTCGCTTCCTTTGTCACGTGAACGCTAAATACCCACGGTCGCAGTGTGGGACAGACTAGTGATGGGCATGACAGTTTTTTTAAGTGAACTGAATCTTTAGAATCAGTTCATTAAAACTAACCATTCAAAAGATTTGTTCATCAAATCGTTCGTCTACGCAATTGCTATATGTTAATTCAATAATAGATAACGTGATAACCACCACATAATAAGACTAATGACAGTGAAAGGAAGCTCTCTGTGATCCGTGCATTGAAAAGCATTGGACTTTGGATCATTGTAATTTGATTTGTGGGGATTATTGTGACTTCAAAATCTGATGAATTTTGTGTCTGGTTTGTATTTTGCTAGTAGTCACAGGCAAAAACAATCCAATACGATCGAAGTATTTGCATTGAGTTGCATTGTGGAAATATATGAAATGCCCGGGTGATTGGAATTGTCAATTGCCTGTGAAAAATACCCTTTTGCCTTCTTGTAATGACAACAGTCAGTCTTATTCATTCTCATGCCATTAGTCTGTTTGGTTACAATTGGTCTATTTATTTAGTAATTGTAGCATAATGCCTAAAAAGGAGAGGCTGAAAAGGGGAAAAGAAAAGGAGCGACAGCAAGCAGTCAATGGAAGCATCTCTCTGCTCTCTTGGATAAAACCAAAGACACATAAAGATGAAAGGTCTAGGCCAGAGACAGTCATGTTAACTCGTGTTTAGCACATTTTAAAGCTCCCATTTTAATATTGATTTGCTCCTTAAGGTTAATTGTATTGAAAATTCTTTTTTTTTAAGTAGCTTGTACTAAATCAGCAGGCATGAAGCTATTATTAGCTAAATTATTAGCTCTTATTTAGTACAAACCATAACTGTAAGTTACTTCTATGCTACAAGTCTTGCAGTCATGTTGCCCTAATAGGCTGTTATTAAAACTAGCTGTGGGGTATTATTATTATTATTATTATGTGTGTGTAATGTTTATTCAAAAACTTCTATTGACATTTCCGAACATCCATTTCTGATATGTGTCCAATGCAACACAATGCAAATGCTTCCTTTATACGGTGAAAACAAACGGCAGATTGTAATGCTTTTTCCTGTGACTATCATACAAACGACATCTCATCACATTTTGAAATCAAAATAATCCTCACAAATCAAATTACAACAATCCAAAGTCCAACGCTTTTCAATGAGCAGATAGATTTCGTTAACCAAATTGACAGCCATCTTGACTTGAGACGTCATCTCGGAATTGTCATATTCCTTGTGCACAAAAGTGCCCTTTTTCTCCCCCCGGAGCACTTGCCCCCCAAAATCTCTGTGCACGCCACTGTGTACATAGTTTGAAAACATTTTGTAGTTGTTAAAAATGTTAGTTAGCACAAATTGCACTAAACTGTTGCATTGCATTGTACTTATGCTATTTATTTTTATTCGTAGTTGTCTGTGAAATTTTTTATTTATTATGCGGTGTGTGTGTATATATATATATATATATATATATATATATATATATATATATATATATATATATATATATATATATTTTTTTTTTTTAAGGGTGTCAAAATTATTGTGTTAACATAAAGTGCCTTTAACGGCACTATTTTTAGTAGTTTTACTATACGATCGCCTCCTTATTTGGAAAGCCTCTACTAAGGGTATTCCAGTCACAACGCAGCAGAAAGGTCCACGTCAAAATTACCCAATAGAAATGCACTGTACTACACTAGAGATAAACACAATGTTTGAAAGTTAGCGTGGAGGAGCCATTTGGACTGTGTAGCTCTACCGCCGATTCTCTCCTTTGGAAGAACGCACTCGGTTAGCTGTTATCAACGAGCTAAGTTGCTCCAGCTCTCCAAGACGTGTCCGTGGCACTCTCAAACCCTGTGAGAGCCAAGAGCCGAATGGACGCTGTCTTGTCAGTTGGAGGGACCCCAGGCCACTTGATCTTTAGATGTGAGGCGTATTTTATTCAGCGCTTTGTGACAGCTGTGGCTGTTTGAAAGCACTATATAAATAAAGACGACTTGACTTACAACATTGAATAAACCTTTTGGCATGCAATTATATTGAGATGCAGTTGGTGGTGCATCATCTGAAAATACTGTGATGCACGTAAGAAACTGGTTGACAACAGCTCAGAAAGCTAAGGAAGACATCCACCATTGCCCATGGGATCTGAGTTTCCATCATTCATTCATTCATTCATCCATTCATTCATTAATTGAATTCAAAACACTTATCCTCATTAGGATCACGGGCATGCTGGAGCCCAGCTGTGTTTTGGGTGAGTGAGAGGGTACACCCTGAACAGGTCCCCAGCTAATCGCAGGGTACAAATGGACAACCAACTAGTCACAGTATGGAAAATTTAGAGACTTGAATCGATATAACATGCATGTTTGCGAATATGGGAGGAAACCCATACAGGGACGGGGAGAACGTGCAAACTCCACAAAGGTAAATGGTACTTAATTTTATAGAGCCCTTTTCCACCTTACAAGGTCCTCAAAGCGCTTTACATTTTGACTCCTCATTCACCCACTGATGACGCAGCATCAGGAGCAACCGAGGGTTCAGTATCTTGCTCAAAAATACTTCAACATGGTCACAATGGCCTGGGATTGCCCACAACCTCTACGCTTTGTGCGGGTGTGCTACTGCTAACCAGTCGTATACGCCATGCCGCATATTTAAACAATAGTTGTACAGTATATGTAAAAAAGCATGGAAACATATTTTATTATCAAAACCGTGTACTAATTATAGTATATAAAAATGCTGAATTCGTTTCTATTCGTTCACAAGAGTAAGAGAGTTTTGGTCTCTTGTGCTCGTTGTTGGGTAAAATAGCTATTGTTTACTCGGCTCCTTATGCATGAAATATGCTACAAAAAAGCTGGAAGCTAATAGATTTCTAACTGTTTATGTTTATTGCTGCCTCTTTGCCAGGAATCCCTCGATAAAGAAGGCTTTTTTTTCCTAGCTAGGTAAAGGTTTGAAAAAAGAAAAAGAAAAACTTACATGTAATCTTTGTTACTTATATACAGTTATAATAATTCATACCCTGGGCAAATAATGTGTTGTTGTTCTATTCATAAACTGAATGGTCGACGACTGTAGGACATTCTATTAGAGATATATAAATTTAAAATATTACCGTAGCTATTTTTATTGTTTTTATTTTGGAAAATTATTCATATTTCTGACTGTTTTGAGGAACAAGATCCTGGAAACCTTTGGTATTTGCTACCCCATCATAAAACAACAATAATAATAATGCATCAGATTTATATAGCGCTTTTTTGATACATTCTTCATGTACTCACACATACACACTGGCAGTAAACTATGTACGTAGCCACAGCTGCTCTGGGGCAGACTGACGGAAGCGTGGCTGCCAGTGTGCACCTACGGCCCCTCCAACCATCACCGAACATTCGCACCACCAGTGTGAGTGACAATGGAGGCAATGTGTGTCAAGTGTCTTGCCCAAGGACACAATGACCAGAGATGGGAAAAGTACTGACATTCTCTACTTGAGTAAAATTACTCATTCAAATAATTATACAAGTAAAAAAGTACAGGCTCTGGAATGTACTTGACAAGTAGAAGTAAAAAGTATTTTTACAGGATGTTTTCCACTACATCAATTTGAAAGATATTAGCTAATGGAGCAAAAATGGGTATACATCGGTCAGTTGACTCTGACTTGCCCTGTAATGGCAGGGCACACATAGAAAAACAACCAGTCACATTTACATTCACATCTATGGGGAATTTAAATTATTCAATTAAACTATAGCATGCATGTTTTTTTTAAGTATGTGGGAAGAAGTCAAAAAACTTGGGGAAAACCAAGAAATTAAAAACTGGGAAAACCCAAGCCAACATTGGAACACAGCACCTCCCAGCTGTGATCCACTAACATTTTTTCTTTCCCCAACACTTTTTTTTTTAATGAAATATTCTCTGACATGTTAAAGAAATTAAACGTACATTCATAATGAAAGCACACACACCATCTCCCTGCCTCACAGCTATCTATCACACTACTGTTATCATTCTAGTTTTCATGGTAGCCTGGATTTCAGCCCACATCTGCTAAGTTTCAAAATTTCACCAACCACAACTCTCAAATAACACCCCATCCAGTGAAACTCACAAACTATTAATGGCTTAAAGTTGTGTTCCTAAAATCTAAATAGCTATGTTTGACATTTTGAGTTGAATGATGTTGTTTTAATGGGCAAAAGTGTTTTATAAAATAGCTGAAGACGTTCTATTTATCTTTCTTTCTTTTTTTAACAATATAATAATAATAAAAATACCTCAAATTGCAATCTAATGCACATTCCCTTCCTTTAAACTTGGGAGTGAATTACAAAGTAGCCATGGTCCAGAATATTGAAAAATAATTAATGTAAGCCAGGTACCAACTGTCAAACTCCTTTACAGCTACAGTACCAGCTAGGCACTCATTGGTAGTGCTTACTGCAGCTGCCGTATCATACAATGACGGCTAATTAATTAGCTGTTTCTTAGCGTCCTAAATTAGCGATTGAATATGAGTTCGGTATAATGTTGTGTTTATGTTGTTCACAACTACAATGTCGATCAAAACTACGATAAAGAAATCCTAAACATCTAAAAGGGAAGTCAAGCTAGCCATCACGCCATGACGTGGGCCAACTTCAAAGTAAAAGTCTACTAAGGCTATTTGCATTGCCCTCAAGGTATTATTTGGTTTATAAGTTTATTTTGAAGTTAGCTTTGGACGGCGTGTTACGTTGAGTATGTTTCAGCTTCCTTGACATGTCTGAATGGTGTCCTCTGCGAATGTTTTGTTTTTCCCCCACCAACCAATCTGCGGATCAAAGGTGATCCGAACCGACCACGGATCATTAATGATCCGTTGCACAGATATATATATATATATATATATATATATATATATATATATATATATATATATATATATATATATATATATATATATATATATATATATATGTACGGGCAAACACACTGACAGAACCTTTGACAAAGCCAGTGTCAGACCTTCATAGCAAACCACTAATGGAGGAGACTAAGCTACAGTAGGTCACCACACAGCCACATAATTTACAAATTTATTTAGCAAGATGTTTTCTATAGATGAGCTACACCAAGCACACCACTCATAGATAAACACAGCAGTGCAATGTTTCTGATAGGTACTGCATTGCAGTCATCTCTGACCCACAAGCGTCTGGCCATCACCTCCTCTATCAACCTCGCCACTTCCCCTTTCTCCTCTCCCACATCTTGTCCCAACCCCAGCCCCCAGTGTTAACTCCTCCATTCTGCCTCCACCTACCTGACTCTCCTGTCCACGCGGAACTTGAGCATCGTCCCTTGGATCACTCATGTACGGACAGTATGGCAGACAGTGCAAACAGATGGACAGAATGATGACAGATGTAGAAAGGAACAGAAAGGGGGAGAACTGCTGGAAAGATGTAGAAGGGGAGGGAGGGAGTCACATTGCTGCCACCCGCTTTCTCCTTCAGACCGCATGCTTCTCCCTCTTGCTGCTCGTTTCCTCACCTGTCTCACCCTCTTCTTTCTCTCTCTCTCTCTCTTTAGCCCCCACCTCTTGTTCCGTCACATAAACACGCACACATACACACTCCCTGCCTTCTGGCAAAGAAATGCAGCACTCAGCTTATTTATTCCTCCCATAGCTGAGACAGTACAGTACATGCTCTATTACAGCCTCTTTCTCTTTATGTCCTTTGCTTTCATTGATGGCTCTCTATCTGTGTCAATATGCCTATAATATGCCCACATACGTACACACACATGCATACTGTGAAACTTTGGTGAACAGGGACCGGGCGGGTCCACGAATATAAAAAATCCATGAAGAATTTACACCATTACAAATACATTGAAATAAAAACAACCTTTCGTCTTTTAGGGTCAACATTTCTTGAATAAGCGGGGATAAACTGCCAATAAGCAGTTTCCATGGTTTTACCCACCCCCTCTCTAAATAACTTAATAAAAATTGTATTTTTAAATCCACAAATAGGTGAATCCACAGGGGTCAAAATCTACTATACAGAAAGGCTCGAAATAAGCAGTATCGCATTGCAGTTTCCAATGGGCGGTTATAAAACACATAGCTGTATCTGTATGCATATACACTTTGCATATAAATACACTTTGATCTCACTCTGCTTCATCTATCCT
The DNA here is from genome assembly GCF_054856555.1 of Leptonotus elevatus. Classification (NCBI taxonomy): domain Eukaryota; kingdom Metazoa; phylum Chordata; class Actinopteri; order Syngnathiformes; family Syngnathidae; genus Leptonotus; species Leptonotus elevatus. The sequence continues at coordinate 2,071,248 of NC_141248.1, forward strand.
TCCTTCCTTTAGTCCTTCCTCTGGTCTCCTGATGTCTCCCTAATCCTGTTGGAATTCAGATGTATCTGGGGTTGGTAAAAGATTCTGGATTCTGTGGGTGGAGGGTGATGCCTGGTTGGTGTTGGATTTCACTTTGCTTCATCTTTCATTCCTTTGATCCTTCTTCCGCTCTCCTGACAACTTCACTACTCTGGTGGAAGTATCCGGTTAAGGTGAAGGATTTCAGGTTTCAGGTGAATTAAAGATCGCACACACGCATGCACGCACACACACACTGGCATGCACACACGCACACACAAAAAGAGAGCGATGATGATGACATTTTGACTCAGGAAGGCTGCCTAATGAATAATACTGAGCTCTGAAACAATAAATAAATAAATACACTTTGTATATAAATTGATTGTTCACTAATAAATGCTATGTATTAAATAAAAATATAGTTTATCCGAATGCATGATTCCTCTGTAGAATTTTCTGGATACTTGAATGCTGAAATATTAAACAGCTGCATCCCTACATTCAACCAACCTCCCATCATATTGTCATATTAGTGTTTAATAAAACCGTTCTCCCTGGGTTAAACGTGCAAAAAAAAATTGCTCCCTAAAATTGTTCCACAAATTAAGTTAATGGTTCGTAAAATTGCTCCTCAATGAAATAAAGTTATTTAGCCTTGACATAATGGTTTGCTAGCTGTGATGTTCTTGGTAAGGAAACTTAGCAGTGCTGCTTTGACATTATTCAGTAGTGATTCTGATCTCTTAGGTCAATCGCTCTTTTGTTGAGCTGTTCTGTTTATAGGTCTAGGAAGCTACTTTCATCAATAATTACAAAAGCAAACTCATAAGATGACATTGCACGGTGCAGTCGCTTCCTGTTCTTCTTCTTCTTTTAAATTACTATTGGATCCCATCTCTATGGTGTATACCGCAACCTACAGAGGCGGAGTCCACTCTCAATATTCGCCAAAGAAGAACGGATGGAAACGGGCATAAGTCACTTAAAAAAATCGAAACAATTGGATGGAAACTAGTGTGCACGAACATTTAGAAAATGTTGCCAACTCCCAAATGATTAGTAATGACATTTATGTAAAATACATGTGGGTATAGTAAATTGTTCATCATCAGGAGAAATTTCAGTTCGTCCCCCTGAGGAATGAAACAAATAAACGAGGACATATTTATACATCTTTATAAGATAGAACAGAGGCAGTAGTCACAAACTCCAGACCTTCCAAACCACCTGATCCAAACTCAGCCTAAGCACCATGTGACGTCTCTGGAAGTCTTCTATTAGAAGACTGATATGGCCGAGGGCAAGTGCCCAGCAAAGACTGTAATATTGCAAACAGATCATTGCTTCTCTGCTAGTGCGAGGTCACGATCTCCATAGAGGAAAAAACCTAAACAAAAATGGCTTCAAAAAACAAGACCTCTTAATTAGTTGCTGATAGTGTGGCCAGTAAACAGACAGGATATTGAACTGCAGTACTTTTTTTCTGTAAATCATCTCACATCCCTTGATAAACTCTGGGATAATTGCTTATTAGGAAATTGTGCACATTTATTTCTTTTTTATTATTATTATTATTATTATTATCTCTTTGACCGCCATAAACGTTATAAAACGTTTAGTAAAAACCTACGGAGGGGCGCCGAGGACGTTAAAAGACGTTCACTATGTTGTTTTTGGGTTTTTTTGGAAACGGGTGGAGGAAAGCCTTGGGCAGCTGTGCTGAAAGTATCAAGCAGATCTAGTTAGTATAATGACTCGTTTTGGCCCCGAGATGGCAGCGATGACTCTTTGCACAAGGTTGGGTGGGCCGCCCACCGTGGGCGTCAGTAGAAGACGTGAGGCGGAGCAAGAGTGTTGATGTGTGATAGTGTGATGATACAACAATGGCGACCGGTTGCAAGCAGCTCACGCTTGAGCATTTTTTTCAAAGACGGAAAGCATCGATCAATACTAAAAAGCGCATTGATGTCGACGATGATGATGACTCCGAGCTTGACGCCAAAGTTGGAAGCCTTGACGCGACCGTTATGATCACGTAGTAAGCCTCTCCGGCTAGCGCTGCTAACGCCGGAAAACGCGCACAACAACCGACCGGGTACTTCTACACATGCGGACATTCGATCGGGCGATGGAGAGTTGTCGAAAAGCATCGACCAATGCACATTGATGATGATGATGATGGTGAATCCCGAGGTTGACGCCACAGTTGGACGCCACAGTTGGACGCAGCCTTTATTCTCACGTCATAAAGCCTCACCGGCTAGCGCTGCTAACGCCGGAGCTGTACAAGCGGACATTCGATCGGACAATGAAGTCCCCGAGTCCAATGCATATTCATCGGAGGAGCGGGTACAGTCTGATCACGGAGAAGACACTGGTTCTGGACTACGATGCCACCATGAATGGAGTGGATAAGATGGATCAGAACATCTCTTACCACCCGGTATAGCAACTGAAGGACATGAGGAAGCCAGACGTAACACCACCGTAACGTAACCGTAACATTATCCTGATATTAGACTTTATGGCAACACACACTGCAGTATATACTTGCTATTCCCCGGAAAAAACGGCCTGCAAGAAAGTGTAGCTTCTGCACGTGAAGAGGCAATCGCAGTGAAACTAATCTGTTGTGCAAATGCTGTTGCGTCTCCTTGCACGCAGGGGAGTGTTTCACAAAAAGAAAAACTGTCGTTGAAACATCCACATATTTGTAAATAGCACCACAGTTGCACACATTTGTAAATAGTTTGCCAAATTGTTGTCAAATTGTTACACTGTTGAATGTAAATAAACGTATTTTGCTATCAAAAAACACTTTTTCATTCTTGGTGGTAGTGTTTTATAGAAGTAAAGCACTATTTAGGTGTTTGTGGCATCATTCATGGACAAAAATAAGTGTAAAATTCACTAGAGTGCATGAAATAATATTGTTTCACTAAAAGCTTGATTTCTCCGTATTTTGGTCCAAAACAACCGCATTTGTGTCAAACTAACCATTTTCTATTGTTGATTACTAAAGAACGGAATAAGGTAGAAACAAACTTATTTTTTCTGATGAAAGATGAAAGTTCAATCTTTCATTTGGTAGTATGTGTGTTTCCATAGTCCAAACAGAACATTTTCTGTGGACCTTGAAAGATCAGTCAAAATGCTTAAATCGGCTGGCACTGACAGCATCCCTTTTCTGAAAACGTCTGGCAGTCAAAGAGTTATTATTATATAATTTCTTGTTTTTGATGATTTCAAAACCAGATGAAACTCAATTTGTATTCTAAGTGAAGAAAAAACATTTACAGTATGCTTTATGCTGCGTACAGTTCACACCAAAAGCGCTCGCGTTTCACCACATTAGTTCTTTGGAACACATGCTGCTCATTTGTGCATTCGCGCGAACCGGAGAGGAGGCGTGTCGCTTGGTGAACAACTATCCACTGTACACCACTTTAGCGAGTCAACAAACGTGAGCACATTGGTGCAAAAGACACTTAACAGGGAAAATGAACACAGCAACACATCTTTAACTCATTCACTCCCGTCCATTTTCACTGAAGCAACTCCCTTCGCTCCTGGCTGTTTTACTGGATTTTGACTGATTTTGCAAGGCCCACAGAATATTGTGTTTTACTGCTATAAAAACATGGAACCTACCAAAAGAAAGATTAGATTCTCTTTTTTTCATCAGGAAATTGTTCTATCTGTTTCCATTTTGCAGCAATTAGCATTAGAATATAGCTAAGTTTCATCATTATTCACAAATCTGTTTAGAACTGTGGGTAAATGAGCTTTTTTGCAAAATGGCCCTCGTTAATCTCTTATACTCTGCTACCACCTGCTGGCCGTTTTTTGTAATAACTATCATTATTTGTCAACAAATGTGTGACAGCTAGTTTAGTATGACCGTATACACATATAAATACATATTGATCTGCGATTGGCTGGGTGTACCCCGCCTACTGCCCGAAGCCACCTGGGATAGGCTCCAGCGCCCCCCGCGAAACTTGTGAGGACAAGCGGTTAAGAAAATGGATGGATGGATGGATAAATATTGATATTTGATTGTTGTGGTCATTGCAATGTTTCATCAATCATTGAGCCTGCACTTTTCTGGAAGTGGTCCCACAGTGTTTGACCTAATTAAATAGGATAAGCAAGAAGAAGAAAAAAAAATGATGATGATGTCAAGCAACTACTTAAATTATTATGCAAGGGTTACCTGAAAAAAGTTGATGAATATGGAAACCAAAGTTTTAATAAAAATAAGAATAAAAACTAGCTTTATCCAAACATAACTTTGATGTTACTCTTTTGTTTTTTAATACTCCAGGCCCTGATGTGTGTTAATTACTCTCCCGGGTCCTTAGTGGCCATGGGACCCTAAGCACATGTTTAGTTCTTATACCTTGGATGAACTCTGACCGTATACAGGCCCATGTCTGGCCTTGATACAGAGTGTAAATATTATCATGCAATTGCAATTGTAGCAGGTTCTGGCTATAAATCACCTGCTGTTCTGTTTTCAGACATACTCAGCAGTAGGGCAAACGACACAAACAACAGACATCTGTCCCAGTTGGCAAATTCAACTGACTTTCACATTCAATTGATGGGAGGTGGCATTGAGCCACCAGAGGACGCATGCTGTCCTCTGGTGGTAAAAATCGGCACTCACACGTACTCTTTTACTTGATATCTATACATACTGTACCTGTACTACTCTCGTATTTATTATTATTATTATTATTGTTATTTATCTTAGCTATGGCAGGAGTTTGCACAAATAGACTGAATTTTCTGACTGCTGTCCCTGTTCTTAAATGCCCTAGAATACATACAATGCCTCGTTCAACAAAAGCTAAAATTAATACATGTAACATAAAATTAATACATCGCCTGCGTGGTGTCTGCGGTGCACATTACTAACAGCTCAATACAAGTTTGTAACTAATTAGGAGATCAAATGATCGACTGCAGCAAGATAATGACCCAAAACTGATTTTTTGGGGCCCCCAGTCAAAAAGTCGCCACTACAACACCGAACAGCACAAACAACAATGATTTTTTTTTCTTTTCACAAGAAACTTTTGTACGTGTTGCATCGCCCCCTAATTAAAACATGTCAGCACATGTGTACGGACTTGTGTCCATGCCAACAATGCACAGAAAACTTGTTCATTCATTGTGAGGTAAAATATGTTCATCTGTATAATTATGTATTACTTATGTGTTCATTTGATGTTCTGATGTACACTGCAGCCAATGTTTTGATAGCAATTAGTCTTAATTGTGGGTTCTACCTTAGTGTATGAGTATGACTGATTGCTAGAGAGTGGACAAGATTCACATTTACTGTTTGTACTGTAATTTGTTGACAGACCATCATTTTAATACAGAAAGACAAAGATACTACATAACACGGATGGGCAAGGAAAAAAATCCCAGCCTTCCTAAACCGATGTCCCTGATTTTGGGGCCACAAATTCTCACCTACATTACAAAAAAAAAAAAGTCTTGCAATAAGCTATTTCCCAAAACTGGCTGATCATTGCTTGATCTAAGGCTTCACACATTTCTTTTCGTAAGAAAGGTCAAGATTAACTTGGGGGAAACAGTGTAATGGAAAGTAAAAGTAAAAACGGAAATGTATCGAAATACGCTTGACACATACAACTTGTTCAACTATTTAGCATGTAAAGAGTGGACTTGTGTGATGAATTAATGCCTAAATGTTGTGGGGGTGAACAGAAAACGACTGTGATGAAATCCTGGTAGAGCATCGCAAAAGAGAATGAAAATGTTTGGTGATGGCAATGGGTCACATGATGCAGTTATTGTAAGAAAATGATTTGTAAATGTATTCATTCTTATTTGTTTGAATGTATCTGTCACTTCCAATACTAATCTAAATCTAAATTAATCTAAAAATCTAAATTAATCTAAAAATATTCAACGTATGTTGTCGGGGTCGCCAAGCTTTTTGAAGTTGAGAGCTACTGATTAGTACAAAGGGCTACCAGTTAGATACACACTTCTGAAATAACTAATTTGCTCAAATTATGTTGTTGTATTATGTTTAATAATATGTTATTATTAGGCCTCGGGGGGAAATCAGCTAAGTCGACCACTAAATTTGGTCGACAAAAAAAATTCTGTATTGAAACAGGAGCCTGGATGACTATCCAATAATAATAATAATAATAATAACAATAATAATATTAATAATAATACATCAGATTATACAGTGATTTTTCTGGACACTCAAAGACACTTTACAATAACTACATTATTCATGCGATTACACATTCACACTCGGCGGCGGTAAACTACGTCAGTAGCCACAGCTGCCCTGGGGCAAGCTGACGGAAGTCTAGCTGCCAATGTGCGCCTATGGCGCCTCCAAACACCATCAAACATTTGCACCATCCATACATCAGTGTGAGTGGCACGACATGTGACCAGAGGTGGGTAAAAAGTATGTTGTGATTTGTGTCTGTCATGCTTGGGTTTGTTGTTTTGGCTTTGTGTCCTGTCTTGCTGGTTGGGTTGTTTGCACCTGTACTCGTCATCCTGTTCCCTTGTCGTCCAATCATTTCCCCCAGCCACTTGTGTCTTGTCCAGGTGTCTCTCGTTGTCTCGTCAGTTGGCTTTTATTTCGTTTCCAGGTTTCGTTCAGTCTGGGTTGGATCATTGTTGCTGTCACCACTCTTGTGTTTTGTTGTTACTTTGATTTTTGGTCGTTTCATAACTTTGCTGGTTTTTGTTTATTTTGAGTTTTACCCAGTTCCCCTGTTAGTGTTTTTGTTAAATACATTGTTTTCAGTATTACATGCATCCCTGCCGTGGTTCTCCTGCCTCCCTGCATTTGGGTCCTCCACCCCAACGTGACAAAGTAGTCATCAAAAAAATCACTCAAGTACAAGTAAAAAAGTACCGAGTAACTATTTGAACATAAAGTCTGATTTATTTTTAAAAATATCATCAGGCAGACAAATGCAAAAGATTATGTACAAATTCTGGCATCAGCAAATCATAAAATAAGAAAAATAAATAACTTTGTGAGCTTGAACAACAGTGCAAACAGACATGTTCGTCCAAACATGCACAATCCATTCACAAATTGTGACGTAACTCGCTCGGCGCTGCCTCCCATTCTAATCACCATAGGCAAATGCACCAAGACGTCATCTTTCAGTTGACTCTTTCGGATTCTCATCATGTCTGCCAGTCTTCAACCAGGGCCGCCTTTCCTGTATATAACTTAGCAATGTGTCTGCGGAAATGCTCCCACACAGTCAGCAAAGCGGAGCGCTTACCAAAGTTGCACAACAACATTTACACATTTTGGAACTCAGTGCACACAAAAGGCGCACATCATAAGGCGCACCATAGATTTTTCTTCACACATCTACTCAAGTAAAAGTAAAAAGTATTTTGTGGTAAAACTATTCTCAGAAGTTTTTTTTTTTTTTTAAAGTTACTCAGTAAATGTAACTCATTACGACCCACCTCTGCACGTGACTTGGAGAGAGCGGGAATCAAGCAGAGGACTTTCTTGTTACTGGACGACCGGTAGTACCTCCTGAGCCACAGCAACCACCACATTAATCATTGGACTAATTGATAGGATAATCACATCTAAAAGATTTTTTAGTGACAGCCCTAGTTATTATTAATAATTGTTCATTTTTGTAAAGACACTGATAATGTGAATGATTTCTCACAATAATTGGGAAACAGTTAAACACTAATATGCTATATTTTATACAGATTAATATTTTCCATTGTTTAACTCTTTGACTGCCAGACGTTTTCAGAAAAGGGATGCCGCCACTGCCAGCCGATTTAAGCATTTTGACTGATCTTTCAAGGTCCACAGAAAATGTTCTGTTTGGACTATGGAAACACACGTACTACCAAATGAAAGATTGGACTTTCATCTTTCATCAGAAAAAAAAAGTTTGTTTCTACCTTATTCCGTTCTTTAGTAATCAACAATAGAAAATGGTTAGTTTGACCCAATTTCGCCTGTTTTGGACCAAAATATGGAGCTTCAATATCAAGCTTTTAGTGAAACGATATTATTTCATGCATTCTAGTGAATTTTACACTTCTTTTTGTCCATGAATGATGCCACAAACACCTAAATAGTGCTTTACTTCTATAAAACACTACCACCAAGAATGAAAAAGTGTTTTTTGATAGCAAAATACGTTTATTTACATTCAACAGTGTAACAATTTGACAACAATTTGGCAAACTATTTACAAATGTGTGCAACTGTGGTGCTATTTACAAATATGTGGATGTTTCAACGACAGTTTTTCTTTTTGTAACACTCTCCTGCGTGCAAAGAGACGCAACAGCATTTGCACAACAGATTGCCTCTTCGCGTGCGCCACTTTCTTGCAGGCCGTTTTTTTCCGGGGAATAGCAAGTATATACTGCAGTGTGTCATCAAGTCTAATATCAGGATCATGCTACGGTTACGTTACGGTGGTGTTACGTCTCGCTTCCTCGCGTCCTTCAGTTGCTATACCGGGTGGTAGGAGATGTTCTGATCCATTTTATCCACTCCATTCATGGTGGCATCGTAGTCCAGAAACAGTGTCTTCTCCGTGATCAGACTGTACCCGCTCCTCCGATGAATATGCATTGGACTCGGGGTACTCTTCATTGTCCGATCGAATGTCCGCTTGTGCAGCTCCGCGTTTTCCGGCGTTAGCAGCGCTAGCGTGGTGAGGCTTTATGACGAGAGAATAACGGCCGCGTCAATGCTTCCAACTCCGGCGTCAACCTCGGGAGTGACCATCATCATCATCATCAATGTGCATTGGTCGATGCTTTTCGACTACTCTCCATCGTCCGATCGAATGTCCGCTTGTGCAGAAGTACCCGGCCGGCTATTGTGCGCGTTTTCCGGCCTTAGCAGCGCTAGCCGCGCTAGCCGCGCTTAGCCGGTGAGGCTTACTACGTGTTCATAACAGTCACGCCAAAGCTTCCAACTTTGGCGTAGAGCTCGGAGTCATCATCATCATCATCATCAATCTGCATTGGTCGATGCCAACTCTCCATCGCCCGATCGAATGTCCGATTGTGTAGAAGTACCCGGCCGGCTATTGTGCGCGTTTTCCGGCCTTAGCAGCGCTAGCCGCGCTTAGCCGGTGAGGCTTACTACGTGTTCATAACAGTCACGCCAAAGCTTCCAACTTTGGCGTAGAGCTCGGAGTCATCATCATCGTCGACATCAATGCGCTTTTTAGTATTGATTGATGCTTTCCGTCTTTGAAAAAAATGCTCAAGCGTGAGCTGCTTGCAACCGGTTGCTTGGTCAGCCATTGTTGTGGCTTCATCAGCCATTGTCTCCTCAACACTCTAGCTCCGCCTCACGTCTTCTACTGACGCCCACGGTGGGCGGCCCATCCAACCTTGTGCAAAGAGTCATCGCTGCCCTCTAGGGGCCAAAACGAGTCTTTTACTATTCAGATATGCCTGATACTTTCAGCACAGCTGCCGAAGGCTTTCCTGCACCCGTTTTTGAAAAAAAACAAAAAAACATAGGGGACGTCTTTTAACGTCCTCGGCGCCCTTCCCTAGGTTTATGCTAAACGTTTTATAACGTTTATGGCAGTCAAAGAGTTAAATGTTCTAATTTCCTACAAAATCACAATCCCGAATCACTGAGGAGCTATATTTTTGGAACAGGCCCACGGACTATCCTACTCATGTGGTCCTTGGGGGTCTACTCGGTGCCCGCGCGTACCACATTGGTGACCCCTGGTATATTGTATATAATTGTCAAACCCAAATGTTTTCAGACTTCCCTTCTCTTCCTTTTTCAAGGAAGCGGATATGCTCTGCCCTGAGCATGTCTCCTTTATGTTATGACAGAAAAATACAAAATGCAGATCTACAGATCCATGAGTCTTCGTTTACATTTACTACCCGCTATACAAGGTGTGACTAACAATCTGTGCTCTAAGTAAACCTTACTGCTTGACAGAAGAGCTGTGATGTCAACTAATTCTAGAGCCAAAGTGTAGTAGCCTCTTTACTAGCACGTCTGCCTGTCACGACAGAACTGCGGGTTCAGCCAGCACTCGCAAGATCTTGATTTCTACCTTCAATGGAAATTGTTGTCCAAATGGTATTTCAAGTCTGAGTAGAGAAAACACAAACCCCATTTAGAAACTACCATGAGATGTGGTGTGTGGTAATCGTTTGTTTTCTTTCCTAATTTTTAGTTTTCCATCACACTGTTCACCCATGACAAATATGTTGGATTACTATACAAAACTAAATAAAATAAGATGTTATTCTTCTTTTCTTCAAACAATGATTTAATTTAAAAAAAACATATATCTCACGCTCACATTCAGAACACTGCCACAGTTTGGCTTTAGCCTCAGCTCCCTAGCTAGCTCACATCGTGCTCATTTACCTGCTAAGGAGCTACCTAGCTAGCACCAGGGGCTAAAGCCAAACTGTGGCAGGGTATTTACTATTTACGTTCTGGACCAGGATTTGCCTCCTCTGCACACATTTATGTAATGAATAGAAAATAATGTTTTGAGTGTTGTGTTTATAGAACTATATTACTACCCCATATCATTACATTTACTTTTAAACATAATGCCATGCAAAGTTCTGAATAAGTCAGAGCACTAAACAATGTCATTCAGAGTTGAAAAGAGCCTTTTTGTTCAACCTTGCACCTTTGAGCTAGCCTACGGTACTGTACATAAAACATTAATTCTTGAAGTTGTTAGAATTATTAACATTGTTTTTCTGTTTCAGAATATATATTCTTCAAAGTGTTTTTGATTTTAGTTAGATAAATACAACTGTGGTAGAATGTGGTCTGTTTTCCCCCTAAGGAAGTGAGGTGTCGGAATCCACAAGGCAGGTATGCGGGAATCTCTGGTGCGAAGCTCTACAGAGTTCAATAGTTTATCTAGGAAGCCAATTGTTTACCTCACATCTGTTAAGGACTGAAAGAACTCAATAGGAGATGGCCTGATTGTATTTCACTCTGCTGACAGGACAAGATCAAAGGGGGGGCACAGTCTCTTCCTCGGGGGCTGTGCTCTGTGTGGAGTTTTATGGGGGGCCTGGTGCAGGGAGAAGGGGGGGCCAAGTGGCCCACATCCTTTTAGGAAGTGTTTAAGATAAGAAGAGGGGGTGTGCTGAATTGTTGTGACAGGAAATATCACATGTTGAGAAGAGACCAAATGGTACTCTCTTTGTCAATGACAGGGGGAGGGAACGATTTCGGTATATATGCATGCATGAACTTTGAGAAGAACACATTTGTGGGTGAGCTGCGATGATTGAGCAGTAGCTCCAAGTGGCTTTCAGAATCTGAAATAAAGCTGGCAAACTTGTTCACAGATTTCAACTTTGAATTTATTTGAACACGCAGAAATCAAAGGAATGATTTCCAACAATTGGTGACCCCGACGCTGAAAGGAGGTAAGAGGATTTCGAGCTGCAGTGATTGATGAACGAATGGAACTTCTAGGCGCCTAAATAATTAATTACAGTAAGTGGAGACGTTGATCCACGTAGAGAAGTTCTGTCTGTTTGAAATCGTTGCAACTTGTTTTCGTCTGCTAAATTGTGTAAATTTGTACATGAGATCTGTTTGAACAAGTTGTAGTTTGATGTCGTTCTAAAAATTTCTGCGACATTGAACTATAAACACGTACGTGAGGTGGTGCATTTTGTACAGCAAGGTGCAGGCCTGGATTGCGCAGGTTTTGACAGGAAGAAGCAGCGTTTTATTAATTTGTTTGTTTTGTTTTTGCGCTGTGAAGGATTCGATGGACTATGGTAGTTATTTTTTGAATATAAGGATAAAGAGGTTATGGGGTTTCGTGGATATTTGAAGATCCATTGGTAAATCTGAAGATCATAGTAGACGCGCCTGCCCTTGGCAGTTTGGTTGGTTCAGGATTGTTCTTTCAGGTAGTACATGTCGCCTGTAAAAAACGTCCATTTTCACGTAATAAGTTGTTTTAAAAGTGCGCGCGCTGTTGAAATTGAACAGTTGGGGGAGTCAGGTCGATTGCAACGGACATTGGGTTTTTAAACGTTGTATTTGCGATCGCTAGATTACGTGTGATTTTGTTTTCGTTTTGCGCTGAACGAGCGCCTTGCATGACATATGCAGTAAAAGAGAGACAGTTTTGACACTGCGGAATTGGATCACGTGATTCATTGTGTATTCGTTGTCTGTGTACGTTATATGTTGTGCTGTGCGTTCTGTGTGTTTTGTGAGCTTCTGTGTTGATTACCCTATTTGAACTATCATATTGTAAAGTGAGACGTCACTGCATTGATAAATATTAATACTAAATGCGTGAAGTAGAAACCGAAAGTAAAAATAGCCTATAAACAAAATGGAGGCGATTTCGACCCGGATACAGAATGGTTTGTCCTGCATGCGCTTCCGGTTCAGCGGAAAAATGAAAGCGTCGATGAACAATGAAAAAACGAACTGTGGATCGTTTGTATAAAAAGCTTTCGTTGGACAAAATGGTATGTCAGACTTTTGTATTTTCTTTGTTGGTATTGAAAAAGGCTGAATTTGATGCTAAAATGACTCCAGCATTTCTGGAGCAGTTTACGGGTGGTTTGTTCGAAGTTAACCCGTTTACTGAAATCACCGTATGGAACTGCGGTTTAAATGCTATAAGATTTGTGGACAACGAATTGATAGAATAACACCGTTTATTATTATAATGACTAAAGAGTGTGTGCGTATGCATTTGAGTGAGGGGTAGAGAAGTACGACGAAATTGTAGACATGTGGATCAAATGATGAGGAATGCTAGAATGTTGGCGATGGGCAGTTCGGTTAAAATTGCTAGAGGAGCGTTGGTAAAAGCGGGTGCTAAGGATGTGGCTAATTGTGATGCTAACATTGTTGCACCTCTGGCAAGCAGCGGGCCGCTCGTGGCTGTTTTGTCTGATGTTGTTAACCCGTTTACAGGCTCACCGTACAAGCCTGCGGCTCAGATGCTGCAGAATTTGCAGGCACCGATGTTGACGGTAAATAGCGGTAATCTTGATGTGGAATGGCATAGTGGTAATGATAAAAATTCTGGACCGCTTCGGTCTACGTTACAGGCCGCGGCTGACGGCTTGGCAGCTGGCGTAACCGCCTCTGTGACACGTTTGGAGACTCTCTTGTACGAAATTTTGGACATGAGGGCGGGCGAGTCCGAAAGTGAAATTGGACAAAGCATGTGCTTTTAAATTGGACCTAGCTTCTAAAAAAAAAGGTGGGGGCTGCTCTGTTGGGGGTGTATTGGAAGTGTTTGGATATTGAGAGGTTTTGTTTGATTTTCTTCAATATTCTTAACTGTAAGTTGGTTTTGGGTGAGTTTAGACTGGTGAGATGATGGCAGATGGAATAAAGTAATGAAAAGGAATGTGGTAGAATGGGTTTTGCGATGTTGAGGGATGCTAAATGAAGAAATTTTCTCTCCTCCTCTGTATGGAAAAAGAGGGGGTTTGAGTGTGAGTGAGTGGGGGATTAGTCATGTGTCCTCGTATTGTGAGTTTTTCTCTTTCATAGGTAAGAGAAGGATGATAAAACAAAATAAGTAACAGTTTTTTAAGGCTGTTGCTAAGTTCTTGTAGAAAAATATTAATTTAGTGTTTTTATTTTTTAGTGACTGCCTTTGACAGTCTTTTATACTATACTGTTTTTGATAAAGACGAGCCAGGTTATCTTTTTCTTTTTGGGCAATTGCAACAAAAGGAATAATGATGAAATAATAGCATTTTGTATTGTGCTATGTTGAGTTAAAATAATTATCCCGATATCTGTACAGCTGTGGCTGGATTTAGGATAGTTGAATGAGAAGTTATAAATGTTTTTGTAGTCAACATAATGATTATGATGTTTAATATTTTTTTTTTTTGGAGTGTGTCATTTCAGAAACTGATGTTTGAGTTCCAAGGCAGATGAGGGTTTGATGGCCTTCACTGATTACAAACTGCGAACGGGATGCGCCCCAGCTGCTGATACGTTGTATGGCTAGTAGCTATTTGAAGGGGTATTGAAAAAAAAAATGAATAAAGAGGCTGTGTTTTTTTTTTTTACGAAATATTTTTGAGAAAGCAGGAAGTGAACTGTCTTGCTATAGTCCCACATCCTCCATCTGGCATTTTTAATGCATTGCATCAACGAGTGTGCATTTTTTGGTCAGGTGAGCTCTCAGAAAGACTATGTGTCATCGAGTCCGCCATTGCAGACAGCAATTTCCAACGTTTGGATGTACGTGACAAAGAGTCAAAGAGCTTCGCGCCGCAGCACAGTCATTCTCCTCCTGTGCCGACAGACAATCATAATGCTCAAATTCCTCAATGCCCAGTGACTGTGTACACGTCTCATTCCAGTGACTTCTCCCCTATGGCTGTTTTGCATCCAGAGGAAATCTAAATGCCTGCTTTGAACATTGCTGACACAACAACCGCCGTCCTGACATCTGCTGGCCAATTGTAAAATGTCACAAGGAGTCAGAAAGCAAAGCAGTGATTGGCTGCCGTTGGGAGAAATCACATCAAGAAAAGCAGACTACTGTTGTCCTCATCGTGTTGGGCCTGCCTCCTCACCTGGCTGGGAAAAAGGACAGAAAGGAGCCTTCAAAGACACGCTACGGCAGGACTGCATGTTAGACTCGTCACACAAGGAGGTTTGGCAGCTCCGACGAAGGCTGAAGTGGCAGCTGAAATTGTCACCAAGTGGAACAAGGAAGCGCCGGTAGCGACTGCAGAACTGGAACATTGGAATAGTTTGGAACAATCGATTGGCAAAAAGAATCCATCCTTTGGAAGGTTGCAAATGGCAACCTCCCCACAGCGACATCTGCTGGAGGACTGGACAGAGACTAAAAAAAAAAGATGGAGGTCCGAATGGGGTGTGATCTTGCTCAAAGAAATGCTACACGAGTGGTATGCAAGGCATTTTTCATGTGTTGGATGGGGAACTGGGATCTATAGCAAGGTATTTCAGGAAATTGAACACGACATATGTGAATTTGAAATGAGGGAAAAAAAACTTAATTTCAATCTTAGTTCCTCTGTTTTATTGTTGAGAAGGGCCTACTAAATGTCTGCCTATTTTCTTGGGATAATCAGTTTCTGAATTGGTACAATGGGAATTTAACTAATACGATACGATATACTTTTGTTTTCCCTGTGGGGAAATTTTTTCTGGGCTCCGTCCAGCTGCAGTTAAAGTTAAATACGAAGTGCAGCATTAAGTAGAAGTCTTCCCAGAAGTCTTCACGATAGTATATGTTATAAATATGTATTATCTACGTATATGTTCTATAGACATGATATTGAAACTTACTTCTTATCATACTGAGATATTGTTATTCAACAAATAACTGATAATTTGATGATTCATTTTCGATTATTATTTTTTCTCACAGCACTGTGATTTATAAATCCCAGAGATATTTTTTGTGCTGTGTTTTTACGAGCCCCACTAATCTGTAGAAGAGGTGGGGTTGATTAGTAGTTTCTGAATCATTTTTAGTTTGCTTAAATCTAGTAGTATTGTTTTTCATGTCTCCAAAGTTTTCACAGTTAGTGTTTTAGTTTTTATCTGATTGTGCTAATTTTTTGCAGTGTCCTGCGGCTATCTCGGTTGCCTCACAATCTGATTTTGAGAGTTGTGAATTTTACGACGTCTTTTGCGGGGGCTGTGGTCTGGCAGTCCTTCTTTATGAGCTAACGGGGTTTTTTGATGTGTCTTCCTTTGAAGTGCAATGCGTGTTTGTAAAGATCTGTAGATCTTTGCCAAAATGAGGGAGGAATGAACAGAAGGACAGTTCATGTTTAAGATATTAACCAATGTAGATGAATTAGAAAATTCAATACAAAATTAAAAGGTTGTGGGTTAGAGAATGAAAAACAAACTTAAAAACAAAATTACAAAGGTTGTGGGGTATCGCCTACACTCCATTTGACAGGGTGAGTTTGAAAGTGATAATCCACAGTTTGAATATGAAGAAATCTACCAGAGGAAATCGATCGCAAAGTAAGTCTGAAGCAAGCAAGGACAATAATGCATATTCATCGAATGAAGGTAATTATATTATATTATATCTTTTATCTCAGAATCACATGTGAAAAATGTAATGTTTAGAGCCCAGTGTTTGCAAAAGAGTATAGATAATATGAATATATGTGAGTTTTTCCCAGCATGCCAGGATTCGGCCGGTCATGGGATTCTGGGAAGAGAATATATGATATGAAAGGCAAAGTTATGCAAATTTAGAATAAATTTAGTCGTGGTAAAAAAAATTACCTATTATTGAACAAAACCTATTTGAAAACTAAATATTTACAAGCTCTGTCTTATATTAATGAATGAGCGAATGTCATTCAACTCAATCAAAGGCTGGGCTCTATTTCAATGTCACAAAAATAGATCTTTTCCTGTTCCAACAGTGCAGGACCTACAGATCTTAATCAAATAACATTTACTAATCCCAACTAACAAAAACTATCAGGGTTTTTTCCTCCAAATAAAATTTATGTGAGTTTATGAGAGACTAAATGAAAATGTTCTGCACTCAGGAGAACGGCCCCAGGGGGTGACGGAGAGGAAATCTTGTGCAGTTCGCTGCACAGAAAGGAGGATGGAGACGACATTCCACATCTGGTCTACAAGGCTGCCGGAGACGTGCCAGGCTCAGCTATCTTATCAACTGATGATCATCAATCTCATCACCTCCAACTGGGAAAACAACGTCAGCTGATGTCCCGATGTCCAATTCCGGAGCTGGCGTTTGAGGACATCATTCAATCTTATTGTACGAGGATCAAGAGCAAGTGCCTTTTCTTAGGCAATCATTCCTTGAACAGTCACATTTTGGGCAGAATAATCCCAGGTGGCAAATCGAAGAATTTGGGTAGTCTACCCCAAATTCTTAAAAGAAGAGACGAACTATTGCGACACTCTTTTCATTCAAAAAAGACCTTCAACGAGCTTCATCACAAGATGGCTGAGAGAAGAGAAAACATCTACAAAAGCTGTGACATCACGACACTTCTTTCAATGTTAATCTGATTTGGTATTTTCCTTTAAAAACAATGTCTTAAGGTGTTGAACTATAGAATAGTTCAAATGAGGGAATGTTAGAATTATTAACATTGTTTTTCTGTTTCAGAATATATATTCTTCAAAGTGTTTTTGATTTTAGTTAGATAAATACAACTGTGGTAGAATGTGGTCTGTTTTCCCCCTCAGGAAGTGAGGTGTCGGAATCCACAAGGCAGGTATGCGGGAATCTCTGGTGCGAAGCTCTACAGAGTTCAATAGTTTATCTAGGAAGCCAATTGTTTACCTCACATCTGTTAAGGACTGAAAGAACTCAATAGGAGATGGCCTGATTGTATTTCACTCTGCTGACAGGACAAGATCAAAGGGGGGGGGGGGCACAGTCTCTTCCTCGGGGGCTGTGCTCTGTGTGGAGTTTTATGGGGGGCCTGGTGGAGGGAGAAGGGGGGGCCAAGTGGCCCACATCCTTTTAGGAAGTGTTTAAGATAAGAAGAGGGGGTGTGCTGAATTGTTGTGACAGGAAATATCACATGTTGAGAAGAGACCAAATGGTACTCTCTTTGTCAATGACAGGGGGAGGGAACGATTTCGGTATATATGCATGCATGAACTTTGAGAAGAACACATTTGTGGGTGAGCTGCGATGATTGAGCAGTAGCTCCAAGTGGCTTTCAGAATCTGAAATAAAGCTGGCAAACTTGTTCACAGATTTCAACTTTGAATTTATTTGAACACGCAGAAATCAAAGGAATGATTTCCAACAAAGTCAGAGTTGTTTGCTTGTGTATTCATTCAGCAGACATTAATTAGACAACCACATGCGAGGAAATGGGCAAGAGACAGAGTAGTGTGCATACCTTTACTCACACCTATGCAGCTTTGAAATGGGTGTGACAAATTTCCACAGTACAAGAGATTAGAGATTAAGGCTGAGTTTACAGTCTGATCTCTAAAGTGTTGTTTTTGTTATTAAATCATTGAACTGTGACTGGCTTCTGTATAAAAGCTCCAGGTAGTAACATAACGTATATAAGAAACACAATTTCTGCTCTACTATAATTCACAATTCTGCACTTTATAAACCCACATTTGTTCATTTGTCCCTTGCATGTACTTGTGTGTCTGAAGAAAAGGAATGTGTTTCTTTGTGTGTTTACAATTCTTCCAGGCGAGCCAGCACAAACCCAAGCTGACACAAACACACCCACATTTGTTCACTCTCTTTCCCTCCAAAGTTCTCGCTCTCTCGGCCTCCCCCACTCCTCCCTCTCTATATGAAACAACCCTGCCCTCCATCACTTTTAAATGAAGTTCACATTTTCCTGCTGCATACGCACTCCAACTAAATGGAGCAGTCCGTTGAGTGGATGCTAATGTCAGTGAGGCTAGAATGAGAGGAATTTAATCAAGAGAGAGAGAGAGAGAGAGAGAGAGAGAGAGAGAGAGAGAGAGAGAGAAACAATCTGTTTTTGCAGGAATTATGTTTTTTTCTCATTTACATTTCATTGACAACACATCAAGCAGCTTTCTTTCTTTCTTTCTTTTTTCTTTCTTTCTTTCTTTACTTTTCTTAACTTTACTTTGGTTTCATCTGTCCACAGAAGAGTTTGCCAGTAGTACTGTGGAACATCCAGGTGGTCTTTTGAAAACATCAAACATTCATTTCAGACAGCAGTGATTTTCTCTATGGTGTCCACCCATGAACTAAATTCTAAATGATTTACTTATTGTAGATTCGTCCACAGAGATATAACCTGCTGATACCAAAGACATGATTTTTCTTCACATTGAACATTCTGTGTGGGCTTTTGCAGTCATTTTCACTGGCCGGCCACTCCCAGGGAGATTACCAACTGGACTAAAAATGTGTCTTTAAAAAAATGTAATATTTTACCAAGGATTGAGGATTTTAGAGCTACTGTGATAACATTTTGTCGCTTTGTGCAAGTCAACAATTTGTAATCATATGTCTTCTCAGAGTTGTTTCACGTGACAAATTCATTCATACCCAAAAACGTATAAATACGTTTTTTAATACTTTGTCCTGCACAAGCTTTCTTCTCTTCTTTTTTTTCTGGAGAGCTCAGTATTGTTCATTCAGTAATTTTACCGATTTGACATGTCATCATCATTGCTCTCTTTTTTTATTTTTTTTATTTTATATAAATTTTTATTTTGTATGTGGGTGAGTATGTGTATGTGAATGTGTATGTGCATGTGCGTGTGTGTGCGTGCGTGTGAGTGTGTATTCATTAGTTCACCTAAAACCTATTAAAAAAATCCCATACCGTTCACCTAAACCGAACACTTCCAGCCAGAGTCGTGAGGCCGTCAGCAGACCCGAAGAAGGACCAAAGAAAAGAAAGGAAAGTGAAATCCAGCACGGACCAGACACCACCCATCACCCACCGGGCCACCAACCAGAGTCCTTCACCAACCCCACAAACATCTAAATTCCAACGAATCAGGGAGACCTCAAGAGACCAAAGGAGAGACTGAGGAAAGGAAGGACAGACTCAAGCAGAGTGAGATCCACAGACACCAGCCTCCACCGATTCAACGACCAGAGGAAGAAGCAGATTGTGTCTGAGTTTCGATAGATGCTGGTGTGGGGGATCTGGCATGCATGAAAATCTCCACCAAAGAGGGGAGCCGTCGACCCCTGCCAGGACAGAGCAAGCGCAACACCTCAGGGCCCCCCAGGCCACGGCAGCGCCAAGGGACAACCCCCGGACCCAGCAGGGGCCACCGGCCGGAGAGCAAACCCAGGAGCAGGAGCGCCCCCCACCCCAACACTCCCCCCCCACCCATACACCCCCGCCATCCACCCCAACCCAGTCCCAGCCGCCCCCAGACACCCCCCCCCCCCCAACCAAGTTAAGAATGGTTAATTTAACATTTTTGTAGGTTCTATTGAGAAGGGCTGCTTAAAGACCCAATGTGTAGTTCCTAGTGCCAGCTTGTGGTCAAAGAATAGCATTAGAAGCATGCAGGAGCACACACTCTAGGGTGACTCAGAGAGACCACATTTGACCAGCCTACCACCAATTCTTATTTTGCCTGAGCAAATGAGCATCGCGGCGAGCAATGGCGACTTGACAGCCGTTGTGAAGCCTAGAGAGCGACGACGAAAGACAGAGCGAGCTGGATTTAGCTGGAGGAGCTAACAAGAGCGACTAGCGGGAGTTAGTCGAAGCCATAGGCTGGAGTGGATAACAAGAGCAGGTAGCGAGAGGAGCAAGTAAAAAAAAAAGATAGTAAACGCTTGCGAGAGCAAAGCAGAAAGTGACAAAGAGATAGGCCCGAATCACGGGACTTAGTTGACGACCACCTGCCGGTCCCAGCTGTAAAAGGTAAGATGCGGTCGACCCATAACCCGGGCTAACTACATTCGCGAAGTTGGCCTTTGGGCATCCGTAGCAGGAAGATGGTGGCAAAACATGGCAGCTACAGCCATGTAATATAACTAGTAATTACTAGACCTACAATCATATATTTTCTTTAAATTAAAAAAAAATACGCAATACAACATTTTTTTTTGCATACTATTGACATAAACAGTCAGTTTTTAAAATGAATGAATTATTAGTTCACCACTAGATGGTGCTAGAGATCACTGAATGTCCCTTTAACCACCTTAATCATCTCTAATCTCATCACATTGACTGGACTTTAGGTTGACTGACTCCTGTTTGATTATCTCTTGGAGAAGTCATTAGTCTACGGCAGTGGTTTGCAACCTGGCTTCAATCAAACCCCAGGGGTCCGGTGAGCCAATCTGAGGGATTCAGTGGAGGCCAAGACACACACACACACACACACGCCCCCCCCCCCCCACACACACACGCCCCCCCCACACACCCCCACGCACACGCACACGCACCCCCCCCCCCCCCACACACACACACACTGAGTGTGCGTGTCTGTACTGTTCATCCCACTCGCATGATTCATGACGTCATGTTCTGCTTGACCATCATGCCTGCATACCGTTTGTTACACAATTTTGCAACATTAGCGACTTTGAAAGCGATCCTTTTTGTGTATGGTTGATACAAAAATGAAGAAAGGGAATTCTTTGATGCAACAATGATATCAGGTGGAACTTGCCAAGGTGAAGCTACGTTCCTGAACTTGTCTCTGTCAGGCAACAGCAAATTGCATATTGCCTGGCAATAGCTATTCATTGACTGTGATTGGCTCAGGACCAATTCAGGGTGTACCCACCTCTCGCCCAAAGCTAAAACTTTCAGAAATAATTATATTTTTTCCATTTCATTTTATTAGTTTATTTAACAGGGACAATGCAGTCAGACATAGACACTATGCAAAGCTAGCAGCTGATGTTGAGCATACAGAGCATATGCTAATTTACAACCCCCATCCCTGCTTGAGCTTTTACACTAGATACACAATCTAAAACACATAAAAACAAAGCCACACCATTAAAAATAATAAAATAAATTGTAATATTTTTTAAAAGATTTATTGCGTAACACAATATCAATTGTAATAAATGAAAGCAATCACATATGCTAATCACTCCTCACCCCCCACCCCCAACCCCCAACCCCCCGCCCCGTTCATTCACTACATATGGGTACAATATTGGTTTATTTTCAACCAGCTTTTAAGTTTGGAGACAAAGTTATTTAAACTCACAGATAGTCTTTATATCAGTGGGCGCAGAGTTACAGAGTTTACTGCTCTGATGTGAAAAATTCACAGACCAAAAGAAGTCCTGCACTGAGGGGGTGTAACCTTCAACGTCAACAGTCAACGTTCCCCGTGTTATTCAACTCTTGCTGTAAGTTCTGCTAATGGTATGCTAGTGTTCCCAAGCATACAAGAACATCTGTGAAAGTCGGTGGCTTGCATGGCTGCTTCTTCATTTATTTGTATTTATGAAACTCATAAGCATCAGTAGCAAAATGCACTTGAACATCTACAAAATGTTATCTGACAATTTAAAGAAATCATGTAACAAGATAATGACCCACTGCCAAAACAACAAAGGTGCTCTTCAGGGAAAAAAAGTAGGAGGTTTTAGCTCAGTCAGTCTCCAGTCTTAAACCCTTATAGAGCATACTCTGGGGCTTGCGGGTCGCATCTGACCCATTCCCAGTCATAATGCCACAAAACACACTTTCAAAACAATTTAATGAGATCATCAAGTGGCAAAAAGTGGAAAGTTTTGGACTACTCTATGTCTACTCCTACTACCAATGTTTTACATGACAGCAGAAAATAGATAAATACTGTAATGAATTTTTGATGTAGACAGGGATTTACTCGCTGAGCCCACAGTCCTGGCAATGAAAGCAAGCTTATTTTGAGCTTCAGAATTATTACAGTTGAGATGCTGGTTGGACATACAATCTACATCGTCCTATTAAAAACGACATGCTCTGGGTCCTCCCGACACAATTTGTGGCCGGCTATACCTGCTACAGGCAAAAAAAATCTGTCTAAACACTAAGAACTGACAAATCCAGTTAAAGAAATGATGTGAGTACAAATCTATTCACCGAAATGAGCTGTTCATTGTTTTCTTAGACCGAGACTGGTGTTTGTCAAACCTGAATCTGAAGGAAAAATTGTAGAATGAGAATGCTCAACCACATCCAGACCGTACTATTAAATATTTTATTATCATAAACCTTGACTCATGCAGATTTTCAATAGCCTCATGTAGGGATGTAGCAATAGCGGCAATATCGTGATATCGCGATATTAAAAGTGCCACAATTTCGTCGTCGTCAGGTCACAATATTAAAAGCAGCACCACCATTAAAAATGTGAGGTTATATTCCATTTGTGCAGTTCTAGCACCCTCTGTTGGTTAGTTTATTAGTGCAATTACATTTTAATTAGTAATGTTTAGGCCACTTTATCAATTCTCTAAATATTGTCCATTGTTTTAACAGCATAATTATCAATTATAAAAATATTTTTCAACAATGCCATAAAAAACAAAAAAAACATTACTTTTGGCCTGCTTCAGCCAAACACAACATGAGCCAATAGGAGCAAATGACAATGACATGGCCAAGCCGAGTTTGCATGTTCTCCCCGTGCTTGCGTGGGTTTTCTCCGGTACTCCGGTTTCCTCCCACATTTCAAAGACATGCATGGCAGGTTAATTGAACACTCCAAATTGTCCATAGGTGTAATTGTGAGTGTGGATGGTTGTTTGTCTCTGTGTGCCCTGCGATTGGCTGGCAACCAGTTCAGGGTGTACCCCGCCTACTGCCCGAAGCCAGCTGGGATAGGCTCCAGCGCCCCCCGCGACCCTTGTGAGGACAAACGTTTAAGAAAATGGATGGATGGATATTTATTTACAATATTGTGAGTTTTTACACATTATTGTGAGCTTTTTTTTTGGGATCGCTAACCTTCCCACAATATCGTGATAACTATTTTTGGAAATCGTTACATCCCGAGCCTCATTGCATGGCTAACCAAGAAATTGACCAATGCTTGATGTCCACTTGCAATCTGCCAGCGGGCACAGAAGGTTGCCGTGGCGTAGCTATTTCGAGTTCTCATATAGTGATCTTGAAACCCTAAATCACCAGGATTTTCTGAAACCTCTGAGAACTCCTGTGTTATCCCATTAGTCATATCAGCAGCTATGCCTTGCCTGAATATACACACATGCTTTTACATGCATGTGCACACATGATCCAACCCTAATACACCCTGTCATGCTGCTTTCTTAAATTCGCAAATACATGTGACATCAGAAAATAGATACACAAGAATAGATATTTGTTTGTTTTTTTAGTAGCTTTGCAATATTTTTCTTTAAGACGGAAAGCCGGTTAGGCATATTTTCTACACGTCCTAGTGAAATTGACATGTTGGCAAATGAAAAGAGGGTCTTGGTCACACAATGTGTGGACAGTCATACCAGCCACAAGCAAAGATCAGTCTATGATCTAAGACCTGACAACTCCAGAAAAAGAAAAGATACAACTATTGATTAAAAAAGAGAGAAAAACACACCTGTTAATTTAGATGATCTATTAATTTTTTTCTAGCTTTGTGATCGATATACAACCAGATTTTAACAGAGAATAGAAATATTGGAGTCTAGCAATGCTCAACCCCATCCAGACCATGCAATTAAAAATGTCATCATCACAGATTCGTGCATGTTTCTAAAAGCTTCATAACATGACTAACCGACAAAGTGATCCATGCTTGATGTCCACCTGCAGCCTGCCAGCGGACAGAGCAGGCTGCCAAAGCTATTCCAACAAGTTGGTGTAAAACAGATGCACTGTACTCTTAGTGATTATGAAAGCTTAAAGTAAACCATCAATTCTCTAACCGCACAGCCCATCACTGTCGGGGATGAATCTTTCATTTATTAGGATTTTCTGCAACTTCTTAGAACTACTCAGTAATCACATTAGTCACATCAGCAGCCATGTCTGGCCTGATCTCACGCACACATGCACTTACTGTAACATGCACGTCAGCCAACCCCAATGCACAAAACCAAAAGTCAAAAAAGAAAATGCATGTTCCCTTCTTTAAACTCTCAAATATGCAAGTACATGTGCTGCTCTGCTTACCTTCCTTAGTTTCCCACTTCACGTCACGTCTCTTCTTTGTTGTTTTCTACACTCCTGTCTTCCTTTCTGTAGCAACCGCCTACAACACGCTGAGGCTTGGCCGGAATGGGCTTGCTTGCAGAAAAACCCCAGTGGTCAGGAGAGAATATGGGAGAAAGAGAAAGTAAGAGAGGTTCAATGCATGTGAGTGCAGAAATGAAAGAAGAGAAATTTGAAACCACCTACTCTACAGCAACAATCAACCCCCACCCTTTCTCTTCTCTGCAACCTCCATCGCTCGCTCTGCCTCCCTTACTTTCTTCCCATCAATCTCAACACCCTTTTATAATACTATTACAAGTCAATTGTCATTTGTTTCCAGGTTATATTATTTTGATTGCTTATTTTAATTATTTGCCCATTGCATTCCTTAATGTTCAAGGCAGTTTAGTTTGGACATAGAAAAATAAGTAAGTTTCTGCATTACTAGGGGTGTCAAAATCTGTGCGTTAATTTTGAGTTAAATTAGTTACCGAGCGATTAATGATTGGAAAAGCCTGTATTGGGGGAATTCCAGTCACAACGCAGCAGACACGTGCACGTCAAAATTTAGCAGTAATAAATGTAATAATAATGCATATATTTGGAGACTGGGGTCAAGTTGTATTCTAAATTTTTTGTTTTTTTTAAATGTGCAGAATTTCACTAGTTACTTCATGCTAAAGAGTAGATAGCTCTTAATATAAAAATTAAAATGCACTGAGCTTTCACCAACGTCTTACAAATGCAATTATGCCATCTAGTAGCAGAAAAATTACCTCCACACAAATCAATATCACACTAGTTTTTTTTACAGTACAGTACACTTTTTAATTTTAATTGAAGTTTATGAATTATTATGAAATTACTGTATCAATGCCAAAAAGATGCAGCCATATTTGTATTAGTTTAACATTTTTTTACCACTTAACAAAAGTATGAAAACTTAGAATACAATTTTTTCATTGTACATTTAGAGCAAATATAAAATGTGTGATTAATCATGAGTTAACTATTGAAGTCAGGCGATAAATTACGATTTAAAATTTGAATCGCCTGACACCCCTAATTTTTACCAACCAATTTTGTGTTTTACTCAGTATGCATTGCAAGTTTCAGAGGCTCTACTGTGTATAAATATCAGTAGCCTGCAGTAACATCACCATCAATATTTGAAACCTTAGGCTGGAAAATATTAAGCAGGCCAAGCTTGTACAAACTGTTAGTTTTATTTGCTCCATTTTGAATCACTGCTCTGTAATTCCAGATTCCCCCGTAGATTAATATTTTTAAAATCAGCAGGGAATGTTGACTACTAATATTGAAGCAAATAATTGTGATTTAAGCATTGGAAATATATTGATACCAAGGTCAGTTGCATGAATTGACAAGATTACAAGTCCTGGAGATGGTTTGGAATTCGGTTAACAGTTTGTATGTATTTGTTTAGAACAGGAGTCAATATGTGTCAGGTAGCCCTAAGGAGCACAGTGGCATGTTGTAAAAATAGTACGCCAGTGAGAGGTTTTAATTTTTGTGCTGCTAATGTAAAAAATTAAATAAAAAATAAAAACTGCCACTTATTAGTAATCTTTTAAAATCATACTTGCATCATTTTAAATTTGGAAAAATATTTGGGAAGGGGAAAAAAGGATTGACTAAGATAAATTGCGTGACTGCATTAACAGACTGCTGCCTCCTGTTGGTTGGTGTGTTGTGCATATGAAGGTACATATGAGATAAAAAATGTGGTTAAGTAATCTAAGGGTGAAAACCACTAATTAAGAATGCACTGTCTCTGCTGATAGCGCCATTAATTGCTCTTCATTTGCACGTGCAGTTTGCTCCCTCTTAACATCCTATTCACCAAGGATATTGCTCTAATCATATACCGGCACAGTTTGCGCCAAGAATATTATGGCAGAATTATAGCAGTTGAGAGAAAGATGAAATTATCAGAAAGCAAGCTTAAACCGAGGAGGTGCAAGGGACTGTCAGAAAACAGCTCATGGACATAAGCGGTTTCCTGATTAAGTTGATACTAACATCAGTTGCGTGAATTGACAAGGTTACAAGTCCTGGAGATAGTTTGGATTTTCTAATGGTAAAATCATTTAATGCCTGCCTTTTTTTTTATGCCGTTCTTGCTATCAATTTTCTGAAATTTTTGGCAATTTTGTGGACTTATCGGGATTTCTTCTTTTGATTTTAGACATTTTATGGTTACTTTTTGAACGTTTTCTTCTCTGCCTTTTTATTTTTATTTTTACATTGAATTCTCTGACATACTTGGCAATTTCATGGACTTTTTAATGGTAATTTTCTGCTGTTCCTATTCCATTTTGGACATTTTATGGTTACTTAAGCTTAAGCTTAGAGGAATACGACATAAAATATATAAATACAAATGGCAGTATGCCTACCAGCTGGCACAAGTGCTTATGAAGACATCTACACCAACATTTTGAAGCAGGCTCTTATTCCAACCTGTTTCAAGTCTTCCATCACAATACCATTCAAGAAAAAAACATTGCTTTGTTGCTTCAACTCCCAAACTGATGAAGTGCTTTGAGAGGCTGGTATACATAGTATTCACATGACGTCACTGACCCCCACCCAGCAGGTCTTTGGTGTGGCAAACGGCCAGCGAGACAACGCAAGCAAATGCTGAAGAGCGCGTGTGTTGCTTACTACAAGTAATTTGTTAATTCATTCTGGATTTTCACAAACCGCTTCACAATGGTGCAAAAACAGGGTGAACAAAGATGTGAAACGAAGCTTCTAGATAGTATTCACAGTACACGATGTCATTTACCCCACATTGTACTGTATGCCGTTCACGGGTCCATGGAATGTCAAATGGGAACAGACAAAGAGGTGTCCGGAATTGCAAAGATACATTGAAAGGATTTCCAACCGACAAAGTCTACCAAAGTGTGTTCTGGCCATTTTGAGTGTCATTGTATTATGCATTATGGTAAAAGCATTTTTACCATCATGCGATCGTGTTATATGTGAGCTGCTAGCCGTGGCTAGCTCTGCCTAAAAATAGATCTGGTGGTCAACATGTTAGATTTTGAGATCTCTCCAAATATCCTCCTTAAGGTTTCTTATTTTTCTTTCCTAGTAGCCCAAAAGTTTAAATTGTTGTTAAAATGTACGAAAATAAGTGATAAATCAACAATGTTTGCGGTCGGGAAACTACTCCGATACCAAAATGTGGTTGAATCATTGTTGAAACATAGTTCAGCTTAAATATTGAATCTACGTTGAGATCTAAAGTTTAAATTATACAGAAAGCGCAAGATTGATAAAATGTTAAATCAACATTTGCTTTTCAACCATAAATCACACAATATCAATGTTGGTTCAACCACCATCTAAATCTGAATCTCCATGCATATTTTGGTTGATTTTATATTGAATTCTAAAGTTTAAAGTGGAGGACTTTGCCTAGGAGTGTCGCATAGAGATGATCCATATATTCACATGTTCGTCTCAGCAAGCTGTATAACTTTCTAAAATATGTGTCCTTAACTCTCCACAGGTTTTGAGTTATTAAGCATTGAAGTATGAATTAGGGTTAGTCTAAAGTGTGAGAACTTTGCGTCACATAGAAATTATATAAATTTCCACTTTTCTCTTGGAGACCTTAACAACATACTAAAAGGATGGTCTTTTAGGTGGATCATTTTTTTGTTAGAGCCCTGGAAATGGCTAAGAAGTTAAGTTTCATGCAACAGGATGCATGTTCAGGGCAAAAAAATAGTTCAGAAAAAGTGTCTTTTAAAAAAAACTATAAAATAAAATATTATATATATATAAAGAGAGAGAGAGAGAGAGAGAGAGACAGACAGAAACAGACATAGACAGACAGCGCTTAAAAATTATGTCTCTTTCGGAAATATCACAACTTAGAAGTATCGTAGAGACAGGGGACCAAGTTTAATGGATTCAGTGTCCTTCAAACATTCAGAAATACTCTTGCTCTGGAAAAAAAAAAGTATTTTATCGATTTTTAGGGACTCTCAAGTTCATTGGATTCGGCGTCCCTCAAATAACAAGAAATTGTCCTGCTTGAAACAAAAGGAATTGCAATCATGTAAAATTGCAATTATGCAATATTTATATGTATGATTGTGCAATAATTACAGCAGGCCTGTCCACAGAATACCTCCACCACTCCTAATGCCTTTCTCCGCTGAAGGAGAAAAAGGAGATAGGCAAACATAAATTCAACGTTAATTAAACATTGACCTTTTTAATTCAACCAAAATACAATGTAGATGCAATGTCATCTTTTAAACACAAACGTCAATGTTGACATTATGTTGTTGAATCAATGTTGATTGACCAATCAATCTTCAACCGTGACCAAAAATCAACCTTCTTACCTCTAATTCAATGTTGATTTAACATATTTTGATATCAGGGTAGCTTACTTGCCAAGATTCTTCACCTCCAATTCACAATTGATAAATACACATAGCAACCAATGAAAGCCGAAAGCACAGAAGACACAAGAATGATGTTGTTTTTGTTGTAACATGCTAGCACAGCTAGCGTAGCTAGCACGGTCGGTCGCAAATTTTTGTAATCTTATCGATTCCACTAGTCAAACGTTTCAACGTGTACCGCTGCAAGGAGTGTTGCACTAAATCTTCCGCATAAGTCTTGCTTACACAAGTAACGTCAGAGGAAGCTGGAGGTGACATTCCTCAATAACAAAAGAACATTCGGTGTAAACACAATACAAACACAGCTGAGTCCGCTGGAAAGTTGCCCCAACATGAGGGCCGGGCTCGCGATCCCGTGACATCAGTGAACACTATCTAAAGGACCACAACACAGTATCTACACTGCTGCCTGTATAATGACCAATTTCAAAGCTTCCCGACCAAGCTGCTCCACAGTGCACTCGACCTGAGACTGGCACACTTGAATAAAAAAAAAAAAAATACACACATATTTGAATGCCAGTTGACTCAAATCCAGCATTTACCACAGTCAACCTCCTCAGCATCGGCTACTAGATTTCCTCACCAACAGGCCATGTTCAGAGAGAGTAGAAAAAAACATCTTCAGTTCCATCACTCTCTCCACTGGGTCACCAAAAGGAGGTGTTCTAAGACCACTGTTCTTTAGCACTGCTGACAGGACTAGTGCATTGCATCCACCTCAAACCACATCATGAAGAGGAGCAGTTGAAGAAAAGAGGATGATTTGCTCATAAAAGTTAGCCTAATCCTGAACAATTTGTCCCTCCTACTTTTCATATGATTGCTACGTCCCTACCAAGCAGCGTTGTAATTTGGACATGGTGCACAGAGTAATGAAAAGGGATGCAAACCTCAAAATTCTTCAGCAAACCTCAAACCAGATGGTTGAAGTTTACAAATGGGTCTTCCAGCATGACACAGAGCTCAACACACATCCAAGGTGGTTCTGGAATGCATACACTAGGCCAGAGGTCAGCAACCTTTCCTTGTCAAAAGAGCCATTTTAGGCCAAATAAATAAGCAAAAATCTGTGTGGAGCCACAAATCATTTGAAGATTGTGATGAAGGAAACAATGCGTTAGTGTTAATGTATCAACTTCCTAAGAGCTAATTACAGTTGTAACACAAAATATCACAGCAGCATCCAATAAGTAGACATTAATATTCTTCTACCTCTTGTCTTCTGTTTTTGGAGGGTAATTTTTCATATATAATTTTTAAATGCTTTTTTCTGCGTCCCCAATCCTCCAACCCCCAACCCCCACCCCCACCCCCCCCCCCCAAATAGACATTTTATGGCTATTTGTGTTTTTTTTCTTCTTTTTTTGTCTTTTTAGTTCGCAATTTTCTGACATTTTTGGCAATTTTGTGGCATTTTGGGAATTCTTTTGTTTTTTGACATTTTATGGTTACTTTTTGAAAAATTTCTGTCTCTTTATTTTAAACTAAATTCTCTGACATTTTTGGCAATTTCGTGGACTTTTTATGGTTAATTTTCTGCTTTTCCTCTTCCTTTTTGGAAATTTTATAGTCACTTTTTGGATATTAAGTTTTGTTTTGTTTTTAATTTTTTTCTTCAACCTTTCATCTCTTTTTTTGACAACCTAAAAATTTGGACTGACATTTTTTGAATATTTTATTATTCATTTTGTAATCATTAATTCATTTAAAGAATATTTATCTAAAAAAAATACAAATAAATATGTAAACAATATATTAATTTCTACTTCTTCTTTTTTTTAAAGAAATCCACAGGGAGCCACAGAAGAGGCACTAAAGAGCCAAATGTGGCTCCAGAGCCGCAGGTTTGTGGCATTTTCAGGAATTCTTTGATTTTGAACATTATATGGTTACCTTTTTTTAACGTTTTCTTTTCTGCCTTTTTTTTTTAAACTCAATTCTTTAAATTTTTTGGCAATTTCATGGACTTTTTATGGTAATTTTCTCAAACTTTTTCTCAACCTTTCGTTTTTTTTCTGACAACCTAAAAATTTGGACTGACATTTTTTTTTATATATATATTTTTATTTATTTATTTAATCATTTAAAGAAAAATTATTAAAAAATACAATTAAATATGTAAACAATATATTAATTTCTACTTTAAAAAATATATAGAAATCCACAGAGACCACAGAAGAGGGACTAAAGAGCCACATGTGGCTCCAGAGCCGCAGGTTGCAGACCACTGCACTAGCTTGACATTAAGATTTTCAAATGAACTTCACAAAGTCTTGACCTAAACACCAAATAACTGCAACTATACTGAATCACATCAAGAGAGTGCAGCTTTTCATTCATAGGAAATACACAAACAAGCAGACAAACACAACAACTTAATTAAGATCATGACAAAGAGTTAATCATTTGTCATTGGACCAAAGTAAAGTGAACCTTTGAATTGTGCTGTTAAAACAATGGACAAGCATCCATGCACAGGGGGAAATAATAAAAATCTGAAGCTAGAATGAAAACAATGATTGGCCACATGAAGCGTGATACTGACTAGACTAGACTTTTTTTTTTTATATAGCCAGCCACAGTAAACACAGTTTGTAGTTTTCAAACGTGCACTGCTATTTTTCTTAAACATACTGCACATGTGGTGATTATGTGAACACACAAATGCAACATAGACTGGGGCTTTGCTTTGCTTAACTCAATGTCATGAAAGTAGCAGAAACAAATCATGTGGCCTGGCTGGATAGACGATGCACTGGGCACAATAATTACATTCTCATTTGCCAGAGTTCACCAGATGAGAGGACCGTGTGACTGTGATGCAGAATGAATATGAACAACTCGTGGGAGAGGAATACAAGTCAAGTCAGTTTGCATTGAAGGGAAAAGTCAGCTGATCCACCCTCTCTTCTCATGCAGTAGAAAATGTATGTTTGTACATGGATGGCTGAAAATGCATTAAAAAAAAATAGATGTGATTTTTTTGTTATTTTGTCAGCAGACAGAGATAAATAATTTGTAATATTTCGTTGCTGCTATGTGACATGTCCAACCCCACCATTTTTTTGTTTTACATTTTTTTGGAATGTCTGCATTCAGTTTTATCCCCAAAACATACAAATGTAAAAAAAAAAAAAGAAGAAGAAGAAGACAAAAATGTGTTATATTATATATGTTATAAATAAGTGTTAATTATTAGAATTATGATTAATTATTTTTCTTTCATTAACTGAGTGTTCCAACATTTTTGTCCATGTGTGTAGCCGCATCACATTGACAACTTTGGATATTGCCCTAAGTAACCTGATTTGACTGATTTCAGAATTTGCACAATTCCAAATTAACAATCACAGTCTTCCTCATAGCAAACATGTTTTTGGCTAGATCATCTCGTTAATGACACCTGAGGAAAACACACGATGTGTGTGAAAAACAGTTATGTCCATTTGGGGGGGGGGGGGGGGGGGGCATAAGTGTAGGATAATCGAAATTGAATAGCCTACGGAACATTTTATGAACTATTATTTTTTTGAAATATTTACATATACATTTTAAGTTTTTAAGTATATTTTAAAATCTCACATACCCCTGGAGTGCCCCCATTTGAGAACCACTGCCATAGTACACAGATGCTCTACAGTGAAGAGATGGGAATAAGAGTTAGATAAATGGATGGTGTGGGCTTGGAGAGTGACATTGCAGATTAGTTGACCAACTGTAAAGAGGCAAAAGTAAATCGGATTGGGCATCATCTGTAAAACATGCAAAGAGTTTACTGAGCGGCCTTGCTGTCATCTCACTAAAATCTCATTACCCATTTCCAGGGTGTGACCTTAGCCTAAATCACTTCAAGTTGCACGACATTAATTCATTCAATTTAGCAAGACAGGCTCAAACTGTGGAAACAGCTATTTAGTCATTATTCTGTTCTGCCAAAAAAGATACATACAATAAAACAATAAGTAGCATTTGCTTACTATTCCTCTGTTATCTTTTTTGTTGTTATGCATCTCCCTCCTCTCTCTCTGGTCTCTTTGGAGAATTGCTAATGGTCTTTGTCTCTCTGTGTGACTCTTCTCAGAGTCATTAAGGGCCTTCTGTCACAGCTGAATTCTCCCTATCCTGACATTAGTTACATTTGCAATCCAATATAGGAAGCTATTATTGTAAAATACTTGATGGATGTAAACAGTTGGCGATGGCCAGTTCAATAAGATATTATTTTCCTAACAAATGACTGCTGCGTACCTCTTACAACCATTACTTCAAATTGATCAACAGCCCATCACCTTTATTTTCAAACATTCTTTATGCTACCTTCACTTTCATTGCTATATCGTGGGCTTATCCCATAATTATGTTACCATGGTTGCAAACGGCAAGTGTGTGTGCGCGTGTGTGCGTGTTTTTAATTGTCGCTGGTTATTTAAGATTTTTTAGCCTAGGACAGATAGTAACACGTAAGTTTGTATCTTTCACTTGGAATTTAAATCAATGAAATGTTCAGCAAC
This sequence comes from Leptonotus elevatus, assembly GCF_054856555.1. Lineage (NCBI taxonomy): Eukaryota > Metazoa > Chordata > Actinopteri > Syngnathiformes > Syngnathidae > Leptonotus > Leptonotus elevatus. Next base: position 2,104,924 of record NC_141248.1, read on the forward strand.
TAAAGTATACATCTATGGAGGACAAAAACTGCCAAAATTAAAGATAAATGAATGACTAAATAAATGAATAAAAGTGAAAATAAAAATGGATATAAAAATATAATTTAAAAATTAAATACAAAAAATAAGCATAAATGGGAATAAAAACAACAATATATATATATTTATTATTATATAAGTAAAAATACAAAAATAAATAAAAAACAAGATTAAAAAAATAAAAATAAATGTTGAAATAAATACAAATACTTCCTTGTTCGCCGACCCGCTCACTTGTCCATTGATAGGCAGTTTTCAAAGGCGGAGCCCAACTCAAGACACGCTTAGGACCGCCCCCTCATTTGAAAAACATTTCAACCTGACAGAGCTTCTGCAGCATGAAATAAGTAAATATGAGAGCAGAACGTTTTTATTGATTGATTGATATTTTATTCTATTTAAATATTTATTTTGGTATTTATTTCAACATTTATTTTTATATCTATTTTTATTTTTGTATTTTTACTTTTATTTATTTAGGAATATATATATATATATATATATATATATATATATATATATATATATATATATATATATATATATATATATATATATATATATATATATATATATACATTTGGCTGGCATTGCATTTTGTTCCAATTATCAAAAAAATGACATCAAACATTTTGAGGAAATCTATTGAAATTTAGGGGTGCCACCAAGCACACAAACCTTTGCAAAGTTTTTAAAAATGTGATCATTTTAGTGTAATTGTCCAAAGTTCACTGGGAAATGTTGAATACAGTACAGTTTTTAACAGTAGTAATTTCTCTTGGGTCATCAAAGTTAATTTAGTTTGTTTACCCTTAGAGGGAACTTGGACATTTCTCAGAACTCAACCTTAAAAACTATACATTAATTCGTCCTGTAGACAAAATGAATAGAGGTAAATGGGCCTGTGTGGACTGAGCCATTTTTTTTTTTAAAGTAATTAGTAATTAGTAGCTATGTAAATTAGACACATATAAAGTTGGATTGATTTTATTGTTACTGTTAACATTATAACATTGTTTTACTGTTTCAATTTATATTTTAACTGTTTTTGATTCTAGTTAGAGCTGTGTAATAATAAGACAACAGTTAATTCATATGTTATTCAATCTATAGTCCTTTGTTCTCTTCTCTGGGAAAGAAATGTCTAGTAAGGTTTCTGAGTTATCTAAATGAGGGATGTTTGGAAGTGCACGCAGAGGTCTGTCCATAAATTTCCTGGTCCAGGAGGTGACGGGACCAATTGTTTACCCACATCTGGAGTGAACTAAGATAGGAACTGAAGTAGGATTAACTGTTTGTGTATTTCACTCTGCTGACAGGACAGGATGAAAGGGGGAGAGTATTTTTTGTAAACACTGCGTTTTGTATAAGTGAGAAGGAGCGGAGAGAGAGAGACACACTTTGAGATCACTTCTGATTGAGCAAGGATCCAAAGTGGCTTTAGAAATTTCTAAATAATAAAGCTTGAAAGAAACTTCTTCACGAGATCTCAACTTTGAGTTTTATTTGAACACGCAAAGAAAACAAAGATTTGGTTTTCTAACAAATGGTGACTCCCGACGTTCTTGACGATTGCGGGCTGCGGCGTTCATGGACGGGCGGAACTTCTAGGCGCCTAAATAATTAATTACGGTAAGTGGAGACTTTTATCCACGTAGGGAAGTTCTGTCTGTTTGGGACCGCTGCAACCGGTTTTCGTCTTCTAAATTGTCTACATTTTTGCTTGTGGTCTGGGTGAATAAGTTGTAGTTTGATGTCGTTCAATTAACAGAGGGACGCGGAGTCCTTGATTTGGGATTTTTACTACGACATTGAACTGTACACGTACGTGGTGACGAGCACTGTTGACGGAAGTGTTGTCATATTTTATGCGCGGCTGAAGAAGCATTTTTTGACTTACAGGTTGAAGTAGCGGTTTTATTTTGTTTTATTTTGTTCCGCTACGAAGGAATCGCTAGACCATGACGGTTATTTTATGAATTTTGAGAGGGATACGGATAGACACGGGGTTTTTTCTTCCACTAAGAAATCTAGAGGTTATGGTGAGCGCGCCTGCTAATTTGGCAGTTATTTGGTTCAGGATGACGCAGTGTGTTTATTTTTACCTCTGGGGAGCATTCAATAGCACGTAATAAGTTATTTTAAAATGCGCGCCCTGCTAAAAATTAAGCAGTATTGAGGGTACGGACAGGTTGACGCAGCAGGATTGGGTTTGTACCATTGTTTGTTCGATCGAGAGATTACGTGATTCGTTATTTATGTATGTTAAATGTCTGTTATGTGTGTACGTTTTTGTGGTCGTCTGTGTTTGTTCTTGTGAAATTGTTTTTTTTTTTAGGTGAGGAACGAGTAACGTTGTTGAATAAATTTAACCTATTGAACTATCATACTACGAGTGAGACGTCACTGAATTGATAAATATTAATACGACTTGAATAGTATTATAACTAAAGTGGTGAATAATTAAAATAAATAATGGAGGGTGGTTTTGACCGCGACACCGAATGGTTTGACCTAAAAGTGCTTCCGGTTCATAGTCGGAACTTATTCTTGGATGCACAAGTTAAGAATGCTTCCAAGGTTGCAGTCGGAGCCATGCCCGAAAAACATCGACGAAAAATGAAAAAACTATTAATTGATTGGATGACGGCTAGCTGTGACAAAGGTTGGTTTCCACCGTTGACATCCGCGGTTTGCTTGGTATCTTTGATGAAAGCGGTGGAATTGGCATGCGTGAATAAACGGCTATCGCTAGACAAAATGGTACGAGAGACTTTTGTATTTTCTTTGAATGGTAGACGAGTCAGACGAAATTGTAATAAAGTGGATCGAATGATGAGAAATGCTAGAATGTTGGCTTTGGGCAGTTCCGTTCGCTCGGGTGGCTTTGATAGAAGCTGGTGATGATACAGTGGCTGATTTTGATGCTGGGATAACAGCTCCACCGGCGTATGCTGAGCCGCTCACGGGAGATTTGTTTGAAGCTATTAACCCGTTTACTGAATCACCGTACAAGACTGCGGTTCAGATGCTGCAGAATTTGCAGGCGCCTATTTTAACTGTAAATGGCGGTAATCTCGATGTGGATTGGAAAGGTGGAAACTGTGATGCGAATTCTCGACCACATCGTTCTACTTTGCAGGCCACGGCGGACGGCTTGGCAGCTGGCATAAGCGCCTTTGTGAAACAATTGGAGGGAAAATTAAACGAAATATTGGCTATGAAGGATGACCCGCAGGAAAAATTGAACCAGGCGGTAGCTTTTAAATTGGAACTGACTAGACACGCTGAAGTGCCCCAGGTAGTTCGTAGCAAATGGCGTACGATTTTTTCTCACTTTGAAAAAGCTGCAAACGACCAATTGACAGAAAAAAAACGTTTATTAGAGGCGGAACGTGACGAATTGTTTCGACAACGTGAACGTGACATGACTAATGAAGCTTCTAATGCATTGGCGAATAGCTATCAAATTGTAGAAATTCAGAAGAAGTTAGCTGATCTGACATGTGCTTTTGGGGACGTTATGGGACTACGTGACCTTAGCGCAACCGACAAACTCCCAGATAATACTCCGAAAAAAACTGCCACTCGTTCTAAAGTAGGGTTGCAAGCACCCATGTTGACAAAGGTTGATCCAGCCACCGGGAATTCGGCTACTGTGTATAAGCCTTATTTGCCTTCTGACTTGTGCGTACTTGTGCATAAACTTCCCCAGCTGCGGGGGGGGGGTTTGCGATCTTTACAGAGAGAGGTGACGGGTCAGATTTTAACTGCGGGAGACGTGCGTGCACTCTTAACGCAGGCATGCCCTCTCTCTCAACTGGAAGTGCTGATGACGAATTCAGGAATATTATCTTTAATGGATGGTGAGGCACTATCACGTGACAATTTTTTAATGCTGTTTGAAGCGCTTGGCAGATTGTTCCCACTCCCGGAAGTTGTCATATCTGATTTGATGTTTGCTCCAAAAGCTGATGAGGAGGCTGCGACATTTATTGACCGAGCTCTGGTAGAATATTCGTTAAAGACCGGACATTTGCCGACTGATTCTGCACTGTATTCTCAAGTTTTTCGAGCGGCAGTGCTGAAAGGTGTCCATAAGTCTGTGAGGCAGGCCATGGAGGTGAATCCCGATTTGCCCGGCTCCGATCACGCCAGGTGCTTGTCTCATCTTAAACATCATCTGAGAAGGTATACGAAAGATATTGAATCAAAAACTGACAAACATAGGACTACTGAATTACAATTGGCAGCTATGCAATTACAAACTTTAAAGAAAAAAGAGGAGAATTTTGCTCTCCCGGCGCCTACTGTTGACTCATCATCTGTTGTTGTTTCTGAGTGTGCTATGTATCAGTCGAGATCAGCCATCAACCATGACCATTGTTTCAGTTGTGGACGTTTTGGACACTGGGCGGATGCCTGCCGACAACACCTTCGTGGGAGAAGCAGGGGTGGCAGACGTCAACAGGGCAGACGCAGCTATTACCAGCCAAGGGGACGTGAGTCACAAAATGTTCCTCCACGCCCGACTTCATCCCAGCAGCCTTATCCACCGGTGCCAAATCAGCGGTTCCTGCCGCCACCTAGCGGACAGTTTCCGCAATGTCGGGACCCAGAATCCACCTTATTTGCATTGCAGGAGCCTATAATTGCATTAAAGGTGAGCGGAACTACTTTATAATTTATGGTAGACACTGGAGCACGCCACTCTACCATTATGACATTACCACCTGGAAGTACGCTCTCCAATGACGGCATCTCATTGGTCGGATTCAAGGGAGAAAACACTATTCTGCACATGACAAATCCGTTACAGACAAAGTGCTGCACGCAGACGTTCATGCATTCATTCGTATATGCACCGAACTGTCCTGTAAATCTTTTGGGAAGGGATCTTCTTATAAGGACTGCTCCATTGATCCAATGTGGGCCGGACGGGCTGACGCTTCAGTTCCCAGATGGACATACTTATTACTGCGCGGGTGAATCCGCCTCCAACGTCTCCACCCAGTTCCCAGTAGTGACTTAAAACGCCATGACATGCACCACTGCTGACATCTACTGGGCAAAGATTACACTGAAGAAGACACTGATTCCCCCGGCTGGAGGGACGCTGAGACTTTTTGGAAAAATTGGTCATCGTGGGTGAGAAATCTAAGATCATATGATGTGATATCGGACTGTATACATTGCACATTATTTTATGACAGATGTGGTGATGAGATAAACAGTGAAGCATTCCGTGCAGTTGTTGACAACGCCTGGGAGTTGCGTGTGGGTGTTCTGTTTGCAGGACGACCAGGCGTGGCTTTTTCTGTTAATCTGACTGAAGAACAATCTCGGTGGTATGAGATGGCAGAACCGCCTGGTGAATCTGTGCTGGCATGTCATCCTCATATTTCACTGATGGTGTCATCCCAGCACACGGCGAAAGATTTGGGTCCATTTGTCCTGGCCTGCACACGAGCAACGGATTGGCAACATTCTATTCATACAGATTTACTATATTCCAAATCTCTTGATGCCTATTGGATTAAATCTGATTTGTTTATTTCCATGTCTGTCTTAGAACATCAACTTTTGGACCGACATCATGGACGAGAGACATCTGACAGCGAGCTTGCTGGTGACATGTTACAATCCTTGCCTGCTGCACTGTGGTCTACTGACCCGACTGATGTGGGCCTGTGTAAAGTTGCTCCAGTAACTTTTGAATTAAAACCTGGCTCCGTTTGGGTACCACAGTACCCGATGAAGGAGGAGGGGCGACTTGGCATCTCAGTAACAATTGATGGTTTGCTAAAAGCAGGGGTTATTTGTAAAATTGATAGGTCTGATTACAATACTCCCATTCTCCCAGTAGTAAAGAAAAATACTGGTGAATTTCGTATGGTGCATGATCTCAGAGCTATAAATGCTAAATTTCTGACACCCACACTTCCGGTGCCAAATCCTCATTCGGCTCTGTCACAGATCGCTCCATCACACGCATTTTACCTGCATTGATCTTGCAAATGCATTTTTTTGCATTCCTCTTGACTTGTCTATGCAGAAGTATTTTGCATTTACGTGGAATAATGAATGTTATTCCTACACCGGCTTCCTCAGGGTTTTGTGTTGTCTCCTGGAGTTTTCAATGCTTCTCTTAGACAGTTGCTGTCACCTCTCGAACTTCCTCCTGATGTTCTTTTAGTGCAGTATGTGGATGATCTGCTCCTAGCTGCACCATCCGAGGAGTCCTGCCTTCAAGCTACACAGCTCCTTTTGAGCCACCTGGCTTCGGTGGGCTTGAAGTGCTCCAAAGGCAAACTCCAAATTGCCCGGCCTCAGGTTTCATTCTTGGGTCGACTTATATCGAGGCATGGAACAGGTATTTCTCCGTCGCACAAAGATGACATTTTGCACCATCCTAAACCGACGAATGTTAAACAAATGTTGGCTTTTTTGGGTCTGTGCAACTATTCCAGACATCATGTTCCGGATTTCGCGGAACTGACTCATTCTCTCAGACAATTAGTGAATGAAAAAGGAATGAGAAACCTGTCGCATGCTCTTAATTGGACTCCAGCTGCCGAGAACTCTTTTGTTCTGCTGAAACAGTTTTTGTCATCCTGATTACACAAAAATGTTCTTCCTTGATGTTTCTGAAAAATCCAGCAGTGTGTCGGCTGTTCTTTTTCAGAAGGGGGAAAATGGTAATAGACATGTTTGCCCTTATGCATCAACACCTCTTGAAAAATATGAACAACGTCATCCTCTGTGTGCAGCTTTTGCTTCAGCATTAGCTCGCCTGATTCAGAAAACATCTCATATTGTGTTACATCACCCGCTGACAGTACGTACAGCACATAGTACAGTGCAGTACATAACCAGCCAAGCATTTACTATGACAGGGGGACGACAGAGAAAGATTGAATCAGTTCTGACACAACCTCACATTTTGTGTGTACATGAGGGAATTAACATGGCAGAAGGCATGATTGAGGGACAATCCCACTGCTGCACTCAGCGAATTTTGGAAGAGAACTCACTGAGAAATGACCTTTACGACATCCCACTGGACGACCCAGACTTGACGTTATTTACGGACGGCTGTTGTTTTAAGGGCAATGATGGACTCCAGTCAGGTTTTGCCAACATTACAATTGATGGTGAGCGAAGGTGAATTAGGACAAGAAATAACCACATAAACAATTAAATTGTGTCAGGAGAAGGCCAGTCCGGAAGAACTGAGTGTGTGGCTGGCAAAAGGAGGACAAAAGGATAGAGCAGGTATATGGCAGAAACAAGGTAAATATATCCCATCGCAGAAACAATTAAACAACCTGATTTCTGAATCCCACGGACTGTGCCATGTTGGTACAGAGGAAATATTGAGACGGCTGCGTAATTGGTGGCATCTTTACATGAGACAAATTGTTAAAAGTGAACTGCAGGACTGCAGTGTTTGCAATAAATTCAACAGTATGCCTACATCTAAACCTCCCCAGGGCACTCACGATCCAGAAGTGACTGCCCCGGGACAAATAATCTCAATGGATTTTACTGATATGATCAGGCCCGTGGAAGGATACCGATATTTGTTGGTAATTGTGGACTCCTTTTCCGGATGGCCGGAGGCATATCAATGTAAATCTGAAACAGCAGAGGTCGTGGTAAAACATTTGATTAATCATTACATACCATCGCATGGGTTTCCCAGGAAAATTAGATCAGACAATGGAACCCATTTCAAAAACAAACATCTACAGGAAGTAGAAAAAGCATTGGGGCTAAGACATACATTCGGGTCAGTCTATCATCCCCAATCTCAAGGACAGGTCGAGCGAATTGAATAGAAACATTAAAGAAAAATTAGCTAAAGCACTGGCCTCATCAAATTTGAATTGGCTACAAGCTCTTCCTATTGCATTAATGAATGTGCGAATGTCCCTAAACTCAGCCAAAGGCTGGACTCCGTTTGAAGGTCACAAAAACAGACCATTTCCGGCTCCTGTTGCACCGCTGGGTGAGTCGCACATTGTAGGACCTCCAGTACTCAAACAATTAGCATCCACGTTCTCAAAGCTAACAAAAAAGTGGCCAGATGCTCCGTTAGAAATAAATGATTGTGAATATGTGTGGTTGAAAGTGACTAAAAGAAAATGGTCTGCTCCTAGATGGACCGGACCCCACAAGGTCACGGAGAGGACGTCTTGTGCAGTGCGCTTGCATAAGAAGGGGGACACCTGGTACCACCTCTCATCGACCAGGCTGGCCGGATCAACCTCTGGCCCAGCGATCCCACCACATGCGATCACCGGATGACCCGACCTGAGGGCCATGTCTACTGATCTAGTGCCCGGTTATCGAGCTGCCGTTTATGAGGACATCATTCAACGGAGATTGAGTCAAGTGCCTTTTTCCTGAGCATCATTCCACGAAGAGTCACATTTGCGGTCAGAATAATCCCGGTGACAAACCAAAGGACCTTGGGCAGTCGACCCTGAGGTCCTTAAAGAAGAAAAAAACTAACACGACACTCTTTTCATTCAACAAAGAACTTTATCACGAGATGGCTTTGAGGCGGGAAAACATCTCCAAACGCTGTCACATCATGACACTTTTTCCCATGTTGATGTTGATGCTGATTTGGTATTTCTGTAACCCCCTTGCTCCAACTTTGAGCGCAACTACAACACATCGTATTGAGCGAGGTATTGATTCTCCACGCATTCCCTGGATCATATCCTGGACTTATGATAACTCAATTGCTGTGATAGTGGCTCCAAACACAAACACCTCTGTTAAAATTCCAATTAAATCTTTGAAGGGATTTAAGGGAGGGAAGCAGACAAAGGGGGTGGGGGGGGGCTGGGTGAAATAGTGGTGGTATTTGACAGGACATTTACGACGAGATTGGAATGCTCTGATAACCACACAGGACGGACGATACTGGCCTCCGGGAACTAGCGAGGAGGCAATCTTCTTTAGTAAAAGGATAACATTGCGTAAAATGGGAGGTTGACTTGATTTGACCTTTGCTCTTCCTGAAAGAAATATACGGCCGCCTAATGCAACACTATATAACGCCTCCTGTTTTGGGCTATTGTTATGGGCCTGGTTTTCCGGACATGATCCATATTTTCCCATTTTAGTATGTGTAAATAAGACTATGAGTAAGTTAGAACAGCCAAAATTGACTAAATACACAATGGAGACCGGGGTGGAGGCTGTCAGCGTATCGACTGATGGGGTAGTTGAGAGGTTCCGTGATACGACAGGATTGTCCGGCAGCAGTAACAATTGGCTACTGCTGGCGAACAAAGCGGCTCGTGCCTCTGAAAAAAACTGTGTGGTATGTGTAGGTCGTCCTCTACTGCAAGTAATTCCGGCTAAAATAGATGATCACTGTTTAATGGAACTTATGAATAAGACTGTCCCCGATGTCAAATGCTCTCAATGGGATAAGGTGTATCCCCTCGTCGATTGGCAGACAACTAAACCAATATTTTCAAACACAGTTGCAAATGGTAATTTTTCATGTATTAAAATGACAGGTACTGGAGAACAATTGGGGAAACTAAATCACATCACTCAGTGCGTGTCGGCAATAGATGTGGGACAGAAGTTCCAACCGCGATCCAGGGTGGATATATGGTGATGGTGTGGTGATAACAGAATATTTGATAAGTTGCCTTTGAATACAAGAGGATATTGTGCCCTCATAACCCTCCTCCTGCCAGTACAAATCTACCCCACCTCTGTTGATAACCTTTTACAAATGATTGATAATTGGGAACCAAAATCTCCTCCTTCTTTTCAGAGAACCAAACGGTATTCTTGGCAAGAGCAGAATGTCCCCACCACCATTGATGCAATTGGAGTACCAAGAGGTGTGCCAGATGAGTACAAATTAGCTGATCAAGTACTCTCAGGATTCGAATCTCTAATTTGCTGGTGGTGCACCATTAACAAAAACGTAGATAGAATTAATTATATACATTATAATGTCCAAAGGCTAGGAAATTGGACTCAATCTGGTTTTGAGGCTGTACGCGGCCAGTTAGCCGCCACATCTTTGATGACATTCCAAAATCGAATTGCACTAGATATGTTGCTGGCAGAAAAGGTCGGAGTTTGCTCAATGTTTGGAGATCAGTGTTGCACTTTTATTTCTAACACTGCACCAGATGGAAGTTTAACCATTGCAATTGAAGGACTGCGGACACTCAATAAGAAAATGAAAGAGCATTCCGGTGTAGATACTTCTGTATGGGATAATTATATGGCTGTATTTGGGCGCTATAAAGCTTTAGTTTCCTCAATTTTGATATCTGTTGCTGTTTTCACTGCTCTGTTAACGGCGTGCGGATGTTTTTGTATTCCATGTATTCGTTCTCTTTGCCAAATAATTATTACCACTGCTATTGAAAAACAGGATGCACAAAATAAGTCGTCTTATATGATGGTTGCTTCTGCTAACCCATTCATGTCTACTATTGCATCCAATATGGGGGATAAAGATCCGGCTGGTATTTTCCTTTGAAAAAAAAGAAAAAATGTTTAAATGTTTATTTTGGGCTCTTTCGAGCCCAATTGAGGGAATGTTAACATTATAACATTGTTTTACTGTTTCAATTTATATTTTAACCGTTTTTGATTTTAGTTAGAGCTGTGTAATAATAAGACAACAGTTAATTCATATGTTATTCAATCTATAGTCCTTTGTTCTCTTCTCTGGGAAATAAATGTCTAGTAAGGTTTCTGAGTTATCTAAATGAGGGATGTTTGGAAGTGCACGCAGAGGTCTGTCCATAAATTTCCTGGTCCAGGAGGTGACGGGACCAATTGTTTACCCACATCTGGAGTGAACTAAGATAGGAACTGAAGTAGGATTATCTGTTTGTGTATTTCACTCTGCTGACAGGACAGGATGAAAGGGGGAGAGTATTTTTTGTAAACACTGCGTTTTGTATAAGTGAGAAGGAGCGGAGAGAGAGAGACACACTTTGAGATCACTTCTGATTGAGCAAGGTTCCAAAGTGGCTTTAGAAATTTCTAAATAATAAAGCTTGCCAGAAACTTCTTCACGAGATCTCAACTTTGAGTTTTATTTGAACACGCAAAGAAAACAAAGATTTGGTTTACTAACATTACACACAAGGCGCAATACTGATACACATAGAGGAACAATCTCTCTTTAGTGGCTAACTAATAGAAAAATAAAAGGGTACATTAACTAAACCAGGGTTCACCAATTCCAGTCCTCGAGGTCCGGACTCTTGCAGGTTTGACATGTTTTCGCCTACCAACACACCTTATACTAAAGATCAGAATCGTTATAAGGCGTGTTGATGAGCTGATTATATGAATCGGGTGTGCTAGTGAGCGGAAACATCTAAAACCTGCAGGACTCCGGACCTCGAGGACCGGAATTGGTAAACCCTGAACTAAACCCTAAACTTAATTGCTCAGTCAGTTCCCTCCACTTTACCATTGCATCATCAACTCACCCACTGGAAATGTCTCCCTAAGAGTAACTATGCTATTCAGGGATTAGCTTGCGTTTGCAGCTGCGAAGGTTGGTTTGTTGGCTGCAGTCAAGTTCAACTACCTGCAGCACATTCTGCAGATGCTGCTTCTTCCTGGCCACACCTTGCACGTACATTGATCTCACTTTTTAATCATGATTACTAACAATAATTGGGTCATTTCCATTAGCTTCGGTGCCATTTGTTAACTAACTAACTAACTAACTAACCTAACTGTGGTTAGCAAACTTTTTCTAGCTTAGTTAGCTTTATGTAATGAACACAAAATAACTATAATAATAATAACAATAATTGGGTCATTACTAGTAGCTATTCTGTGCCATTTTAGCTATAAATCGGTTTTGATCCCTTTAACAGTCAAGAATTTATCAATTAATATCAATCAGGGTTTATTATACTGTAAGAAAAACCTACTGGTTCATCTTAACATGTTATGAGGTAACCATTTTTCGAATAGGTTTGTTTAACTAGCCTAAATGTGGTTAGCAAATGTTTGCTAGCTGATGTTAACGTTATACAATGAACACAAAATAACTATATAAAGGCCTCTATGACTGTAAAAGTAAAGAAAATACATACACAACAGATATGATGGTAAGGTTTTTGTTGATTAAAATTTTTTACTTTGTTTACTTTAATTAAGTGCTGTCAAAGTTAATTAGCATTAAATGCTTAATTAATCACAAAAAAATTATCGCATTAATCATGAATTAACGCAGTTTATCCATCCATCCATCCATTTTCTGTACCGTTTGTCCTCACAAGGGTCGCGGGGGTTGCTGGAGCCTATTCCAGCTGGCTTCGGGCAGTAGGCGGGGTACACGCAGTTTAATCGCACTATTAATTTTGACCATAGATTATCCTTTAGCGTGACAGCGGATGGCTACATTTAAGGTAGCACAGGTTGTGTTTGAGCAATGAACATAATTTCATGCATTAAAGTAAAGGATTTAATAAATGTTTGTGTATCACATTTTGAAAATATCGGGCTCATTTTTTTTCCATTTTAAATTATGCAAGTGATTAACTGATTAGAAAAAGAGGAGGATGAGCGTGTGCAGTTGATTAAAAAATGTTGAAGACGTCCTCATAACATTAAATGTCAAAATAATTAACACATAACCAGTGCTTTTCAAATTTGGCGGGAAAAAAATGTAGATAAAAAAGCTTTTTTTAATGAAGCGATTAATCGTGTCTAATCAAAATTCTAAGATGTGATTAATCTGATTAAAATATGTAATCGTTTGACAGCTTTTATATATGTATATATATATATATATATATATATATATTAGTGCCGTCAAAGTTAATTAGCGTTAAATGCTTAATTAATCACAAAAAAAATATCGCAATAAATCGATAAAAAAGCTTTTTTTAATTAAGCGATTAATCGTGATTAATCAAAATTCTAAGATGTGATTAATTTGATTCATTTTTTTTATCGTTTGACAGCTCTTATTTATATATATATATATATATATATATATATATATATATATATATAGTTGTTTTTATTTCCATTTATATTTTATATTTATTTATATTTTATATGGTTCGTAACTCCCTACTCTAAAACCATCCTAAACGCACACACATCCTACCTCGAGTATGTGAATTGGGAAACAGAGTGATGACAGTGGTACTGAAAGCTTGAATCAAATCCTTTTCATCCTGCTTTGCTCGTGATCAGCTCTACTGGGAGGATTGGAGTAGAATTGGCTTGGATTAGTTTAACACGGCCATGTGGCCATCAGCACCAAAGACAAAATCTCTCTGGCTATTTTTAGCTGCTGTGGACGTCTGATGCCAACAGTCATGATTATTTAGGATTAAGGTTCATAAATTGATTTGAAGGCATTTTGGATCAGCAGTGGACTGTTTTCACCTGTAGAATGACATTGCTTTGATGAACAGTGTGCAACTAAACAGACATTGTCGTGTCCTCTTGCATTTTTGTCAAAGCTGCTTTCTTGGTGATTTGTCATTTCCTAATACACATTTTACAGTACAATCGCTGTAAATCCACCTATTGAATATGATATAAAATGTGTCACATGCAATTGACAAATGAGACCTAAATTTACTGTCCAAAGTTGATAAAATACAGATAGAAAAAGGCAATAACTATCCAGAGGCCTAGTTTGCCATTAGGCAAGGCAGGCAATTGCTTGGGGCCCCTTAAAAACAACTACCATGATTAGAAAGGCTGATTTTTTTTTTTGTAAATGATCATGATTAGTAGTAAAGCTTTTATTAAAAAAAAAAAACAACCATGTACAGTAAGGTCTTTTTTTCTTCTTTTTTTTACGACCATTATAGTAAGGCGTCTTTTGTTTTTTAAAGACCATGTATAAAGCTTTTTTTTAAACGACCATGTTTAGTAAGGTGTTTAAGAAATAAACAAAATATGAAAAAACAAAAAAATTACCATAACCAATGACCATGCAAACTAAGGCATTTTTTAAAATTACCATTTATATAGTAAGGCGTCTTTTTTTTCTTTCTTTTTCAAGGAGTAAGGCTGCTTTTTTGTTGTTGTAAATGACATTGCATAGTAAGATGTTTAAAAAGAAGAAGAAGATGTTTAGTAAGTTAAAACAGCCATTAATAGTAAAGCTTTAAAAATGACCATGTAAGGCTTTTTTTTTTAAATGACCATGCGATTAGTAAATTTATTTTTCCTCTTTTCTGACTCACTTAGAAGGATTCTTGCTAAAGTTAAACAAACTAAAACAAAACAAGTCACTTGAATGAAGCACAATTAATGATGATTGTCTATTGAAGATACAGATGTGCAATTTTAAAATGACGTACTACGTATACTACGAATGGCCGCCGGGGCACCTAATCCCTTCTTGCTTGGGTCCCCTGGAGAATGTTGCTACGCCACAGTAAGTATCAGTAGTTTATATAGTAATAATAATAATATCCTCCAACAAAAATATTCTCTTGTGAGGTTGGGACGACTTGACTCAACACTGAGAACAATATTTCCACAGACAATTACGGATTTATTTGATCAATAATTGAGTGAAAAGCCCTAGTAGGCAATACAGGTCACAGGTCACAGCAATGTGTGGAAGTTTGAAGAGCAACAACACACCACCATCTAATGGTTGTCTCTGTTTATGGTAGGTTCATATTTTAAAACCTATTAAATTGTACGATTGCTTTCCCCCCATTTACCTCTGTTGCAATGTTGCCAAAATATTCTCAACCAAAATATAAAGTAATTGCATCACATAAAGTTTCATCTATGCAAATATAAACTTCAGGAAAAAGTTGTCTGAAGCATAATAACAATACTTGGTTAGAGAGAACTTGGGAATATATGTACAAAAAAGAATTGTTACACCAATTTAAGTCTTTGAAGAGAATTGTTAACCAACTTAACTGAATTGCTTCAAGTAGTAACATACTTATAATAAAAAGTTAATCCAATTCATAATTTTTATTTCTTCATTCAATTAAGTTGGCCAACAATTCTGTATTTAGAGTGTATATCCACACCTATTTATTTTCAATGATAAAAAATATTGTCAAATATGATTCGCAAATATTAAAAGATTTCTATACTGCCGTGTTTCTTCATAATGTGTACCTTTTCTGTAACATTGGGTATGCATTGTGCAAGACTTTGGTTAAACTTTTAAACTGGTCTGCTCACTATTCAGTAGTTCTTTTAAATGTATGTTTTCCAGCATTCTTACATTCAATACATTTTCTCAACCGCTTGTCCTCCTTAGAGTTGCAGGTGAGCTGGAGACAATTGTATCTGACTTCAGATGAGAGGTGGCGTACAATGGATTGGCATGTCTGTCATGATTTGTATTTTGTTTGATTTGGTTGGATTTTAGTCGACATGTTATCCAGGTGTCTCTCATTGTCTCGTTCGTTAGTGTGTGTATTCAGTTACCTGCTTTCTTTCGGTCCTTGTTGGTTTATTATCCAGTCATGTCTATGTCATGTCTACTGTACGTCTTGTGTTTTTGCTACTTTGAGTCGAGTTTTGGACTTTTCTTTCACCTTGTTTGTCTTTTTGTTTTATTTTAAATTAGTTTTTTGAGCACCTCTACCTCTACGCCCTACTCCCCAACAACATGCATCCTTACAATATAATTTGAATGTCAGAAGAAGTGTAACAGAGAGTACCAAGAGTACCAGCGTGGTGCTAGTAGTCGTGGGCACCAGGTAGCCCTCAAGGGCCACATAAGTAGTCCATGGGCCTGTGAAAAATAGAGTGATGATGGGACATTGGGATTTTCTGAGAATGCTGTAGAACACTGAAGAGAAAATGTGAACACTGGCAGAGATTTATAAAAATAAAGTGTTGCTTATCTGTACCCTAATTATTGTGAGAAATTATTAACATGATTAGTGTCTTCTCATGAATAATATTATTAATTATTAGGGATGGGCGAATGCCGATACCAGGTATTGGTATCAGGGCCGATACCAGCCTTATTTTAAGATATCGGTACTCATGACAGTGGCCGATACCAGTATCGGCCGCCCTCTTGTGACCGTTTTACAATCAGAAACTAGAAATTAAAGGAATATAAAATTGCCATTAATTTCATTCTTTTTTTCTTTTTAAGGAGAAATTCTATATCGGAATATATAAGTCTTTCTTTAAAATTATCTGTCATTAGAGGGGGAATTTGTCATATCATATGTGGTATCAGTATCGGTGACTACTCAAGAGTTGTCGTATTGGTATCAGTCTGAAGAAAAGTGGTATTGAACATCCTAAATATTATTATTAATGTATGAAGGTAATTTAGTTTTAGAAGTATACCCTATTAAACTGGTACTACTTTGCATTAATCAGTACCCAAAAAGTAGCTCAAAATGTTTAAAAAGGTTAGTTGACCTCTGACCTAGATAAGACCATGCAAGCAAGGGAAACTCCACAAGAACAATTTAATGTCAACAGTATATTCCATGTGCCTTGGCACACAAATATAACCTTGAGAGATTTAGCAATGGTGCTGCTGGAAATTATCCAATTCACTTAATTTGTCTGAAAATTATTATTTATAGATTTCAAATACCGGTACGTCATTTCTCATCTATCTATGCCAGAGACATACAGTGACAGGCAGAACAATTCAATGCTCTTCCATTAGATGGTAGAAGTTACAATAAATCCATGTATTCATTTGAACAACAAAATAATATTTTTCCTGCAAGAATATCATCTTCAGGCCCAGATTTCACAGTGAGTACTGTATGTCAATTTGTGAATAAATTATTAGAAGCTTGTAATTATTTCAATAATTACATTTCTTGTGGCATTTTTGTTTGGTTGTTTTTAGTAATGGATGATGAGTCAAGACATGTCAATCACCCTAGAGGGCAGCAGAAAATAACCGTGTTACAATGGCCTTATAAGCACAACAACAAAAACAAATGAAGAGTCCTTTTTGTTTGTTGTTGTTGTGTTCTGTGACTAAATCCATGTTCTGTTAAATTAAGATGTGAAAACCACTTAATCCAGAATTCCGGGTTGGGCCTGCTAAAAATTAAAATGTGGACACATCACATTCTACTGAACATCATTTGGCCTACTATTCAGTTAATGCAATTTCTGGAGAAATTGCATGTGAATGCTGACTGCTAATAAAAGCTGAATGCTAATCACATAAATAATAATGTGATAATGTGCAGTAAGGATAATGCATAGGGATGAAAATGGGACAAGCATAAATCATTCAAGAGATGCATTTGTTTACACACGAGATCAATATCACTCTGTGTTTTCTTTTGTGTGACAGTGATCCAATCATAGCACAATTCTTGATTCTTAAGCATGACAATATTTCCAGTACCAGACAGTAACATAGTAACAATCAATCAGGAGCATACCTACCCGCCACCTGCACAACTGATGCAACGTCTTGCTTCTCTTCACCGCATGTATATTCCAGCAACGGCAAAAAAGGGCAGTGCTCTAATACGACGTCCTACCACCAGGTAGAGCCATGTTAAACATATGAGCTAATAATGTATCCCCCAAGAAGCAAAGCATAAAAAAGCAGCTGCATGGGTAATAAATACGCAGCACTCCTCAGACAGGTCTGGCTGAGGCGATTCAGAGCATGCCCAGCAGAAAATCCCAGGGTATTAAAACGTCACATGACCACCCATCTCCGCCGCCAGTCACAGAACAAGTACAGAGGAGAAAAGCAATGAGAGGGAGACAGGGAGAAGACAAGAGTGAATGGTAGGCGGGGGTGAGGGGGAGATGTCACAGTGCTGCTCAAATCTCCTTTTGATTACAGTCACCGAGACATAGGAGGCAGGAGCCAATAATACATGAGGACCATACTGATTTCAGCCCCTCCCTGAGTGGAGGCGCCAGCACGGAGGCAAACATGGAGGCAGGGAGACAAAAGGGAAGCCCAGAAGGACAAAAGAAATCCCTTGGATAAGAAAAAGACACCCCCAAATTTTTTTTAAGAATCCATGAAATTGTCTCTTACTGATTTTAATTATTTTTAGTAGGGATGCTCGATACCACTTTTTATTAGACCGATACTCAAATCCTCAGTACTCACCGATACCAAGTGCCAATACCATTAGTATTTACATACATACAATTTCCCCCAATGATGGATCATTTTCAAAATGTTTTAATGTGTATCCCTACTATAACAAATTTCCTTAAAATTGAATTAGATTAATGGCAATGTTTTTCAATTTGCTCATAAAAGTAATTTTGCATAGAGCACACAATAAAATGAATTAAAAAAAATCCATAACTAAAATGAAACAAATAATCCAGCGGCCAGAAAAAAAAGTCCCAATGGTTGTACAACTTCCTTTTAAGGAATACAGTGAAGTGCAAATAATTCAATTCAATACAATAGGGCTTCAAGTAATTTAGTAATAGGGCCCGACCAATTAATCGGCCGCCGAGTATAATCGGCTGATTATTGGCCTTCAAACATCGGCCAAAACAATCGGCCAAATAGCAGATTATTCCCCCTTAAAACGTTATCAGAGAAAACCCAAGTTTCGGACTCTGTGAAATACCCTTAATGGATCGTTTTGCTTGTGTAGCATTAGCAACTAGCAATTGTGTAACGTATGTTATTCTGGTTATTCTGTTGTCCCCCAAGCGTTTTTTAAGCTGTTTAATTGCAACTCAGTACTTCCACTGTATTCTTAAATAAAAAACATGCTTCTTTTTTAAAACATTGTTAGCCTAGCGCTAATGCTAGAAGAGGATATCATTCAAATGCTAACAGGAAGCTAGGATGGACTTCAGGAGTGTTTTTCCTTCAAATAAATTGAGAAGAGTCTAGCTGCAGACCATGGGTTAGTGGAGCTCCACCAGAAACACATGTCCTCCAATTCCGTCTTACTTTTTTTTACTAAGCCTAAACGTAACTATAACACTAAACATAACCATAACATTAACTCAAACTAACGTTAAGTAGTATTATTTGTATTTTTGAGTATATGTTGTTGCTTTAATAACTAAGACGGCTATTGGCGCTTTCGTCACCACCGGAAACACGTGACCCCCATTTGAACACCCTAGTTGTAGCGCAGCGCCACCGGATGGCGAATGTAGCGTAATTGCAGTACATGGTGTCTTATACGCTTCACGTTGGTTTGTCTGAACAATTAAATAAGTGGATGGAATCTGATTTATGTTGTGATGGAAATATTAAAATACAAAAGCGTTAGCCTCCGTGAATTTTGAAGTCAGTTAGATATGCATACCGTATATATTAGGGTTCACCAATTCCGGTCCTTGAGGTCCGAAGTCCTGCAAGTTTTAGATTTTTCCGTCCACTAGCACACCTGATTCATATAATCAACTCATCAGCATGCCTGATAAGGATCCTGATCTTTAGTATCAGGTGTGTTGGTAGGCGGAAACATCTAAAATCTCCGGACCTTGAGGACCGGAATTGGTGAACCCTGGTATATATTGACGTAGTGCTGTACGAGGACACGTCAACAAATTAAGTTCGGGGGGCGTTGACGGATGCTGGTGATAAGACAGTGTCTGATTCTGAGGTTAACCCTTTTACAGACTCGCCGTACAAATCTGCGGTTCAGATGCTGCAGGATTTGCAAGCACCGATTTTAACGGTAAATAGTGGTAATCTCGATGTGGATTGGGATAATGGTGACTGTGATACGACTTTTCGACCACTTCGGTCTACTTTGCAAGCCGCGGCAGACGGTTTGGCAGCTGGCGTAACCGTCTCTGTGAAAAAATTGGAGCGGGACGAATTGTTAAGACAACGTGAATGTGACAGGACTGATGAAATTTCTAATGTATTGGCGAATAGCTATAAAATTGTAGACATTCAGGACAAGTTTGCTGATCTGACTTGTGCTGTTGGGGAGGTTATGGGACTACGTGACCTTAACACGACTGTCAAACTCCCGGAGGCTACTCCTAGAAAAATTGTGACTCGTTCTACAGTGGATTGCAAGCACCCATGTTGACGAAAGTGGATCCGGCTGCCGGAAATTCGGCTGTGTGTGGGGGGGGTTGGTTACGCTCGTTACAGAGAAGTGTGACGGGGCAGATTTTGACGGCTGGAGATATGCGTGCTCTTTTAACGGAGGCGTGTGTTTTATCTCAACTAGATGCGCTGATGGCTAATTCAGGAATGTCATCTTTGGGTGACGGTGAGGCATTGTCACGTGAGGATTATTTAACGCTGTTTGGAGCGCTTGGCGGATTGTTTCCGTTTGATCATATCTGATTTGATGTTTGCTCCAAAAGTTGATGAGGGGTATGCGAAAGAAATTGAATCAAAAACTGACAAACATAAGACTACTGAATTACAATTGGCAGCTATACAATTACAAACTTTGAGAATAAAAAAGGAGACTTTTGCACTCCCGGCGTCTACTGTTGACTCATCGCCTGTGGTTGTTTCTGGGTGTGCTATGTATCAATTGAGATCAGCTATCAGCCGGGACCAGTGTTTCAATTGTGGACGATTTGGACACTGGGCGAATACTTGCCGACATCAACTACGTGGGAGAAGCAGGGGTGGCAGGCGTCTACAGGGCAGACGCGGCTATTACCAGCCAAGGGGACGTGGTTCACGAAATGTTCCTCCACGCCCGACTTCATCCCAGCTGCAGTATCTGCAGGTGCCAAATCAGCGGTTCCTGCCGCCACCTAGCGGACAGTTTCCGCAATGATGGACTCCAGTCAGGTTAAAGGACATTCAACAATTAATGATTTTGTGTCAGTGGGAAATGGTTCCGCAGACAAGGCGGCGGGTTACGGCCCAATATTACAAATGAGCGAAGGTGAATTAGGAAAAGTATTGACAAATGATGGTGAGCGAAGGTGAATTAGAATAAGTAATAACCACAGAAACAATTAAGCTGTGGCAGGAGAAGGCCAGTCAGGAAGTACAGAGGATGTGCGTAGGTATTTGTGGGGTTTGAGAAAGTGGGAGACTTGTTGAGTTAGGTGGGGGCTACCCTGGTGGGTTGTGTATTGTAAGTGAGACTTGGATATTGGGAGATTTTGTTTGATTTTCTTCAATATTCTTAACTGTAAGTTGGTTTTGGGTAAGTTTAGACTGGTGTGATGATGGCGTTGGTATATCAAATAGGAATGGTGAAATGGGTTTTGCGATGTGATGAATGCTAAAAAAAAAAATCCGCTCCCCCTCTGAATGGGAAAAAGAAAAAAAGAGAAAAAAAGGGGGGGGGGGGCTGTGTGTGTGTGTTGGGGATTAGTCATGTGTCCTCGTATTGTGAGTTTTTCTCTTTTCTAGGTAAGAGAAGAATGATAAAACATAAAATAAGTAACAGTTTTTTAAGGATGTTGCTGAGTTCTTGTAGAAATATTAAATTAGTGTTTTGTTTTTGTTATTTTTTTAGTGACTGAAATTGACAGTCTTTTATACTATACTACTTTTGATAAAGACGATAAACTTGTTACCTTTCTCTTTTCAAGGCAAATGAGTCAAGAATAATGATGAAATAATAGCATTTTGTATTGAGCTATATTGAGTTAAAATAATTATCCCTATATCTGTACAGCTGTGGCTGGATTTAGGATAGTTGAATAAGAAGTTGTAAATGTTTTTGAAGTCAACATAATAATTATGATGTTTAATATTTGTTTTTTCTCTGAGTGTGTCATTTCAGAAACTGATGCTTAAGTTCCAAAGCGGATGGGGGTTTGATGACTATCTGCAAACGGGATGCGCCCAGCTCTGCTGATACGTTGTATTTGCAAGTATTTCTAGTGGCTATTTTTAAGGGCTTTCCCTGAAAACAAGTTATGTGATAGTTGAAATATTTTTGAGAAAACAGGAAGTGAACTATCTTGCTATGATCCAACCATCCTCAGTCTGGCATTTTAAATGCATTGTATCAGAAGTGAGCATTTTTTGGTCAGGTGAGCTCCCAGAAGGGCCGATATGTGTCATCAGGTCCACAATTGCAGACAGCAACCTCCAACGTCTGGATGTACGTGACAGGAATCAAAGACCTTCACGCCGCAGCACAGTCATTCTCCTCCTGTGCCTACAGACAATCATAATGCTCAAATTCCTCAATGCCCAATGACTGTGTACACGCCTCATTCCAGTGACTTCTCCCCTATGGCTGTTTTGCATCCAGAGGAAATCTAAATGCCTGCTTTGAACATTGCTGACACGACAACCTTCCTGCCATCTGCTGGAGGACTGGACAAAGACTACTAAAAGATGGAGGTCCGAATGGGGTGTGATCCTTGCTCAAAGAAATGCTACACGAGTGGTATGCAAGGCATTTTTAATGTGTTGGATGGGGAACTGTGATCTATAGCAAGGTATTTCAGGAAATTAAACACGACATATGTGAATTTGAAATGAGGGATTGGGAAAAATTTATTTCAATCTTAGTTCCTCTATTTTATTATTGAGAAGGGCCTACTAAATGTTTGCCTATTTTCTTGGGATAATCAGTTTCTGAATTGGTACAATGGGAATTTAACTAATACGATACGATATACTTTTGTTTTCCCTGTGGGGTACTTTTTCCTGGGCTCCGTCCAGCTGCAGTTAAAGTTAAAGAAGAAGTGCAGCATTAAGTAGAAGACTTCCCAGAAGTCTTCACAGAAGTATATGTTATAAATATATATATTATCTAAGTATATGTTCTATATACATAATATTGAATCATACATCTTATCATACTGAGTTACTGTTATTTAACAAATAACTGCGAGTTTGATGATTAATTTTCGATTATTCTTTTTTTTTCTCACAGCACTGTGATTTATGAATCCCAGAGATATTTTTGTGCTGTGTTTTTACGAGCCCCACTAATCTGTAGAAGAGGTGAGGTTGATTAGCAGTTTGAGAATCATTTTTAGTTTGCTTAAATCTAGGAGTATTGTTTTTTCTGCTTTTGATTATACACCTTTGTTTTACTCGTCGAGAGGGTAGATATTTGTAGGTATTGTGTAATTTTTATCCTGGATTGGATTAATGTGGTTACCTCTATTTTTTTCATGTCCCCAAAGTTTTCACATACTAGTGTTTTAGATTATATCTGCTTGTGCTAATTTTTTGCAGTGTCCTGCAGCTATCTCGTTTGCCTCACAATCTGATTTTGAGAGTTGTGTTATTTACGACGTCTTTTGCGGAAGGCTATAGTCTGATAGTCCTTATTTATGAGCTAACGGAGTCTTGGTGTGTCTTCCCTTTGATGTACCACGCGTGTTTGTAAAGATCTGTAGATCTTTGCCAAAATGAGGGAGAAATGAACAAAAGGTCAGCTCATGTTTAAGAAATTAACCAATGTAGACGAATTAGAAAATTAAAAACAAAATTAAAAACAAAATTAAAAACAAAATTAAAAACAAAATTAAAAACAAAATTAAAAACAAAATTAAAAACAAAATTAAAAACAAAATTAAAAACAAAATTAAAAACAAAATTAAAAAGGTTGTGGGGTATCGGCCTACACTCCAATTGACAGGGTGAGTTTGAATGGGATAATCCACAATCTGAATTTGAAGAAATCTACAGGAAGCAAATCAAGAGCACAGAAAAGTAAGTTTGCAGCAGGAAAGAGGAAAATATCGCCAATGAAGCTAATTATATTATATTATATCTTTTATCTCAGAAAAATAGAATGTTTGGAGCCCAGTGTTTGCAAAAGAGTATATATGATATGAATATATGTGAACTTTTCCCGGGATGTCACGGTTCGGCCGGTCGTGAGGTTCTGGGATGAGATTATATGATATGCTAGTAAAATGATTCCTTTCAGGATGGTGAAAGGAACAGTCATGCAAATTTAGAACAGTAAATGTCGAGGTAAAAAATTACCTACAATTATATGAAATCTATTTGAAAAATAAATATTTACAAGCTCTGTCTGTTGTATTAATGAATGAGCGAATGTCATTCAACTCAATCAAAGGCTGGGCTCTATTTCAATGTCACAAAAATAGATCTGTTCCTGTTCCAACAGTGCAGGACCTACGGATCTTAATCAAATAACATTTACTAATCCCAACTAACAAAAACTATCAGGGTTTTTCCTCCAAATAAAATTTATGTGAGTTTATGAGAAGACTAAATGAACATGTTTTGCTCTCAGGTTGATGACGGAAAGGAGAAGGAGACAACATTCCACAACTGATCTACAAGGCTGCCGGAAACGTCCCAGGCTCAGCTATCTCATCAACTGATGATCATCAATCTCATCACCTCCAACTGGGAAAACAACGTCAGCTGATGACCCAATGTCCGGTTCCGGAGCTGCCGTTTCAGGACATCATTTGACCTTATTGAACGGAGGTCAAAATCAAGTGCCTTTTCTTGGGCAATCATTCCACGAAGAGTCACATTTTCGGGCAGAATAATCCCGGTGACATATCGAAGGTCTCGGCAGTCTACCCGAGACCTTAAAGAAGAAAAAACTATTGCGACACTCTTTCCACTCAACAAAGAACTTCATCACAAGATGGCTGAGAGAAGAGAAAACATCTTCAAACGCTGTCACATCATGACACTTCTTTCCATGTTAATCTGATTTGGTATTTTCTTTTAAAAACAATGTCTAAAGGTGTTGAACTCTGAAGAGTTCAAATGAGGGAATGTTAGATTATTAACATTGTTTTTCTGTTTCAATTTATATTTTTCAAAGTGTTTTTGATATTAGTTAGAGATGTTACAACTGTTCCCCATATGTTAGTTAATCTGTAGTCTTTTGTTCTTATCCTAAGTAAGTAAGGTTTCTGAGTCCATTCATCTCAGAGTTGTAGGGAACTGCATATCAAAGGGCGTTCATAAATATCCCTGGAGCCGGGTTTACCCCCAACTGAATGTAAGATAACCTAATTGTATTTCACTCTGCTGACAGGAAGAATGGGGGGTCTAGACTCGAGGACTCTTGTCTTTTCAGAATGAATGGGGGGATGCGACATATGGTGCTTGGGAGGGAACTGTTTTTGTATAAATGAGTGAGTGTATTTTGAGAATGTTACACTTTTGGACCAGAGCTGTTTGAGCCAGGTCCTAAGATGTCTTTCAGACTCTGAAATAAAGCTGGCAAACTTCTCCACGAGACTTCAACTTTGAGTTTTATTTGAACACGCAGAAATCAAAGAAATGATTTCCAACAGCCTGTACCAGCCGACTTTGGGCAAACTGCACCCGTAACTAGTCGCCCGTCAGTTGCAGGCCACATACTGTAACGAACAATCAGACTTAGATTCACACCCTGCCAGCATCCGAAGTCAGGCAAATGTCTATTTTTCCAACATCAGTGACTTATGTCTGTTTCCTGTTTGTATTTCAGAAGCGTCTCAGCACATCCAACCTGTGCTAATCAGCATAAAGATGCCCCCTGTGCATCCACAGAAGAGCCAAAGTCTGGAACAAGAGACTCCACCGCCCCCATATGTCAAAGAGGAACTGGAAGAAGTCTGGAAAAGTCCAATATTAAATCACTGTCAAAAATCAGAAGAGATGAAAGCCTCTTTGGCAAATGAAGAGGCTAAAGAGAAACCACTTTCATCGACAATGCAGCAAAGACAAAGTGTTGCAACAGACAAGCCGTTTCTCCTACTTCCAGTTTATGTGAGCAAGCTAAATGTGAAGCTAATGAAGAAGGCTGCGGAAACTCTGATTCGTTTTTTCACTTGGATGTAGCGAGTGTCAAACCAGCAACTAACATTAGTCAGCCTGCACTTGAAAATACTGACAACTTCAAGAATAGCAGGAATCAGACTATTGATCAGCCATTTTCGGACTCATGGCAATCTAGTGATCCTGAAACTCATCTTGGCTCTCATAATCAGGTCAAGTTTTACAAGTGCACAGACTGTGGCAAAATATTCAAATACAACCACAATTTGCAGAGGCACATGTCGTGTCACACAGGAGAGAAACCATTTGGCTGTATCGAATGTGGCAGAAAATTTAATCAAAAGGAAAGTTTAGACAGACACAATAGAGTACATACAGGAGAGAAACCTTTTAATAAAATGTTTTGTGGTAAAAACTTCACTCGGAGGGGATCTTTAACTTCACACATGAGATTTCATACAGGTGAGAAGCATTTTGCCTGCTCCATATGCAAGAAAAGTTATAATAACAGAGGGACACTGGTAAAGCACATGAGAGCACATGACAATTACACGAGATAAAACAAACAATCAGTTGGAAAATTATTGATCTTGGGCTTTATTGATAATTATTTCAACAATGTCAAGTCATCTGTATATTTTGAAATTGTGAAAGGGTCATTCCATGCCAAATCACCCAAAAAAATATGAAAATTATAACCAAACAGATTTTGATTTGAATGATACTTGCTGTACTTATTGAAAGTGATTTCACAACACTAACTCTCAAATTTTGGGTTAATCGGACCAGAGGTTTGGGAGCTACGGCCTGCCAAATTTGGATATTTTGGCAAAAACATCTAAAACCCAGGAATCCGGCTCCCGAGGACCAAGCGTGAGGAAGCCTGTTCTAAATTGTACTGTTCTAAACTGTAAAAGGAAAATTGGTACTGCATGAAATCCTTAACTGAATTGAAAATCAATTTGAATCGTGAATCCAACCAAATCGGGCCCCTTCTGAATCAATTTGAATCAAATCAATTTTGGAAATCTGAATTAATACCCAGTCCTATCAACAAGCACAGCAAAATCTGCTTGGTTAAACCCACTTAACAACTATAGCTACTGCGTACACAAGTGAGGTCGGCAGGTATCAAAACACAGATGCAGAATGTAATGTTTATTCGGATAAGATAAACAATATGTGGACACTCAAGTGAAAAACTAGGCACAAAAATATACTTTGTCTAATTCATAGGAATCCATAACACAATTCTGATACTCGTTGCCTTTTGTTTCTCCATTCGTAACGCTGGACGGATTTTTCTTTAGCCTTCTCATTTACCGATCCAGGATAGCCCATTTCAAGATGAGGAACAAGTCAGGGTGGTTGTCGATCGTGCTTTGGAACACCTGAATAAGACCGCAAAACAATATGACTCAGCGGATTTTATAATGCACAAACTTGATTTATTATTTCTTTAAATCCTCTCCAAATAACAAATATATAGTCAGAAGTACTTACTGGCAATAAAGTGACCCTCACAAACCCGTCCGCATCAGTCGGAATCCAGGCTTTGATCGTCAAGTTATAGTTATATAAAAATATTAACACTTATTTTGCATACAAAGATACAGAAATATGTAATATTTTGGTTATTTTATTTTGTTAGGGAAATGTCATATTCACAAAAGCCAAATTTTGTTCAAGCTTACGGTATTTTTTTTAATTAATGTTGGTTAACTCTAACTGAACTCTTAAATTTATAAACAAGAAGAAAGGTAAAAATAATTTTTATATATTTTTTTTACATATTGGCCCTAGTCTGTGAATATTTTTTCTACTGTATATCTATTTACTTAAACGTTACTATAGTATATAAATCTGTATTTTTGTCTTTTTTTTTTTTTAAAGGACTCTGTGTGTGGATCTGTTTTGCTTCAATGCTGGTCCTGACCGGTAGATGGCGTTAAGCACCCGAATAAATTATTGTTACAACCAGTGGCGTTAGAAGAAGAGACAGAGCGGATACAAAACACCAGAAAACGGGCATCAACTCTTCGACTGGCGATCACCTTAAAATGCCTTCTGTTCAATTATTAAGAGCATTTGTCAGTGAGAGGCTGTCCGTTGCTGTTGATGAGATTATGATGATATTTGAGAAAACAATAGCCGAATACGAGGACGAGCTCAAGCATCATCGCAGGCTGCTGGGAGCTAGTCAGCTATCCAGCAAGACGATCGATGACCGCGGATCAGGTCTGATTGTTAAATTCATTGCTCAGTGCTTTATATTGTTTTGCCGTCGTCTGTCTAGTGCAGGGGTGGGCAAACTTTTTGACTTGCGGGCCACAATGGGTGTGAGGACCAGGAGCATTTGGACCTCATAGCACAGTAAACACACAGATAAATGTACAACCCGATTTACTTATAGTGTGCACTAAGGACTGCGTTTTTCAAATGTGCAAAATCCACTTATTTAAAACAGCTTTTCCAATAGCTTCATTTTTATTGTTTTAGCTCAACTTTTGCTGTGTTTTTATGCTTTGTAAGGTGACCTTGGGTGTTCTGAAAGGTGCTGTTTTTAAATGAAATGTATTATTATTATTATGATTATTATAAAATAGCCCTAATCCAGGTAGTACGTTTGCCTCAATGAATATGCATTTACACACTATTTGGCAAAGTGGGAGGAGAAATGTAAATAGATTATAATAGCACATACACTGTGATCTGTCAAACCTGGTGATTGCATCTATTTTTAATAGATTTCAATTCAAGGCGTAAAGTTAAAAAAATCAAGATTTATTGAAAAAAGATGATCACTTTCAACATTCAAAACATATTATTACCCAACGAAATACTCAATGTCAATCATTTCTGCTCCACTGCTGTGCATAAAGGCACACTCAATTAAAAGACGCACTTTCAAACTTTTTTTTCATAACAGAACATAAGTAGAAAAACTCACAAATTTTAGTGGGAACAGTGTTGTTGGTCTCCCTTTTTTGCCAGTACATCAAAGTCTGGAGTTAGTTTTGTTGTGGCAATTCTCAGGATAGATCTGAGGTGTTGGTCAGTTAACTTGGATCTGTGACGGCCTTTATTGATGTTCATGATGCTGAACGTCTGCTCACACACGTAGGTCGAGCCAAACAACACCAGCATCTTCTGTGCCGTCCTCCGGAGGTTTGGAAACACGGCTTCGTTCAGTGAGGCATAAAAGTCATTCAGTTTAAGAGACTTGAACTTCTCCTTTGAAGCAGAGTCGGACTGAAGATCGATCAGTTCCAACTGCAGCTCCGGCGGTGCTATTTCAGGCTCTTGTGACAGGGGACAGGACACCAGCTGAAGTGATGAGGCAATTTGTTTAAAATCAGAGAAGCGACGGCAGAATTCTCTGTGCAGGTCGTCCAGTGATTTGCAGTATTTATTCGTGTTTTGGATGGTCCCTTTCTGCACGCTAGTGTGGGGAAATGAGCGAAATATTTGTTTGACGTTTGTCTGGAGAATAAAATCAGCTTGGATTTGAAGGCGCTCACATTTGTGTACATGTTGTGCACAAACTGATCTTTCCCCTGTAGCTTCACGTTCAGCTCATTCAGGTGTGAAAATATGTCCACAGCAAACGCAAAGTCACAAAGCCAGTTCACGTCACTCAACTCGGAATATTCTTCGGATTTTCCCATTAACTCCAAAAATGAGCTAATCTCCTCTTTGAGCTCCCACACTCGTTGTAACACTCTTCCCAAACTTAACCAGCGGACACGAGAGTGGTAAAGTAGGTCCTGGTGACCCGCATCGGTTTCCTCCAACAGTGTAACGAACTGACGATGATTAAGTCCCCTCGCTCGTATGAAGTTAACAAGTTTTACAACTGGATCGACAACGTGATTAAGCTGCAACACAGACTTACACAGAGACTCCTGGTGAATGATGCAGTGAAGGAAAATAACGTCCTGCTCAGGGTTTTGCTCCTTCACTTTATCCTGGATCCTTTTCAGCAGTCCGACGTTTTTTCCTGTTAAATTTGGCGATCCATCCGTGGTGACATTGGAAAGTTTACTCCAAGGAAGCTGCATCCTCTCAATGACAGCGGACACATGTGCATACAAGTCCTCTCCTCGCGTTTTCCCCTTCAGCGACTCTATGCTCAAAAGCTCCTCGGTTATCTCAAAACTGTCGTTTATCCCTCGGATGAAAATTAGGAGCTGAGCAGTGTCTTTTATGTCGTTACTTTCATCAAGTGCCAGTGAATATAACGTAAAGGTCCCCGCCTTTTTATTTAACGTGCTCACTATATCTTCATCAATCAGTTCCACACGGCGAGTCACTGTCCTGCGTGATAAACAGATTTTTTCAAACTTGCCTTTGGTCTCCGGACACAAGAGACTAGCTGTCTCTACCATGCATTCTTTCAAAAACTCGCCTTCGGAGAAAGGCTTGCTAGCCTTCGCCAATTTGAACTCCAGCAAAAAACCTGCCCTGGTACTTGACTCCTGAATTGAAGTTTGTCGGTGAAAAAAATTCTGCTGAGCCTGTAAATTAGCCGCCAACCTCTGTGCAGTAGCCTCCCGTTCTTGTGTTGACTGCTTGCTAGCATAATTTGCATGTTTCGTGGCAAAGTGACAGCTGATATTGTACTCTTTAAAAACCGCAACGGCTTCTTGGCATATCAGACTACAGCCGTTGATCGGACTTCAGTGAAAAAATATCGTGTTGTCCACTTTTTATTAAACACTCGGCCCTCACCGTCCACTTTCCTTTTCTTTGGTCCGCTCATTTCTACAGACGGGGTCAGATGGTCACTCACAGCAGTCCTTCACTTTACGTGAGACCGCGCCAGCGATTTTATTTTCTGCGCCCTCGTAATTAAAGAAGCGAAATAACGCCATAATATGTGTGTGTTAAGAGTGGCAACTTAATCGCTGTCCTTGGTACCCGCGGTAAAGCACTATTAGGGACGTGAAGGGAATTTTTTTTTTTGCATATTTTCCTCAGGCCCACCCACAATAAAAATCCTGGCGCCACCTATTGGTGAAACGCGGGCATTGCAGGGACACAATTAAATTAATGATTTTGAATTTTTTCTAGCCTTATTGGATAAGTTTGGCGGGCCGGATTGAAAAGCATAACGGGCCGTATTTGGCCCGCGGGCCGTGGTTTGCCCATGTCTGGTCTAGTGAGTATTTGTAACACGAAAAAGATCCAGTGTTGTTGTTGTTTTCATTTGCTGAAACAGAAACACACGTCCACTAGTTCCATCAATGTAGTTTAAATTGGACAGATTTTAGCACATCCAGACGTTGGAATTCTCGCAGTCGGCGTGATGTCACGATGGCGTCATCCCACGTAGCAACGTGTCGGCCATTTTAAAAAGGGGGCACGCACAGGTAAACATTGTTAGACAAACGTTGCCCGAAATTAATATATTTCAGCTGTGTTTTGCATCTTTTTTCATTAAAATCGTTCAGCATGACTTATAATTATCACGAGTCACTGCCAGACACTTTATTGCGTGTGTAAAACCACCTCCACCATGTGACTCTCTCACCTGGTGTGTTTGAAACTTAAAAGGTTGTCAAAAGCAAGAAAATGGTATTGTCGAGACTGCCGTAAAACAAAGTGAGCTTGTCTGCATTTTTTGCTTACATAGCATGTAAATATTGTTTATGGTGTTTGCACAGTTTTTTTTATTTACTTGTGTTCTACCTCATCTTTGTGCAATAAAATTTATACTTACTTTATATCATGTTTCATGTTCCATTGCAAATAATAGGAGAAAATAAATAGCTAATAAAACAAATGAGGTACCATTTACTGTCATAAGACTTTATTCATGTAAATAAAAAAACGAAAAACAACAACAAGTCAGAGCACATCTGCTGCAACAATCAAAAGACAGATTCCAAACTATAGAAATAAATTTGAAATGGAAGCGCCTTTTGAGTACATCAGTAGAAAAGAGAACAGTTAAAAATCTACAGATTAAAGGAGATTTTGACTATTAAACTAATGCAAATATTAAGAAAAAAATGCTGTGCGGTTACAATGGTCAACCTGTAATGACCAAAAATCAAATACGATGAATGCATCACAATGATTTGTAAGATGATCTCAATTTACTGTTCATCATACACAATGCAGGGGCCTGATGTTGCTCAAAATGGCACACACTTGCACAATCTTATCACAATTCGATAAAGTACATCCCAACGCTTCATCTTTCAAACTCTGCACACATCGGATTGACAGTGTACCTTTCAGAACACTAAATCTATTTTATATAACGCGTTCGACATGCATCCTCACGGAGGAAATTTTCCTTGATATCTCTACTTCTCTGGCAGGTAGCTGTTTCTTACCCCTCGTAAAAGCTGGAGTCAAAAGTTCACAGCTACAACGAGTAGCAAAGTCCCCATGAAGGGTATAAACCCCCTTTCAGCAAGTATCTGGTCACCAGGCATGTGATACTTGGAATCAAAACCAGACTCAAACTGCACATCAGAAGCCCTCCCACCCCAACAACTAGACAAAAATGTGACATTTCCCAATGGATTGCAAGCAACAAATACTTTAACAGTACAATGTTTTTTGTAGCTGCTGTAGCACTGAGCTCTGGCTAGCAGGTTCTTTGGCAATTCGATGAAGATCTCAAAACAGTCAAACAATTGTGGTTAGTCTAGGAAATTTGGCACGGAAAACAGGAGGGTTGATTTGATGACTATTTTCCCTGTCAGGCAATTTAATCATGAACCCAAGGTTCTGTTTCATTTAGAGTTGAAGACGTGCAGGCTTTGAGAGATGCTCTTTGTCGGCAATTCATCTGCCAGGAACTGTAATGCATTAAGAATGAAAATAAAATAACTTCAAGATCCTGTATCCTGTCATGCATGATATAGTAATCATATACCTGTTTGAGATCTCCGTGATCACCATGATGCTCTCTCATATCGTGCCACCTTACACCCAGAGCCAGGACTATTTATTTTCTTTCTTTGGGAAGATGGAGGGTGCATAATCTGGGTGGTTCTCCATGTTGACCTTAGAACCTAGAAAGAAGTGAATTTTTTAAATTGGGAACCACAAGAATGACTTTCAATACCACATGGAATATGTATTGTGTGAATCTCAGCACTGAGGACTATTCGATACGCATTTCGATGCACTGCCAGCGATACGATACTTTAACGATACATGGAATTTTCTGGCGATACGATGCGATACGATTCACCGTCTTCACGACGCGATACGATGCGATAATCATTTAGTTCAAATCAATGCGATCCGATCCGATATGATGCAATTTGTTGCGATACGATGCAATTCAACATGATGCAAATAAGCAAAGGGGAAAATGAAAAAAAAATGAAATTCAGTATCGTACTACAAAAATGATTTGGCTTTATTCTTCATCGGCAGTAGATTTAACAAAAGAGCTGTTTTTGCCATCTTAAAAACACTCAATGAGTAACTTAAAGTGACACTTACAATAGTGCAATCAATGTTTGTTCATATTCCTGTCTGCAAAACATACTGCTTATATGAACTCACTGTGATTGTAGGCTAATACAGTATTAAGGAGCAGAAAGTGCAAAACAACTTATACCCTTTCACAATTGGATTTTGTGCAAATAAAATGTAAACAATTTGGCATCTGAAACTCACAGCTGCTGCTGTAGTGTAAACACAGACTACTCTCACTGAGTGTCTCATTACGAAATGTTCATAAGAATTAAAAAGAAAAGAACATGAAAACATCTTTCTGCAAATACCACTCACTGTCAACACCTCACTTTGTGATGCATTTCATATGGTGCTGCTTCAGGTTTTTTTTTCAGGAAGATTAGTTGGTCTACATGTTAAGGAGAAAGCCGACTGCGCTCTGCTGTTATAATGTCACCTGCTGTGCTGAACACTCGTTCAGAGGGGACACTTGTTGCAGGGATGGACAAATAGCTCCTTGCCAATTTTGAAAGGAGTGGAAGATCCACTTGTTCTTTCCACCACTGCAAGACATCACCATTGACATCTATCCCATCCCTCCCCCTGTATTTTGTTATTTCCTCCTTAGCTTTCTCCCTTATGGTCTTCTCTGGTACTGTAGGAACGAGGAAACCTCCAAGCAACTGGTCCATGACTGACTTTTTCTTGGGAGGCTCTGGCTCATCATCTAGGGTAGACAAGGCAAAGCAAGACAGGACAAAAGAGACACGAGTCACAGCAATATGTCTACAATAATATCACAAACACAAACAACAACAAAAAATAGACAGTATAATGCACATCCCCCTCTGGGTGCAGATACATTAACAGAAATGATAAACAATAGCACAGTCTCATAACTCACTTTGTAGTGCTTAAAAAAAAGTCACATATAGCTGCATGAACCTGTTCTTTTGTTTACAATAATATCAGCATATTAAATTAGTTATTAGTTAAACTACCATATGACTACAATACAATATCATCATCACACCTATTTTCAAATCAATGCACTATTATAGATAACAAAACCAAGTCCCACAACAAACCTCTCTCATCTTCCTCCGTCTCCACATCATTTTCATTGTCTTCCTCCTCTTCCTCCCTGTGGCCTCTCCCATCTTCTTTTGCTTGAGCTGCCTGGCTCTCATCATCTAGCATACCATCAGCCCTTGCCTGACAATCAGCAGAGCAGAGAGCTCATCATCATCATCTAGAAAAGCCAACTTGGACAAGTGTTGAAAACTAGCATAAGTAATTTATTTTCCATGTGAAATAAATAAATACATATACTGTAACCTAATTAGAACTAAAACAGAAAACCCTTAAGTGAGACAGAAAATAATAAGAGTAAAACTAACTGCTGCTAATATTGTATTTCTTACCATATCCTCCACTTGGTCTGCTATCCTCAGGAATATCACGTCCTTTACAGTGTTGTCAGCATCCATGAAGTGGAGGTCTTTGAAGCGGAGGTCAAGGGCTGAGGCATTGTCGAGGAAATCTGGGATGTAGTTGTAACGGGACTCAAAGTCCTGCCTGAAATTGTCTTTCATCTTGCCAATGACTGCTAGATCGCTGTGGTTTTCTCCAAATTCTGACCGTAGTGGGGAAACAATGGAGAGAGTCTGGGTCTTTTCCTCACTGAGGAGCTTGGTTGCCAATTTCAGGGGGGACATCAGTTTCACAATTTCTGGGATAAGTTTCATCTCATCATCTGAGAGGGCAGGCAGTGGTTCTCCCCTTGGCTTGATTTTCCTTAAATACTGCCGCCACAGCATCCTTCTGTTCCCAAAAACGCTCCAACATCTCAAGGGAACTATTCCACCTTGTGGAAACATCATGGATTAGCTTGTGGTGTGCCAGACCCAAGCTGTGCTGCTGATCACGGAGAGCATCAGAAGCTTTAGTACTTTTATGAAACATTTTTATGACTCTCCTTATTTTCACCAGGATAGGTTTCACCTGGTCTACTTTAAATGTTTTTTGCGAGGACAAATTCAGTGTGTGTGCTAGGCACCGCACATGTGGCTTCATTTCTGCAGCAGACCCAGCCAGGATCATGTTTGTTGTATTATCCGTGACTAACGCTGGCTTCTTGTCACCAATCTTCCACTCGCGGGTAACGTCACGCAGTAACTCTGCAAGATTTGTTCCGGTGTGGGACTCCCGGAAAGCTCTGGTCTGGAGAACGAAGTTTTGCATTTCCCACTCCATGTCAATGTGGTGTGCCGTCACTGTTATATACGAGTCAGTGGCGCAAGACGTCCACCCATCCACTGTAAGTGCGACTCTTTGTGCACTGTTCAGCGACACAACAATCTCACTTCTCACTTTGTTGTACAGATCGGAAATATGTTTGTCAGTGAAGACAGACCTGTCTGGTATTTTATACCTGGGTTCCAAAACGTGCACGAGCTGTCTGAAGCCCTCATTTTCCACCACACTATAAGGCTGCATGTCTTTACATATGCAGTAAGCAATGGCTTTAGTTATAGCCATTGCACGGTCAGAGAGAGGACCCCCAAAATAAAAAGCGAAATTTTTCTGATCCTGACCTAATTTGCTCAGTCCTTCTCCGGTGTCCGACGAGGAACTAGAACTAGACAGGGAGGCGGCGGTACACTTGTTAGCGATGTAGTGTATCCTTTTTAAGTGGGTCTGCATGTTTGTCGTGCTGCCGTTGTACGGCTTCTTCACGCGGCATTCTTTGCAAATGACGGACGTTTTGTCAAGCTTTCCGTCTTTTTTTTGCGAATCCGTAGTGTTTCCAAACATATGATTTAAACGTTGCGGGTGCATTACATATATAATCCTCCTCGCTGCTGCTCGCTCGGACGTCCATGATGTTTTACTAGTGTACTGTGGGTGCCTAACGGCTTCCGTATGGTGCATTCACTGCGCCCTGGGATTTTGGGGAACAGCAGATGGGATGAAGTTTACAATGAATAAAACGGCACTTGTATCGAAATTTACCGATGCACGCCAACGCATCAAGATGGATCTAGATTTCACACGTCAATTACATCGATACCCAGTGAATAAGCCGACGCACTCGCATCGTGCATGTGCGCATCAATGCATCCATTAATATCGATTATTTTCCACACCCCTAGTGTGGAAGTGAGCAAACTGGTAGTATATACGGCAATTTGCCTCAAAGCGTTATGTTGCCGTGAATCGCGGTAGAACAAAGTGGGGTGTTACGAGGCAGGAACCACGCAGTGCATGACTCGCGTCACGGCAAAATAACCTATTCCCGCCAGGCCAATAATATATCGCTCTGGCGATTGACCAATCAGAGCAGTTCACGGCAAAATAACACTAACAAGAGAGTTGCCGGTTACGGTAATAATAACCACTGCCTAGTCTATTGAATCCTAGCAGCTGATTAGGGCAAAAAATCTATTCAACTTTTACTCACCAGTAATAAAATGTTGGCTGCAAACGTAAGTGTGCCTGGATTTAGATTCCCACAGGCAAAAATCTTCCACGGTACCGCCTGCTCTCACTGTTCCTCGATTGATTGCTTTCAGCCATTTGTGTCATTTTCTTCTCACGAGGTAGAATGAAGAACTGCAGATGCAGCTCCGAATTCTTCCTTGTCTTACAAACCGCAACGCAGCAACTTTTAGTCATTCCGACGGACAACACATCGCAAATAAGAACGAAGTTTGACGCGTTTGTAATCCAATGCACGACAGAGCAACTGCTGGTGTTATGCCCCCTTTTCAATATGGCGACGCGTTACTGTGGTTGGTGACGTCATAATTGCCTGGATGTCCAACTGTGAGAATCGCTCGTTTTTGTAATATTTTTCTACATTCAATAAATAAAACAAAACAAAAAACTTGTAGAGAAAAACAAAACAAAAAACAGCTCCATTGTGATGGATTCACTGCCCTGAGAATGAAGTGACCTGGATGAATGAAAATATTCACAGCCTATTAATAAAACACCAAACTATTATATCTTTGACATATGTAAATAGTATAATTGCAGCATATTTAGCACTAAAAAAACAAAAAACTTAACTAATAAGCATGAATCACCGAGTGAATGTTTGCAAGAATCTTGACAATGGAAATATGTGAACTAAAACAATGTAGCAACTTCGCGACCATGCAGGGACATAAACGTGCACATTTGTGCTATTCACATAAGCTTGTAAATGTGTATAATATATATATATATTTATATATATATATATATATATATATATATATATATATTATTTTCTTTCGGCGACATGGCAGTCGCCAGTGCTGGCTTTCTCTACTGTCCTGTTATAGAAGATAACTATTTAACACATATTAACATACCAAGTTAATACTGTATTGTGGACCCCTGTATTTTCTTTGACAAAGGACTTTTCACGTCTTGTACATGAAGCAATATCGAAGTGACCTTGACTGATAAGCCTGCTCGGGACAGACTGCTTGCTTTCCTGTCTAGCTGACCCTCTTTTTCTTCTCCCAAAACCTAACCAGGCTGCATAAAAATCTTCCCATGATAATTTACTGCGCACACTCTCTCAGATCATTTCTTGTAGACTGCTCTGTAAGACTAGTTTATATTTGAAGCTTCAAAAAGAAAAGAAACCCAAAAGACAAATTGTTTTCCAAACAGTTTCATTCATCTCGCCTTACTGCTGAAAATTCCACAACACTCCCCAAAATATGTTACCCTCACAGTTTTTTGTTGCATTTTTAAAACATAATTGTTTTGGCAAACTCAAAATTAGTTACTTGTAGTCTTTGAAGCAGAGAAATCAATAAAATCAATTCATGGTGCTTTACACTATGTTTCAATGTATTTGTACATGTTAGACTTACAGTATAGTAGGACTCGAAAGTATATTTGTATTAAAGTTAATTTTGCAAATGATTATTGGCCTACTTATTGGTTATCGACATCTGCACTTTGTAAATTATTGGGTTATCGGTATCAGTTGAAAATAGCATTATCGTGCATCCCTAATAAATAATAATACTAATTGATAGGGTATCATTAATGGCATGTCAATACCACTTATCCTGTTGTTCAGGATTCACAGGGTGCTGGAGCCTGTACCAGCCGACTTTGGGCAAACTGCACCCGTAACTAGTCGCCCGTCAGTTGCAGGCCACATACTGTAACGAACAATCAGACTTAGATTCACACCCTGCCAGCATCCGAAGTCAGGTAAATGTCTATTGTTCCAACATCAGTGACTTATGTCTGTTTCCTGTTTGTATTTCAGAAGCGTCTCAGCACATCCAACCTGTGCTAATCAGCATAAAGATGCCCCCTGTGCATCCAGAGAAGAGCCAAAGTCTGGAACAAGAGACTCCACCGCCCCCATATGTCAAAGAGGAACTGGAAGAAGTCTGGAAAAGTCCAATATTAAATCACTGTCAAAAATCAGAAGAGATGAAAGCCTCTTTGGCAAATGAAGAGGCTAAAGAGAAACCACTTTCATCGACAATGCAGCAAAGACAAAGTGTTGCACACAGACAAGCCGTTTCTCCTACTTCCAGTTTATGTGAGCAAGCTAAATGTGAAGCTAATGAAGAAGGCTGCGGAAACTCTGATTCGTTTTTTCACTTGGATGTAGCGAGTGTCAAACCAGCAACTAACATTAGTCAGGCTGCTCTTGAAAATACGGGCAAGTTCAAGAATAGCAGGAATCAGACTATTGATCAGCCATTTTCGGACTCATGGCAATCCAGTGATCCTGAAACTCATCTTGGCTCTCATAATCAGGTCAAGTTTTACAAGTGCACAGACTGTGGCAAAATATTCAAATACAACCACAATTTGCAGAGGCACATGTCGTGTCACACAGGAGAGAAACCATTTGGCTGTATCGAATGTGGCAGAAAATTTAATCAAAAGGCAAGTTTGGACAGACACAAAAGAGTACATACAGGAGAGAAACCTTTTAATTGCATGTTTTGTGGTAAAAACTTCACTCGTAGGGGATCTTTAACTTCACACATGAGATTTCATACAGGTGAGAAGCCTTTCGCCTGCTCCATATGCAAGAAAAGTTATAATAACAGAGGGACACTGGTAAAGCACATGAGAGCACATGACAATTACACGAGATAAAACAAACAATCAGTTGGAAAATTATTGATCTTGGGCTTTATTGATGATTATTTCAACAATGTCAAGTCATCTGTATATTTTGAAATTGTGAAAGGGTCATTCCATGCCAAATCACCCAAAAAAATATGAAAATTATAACCAAACAGATTTTGATTTGAATGATACTTGCTGTACTTATTGAAAGTGATTTCACAACACTAACTCTCAAATTTTGGGTTAATCGGACCAGAGGTTTGGGAGCTACGGCCTGCCAAATTTGGATATTTTGGCAAAAACATCTAAAACCCAGGAATCCGGCTCCCGAGGACCAAGCGTGAGGAAGCCTGTTCTAAATTGTACTGTTCTAAACTGTAAAAGGAAAATTGGTACTGCTTGAAATCCTTAACTGAATTGAAAATCAATTTGAATCGTGAATCGAACCAAATCGGGGCCCTTCTGAATCGATTTGAATCAAATACATTTTGGAAATCTGAATTAATACCCAGTCCTATCAACAAGCACAACAAAATCTGCTTGGTTAAACCCACTTGGGTGATTTGGAAATTATTGCACCCTTAGAAATAGTTTAATAATAGTAATAGCAATGAAATCAGAATTAATTGTCAATCAAGTGTCGTTTGCTTGTTCAATGAAATGTTAAAGAATAGATGAAAGCAACATGTTCATAGAGAAATGAAAATGTCTTTGTAAACAGCTTATTGTTGTAAAGACCAACCTTTTGTATTGATTTAGAGAAAAATATATTTTGTGTGATATTAAAAGTGCCTAGCGATTGGCTGGCAACCAGTTCAGGGTGTACCCCGCCTACTGCCCGAAGCCAGCTGGGATAGGCTCCAGCGCCCCCCGCAACCCTTATGAGGAAAAGCGGTTAAGAAAATGGATGGATGGATGATATTAAAAGTAAACAACAATTAAAATGTGACGTGACGGTGAATGTGACAGTTTGATGAGCATATAAGAGAAGATCAAAAAGTTTGAACTTTGAAAATGGAAAATAACTAAATTATAGCCCCCAAACATTTTGTAGTTTGGTAAATGAATTGGGCCAAAGGAAAGTTAAATAGTCTCCTGTAGTGGTAACCCGAGAGGATGGATCATTATGTTTTGATGTGGAAAATGGTGTTTAGTTTTCAGGAAGATTTGTTTCGAACAAGGCCTTGTGCCTACTGATTGTAATCTAAAATCAATCTTATTCCAAAGAGTCAGATCTCAGACTCTTGAAGCCCAATTAATTACAGAGGAATAGGCCACCTCAGTTCAGTATAGACACTGAAACCAATATCTTGGTTTGGTTTAGACAAACACCCCTCACAAGGGATACAATCGTTATCTGCTTGCTCAGCACATAGAGAGCCCTGGAGTTGTTATAACGTTAAGGCTTATTGCGATCTTGGTCACAATACCTACACAAAACTTCATGATTCATGCGTTTGTCTGGTGTGGGATTATGGTGCTGGGTGTTGTTTTTATCTTCTCTGTATTATGATTTGAGGAGACAATTATTCTGTACACTGCCAGATGTAGCTGTATTTTTGTTTGTAATGTCAGTGGAAGAAAGACTCAAGGATCTGGTGTGTAAGGTGTAAGCCATTTTATGTGGCTCAGTTTCTGTTATCGGCGTGGATACAATGTAGGGACCCACAATGGTTGAATGATAGAAACCGACAAATAATCATCATTCAAACTTAACAGAAAATTTGCAATAAAAATTCCAGTATTGTACTTCTGTGAACTTATAGTATTTTATTCAATGAGCAAATTAAATTAATCTGGACTCCATGTTTCACAGTAGTGTCATAGACCTTGAGAACCTCGAGACAGGGGTGTCAAACAAATTTTTTTGTGGGTCACAAGTTATCATTAGCTAATGGAGGATAGGTGAAGAAGAAAAAAGAAATCTGCAAATAAGTGAATTTAAGAATTCCATATTGTGAATATGCATTTGATCATGTACAGTATTAAATTATTATACAGTAAATATGGAAAGTTGGCACTGTTGAGACGCCATGTCTTTGTGATATAAAAAAGTGAAACCAATACAAATCAATTCAAATCTTTTTCACCAAAATGCGACCTGTACAACTCAACAGAAAGAAAAAAAAAACTTTGAGGGGGAAATAAACAACTGAGATAATGTGGTTGCATAAATGCGCACTCCACTCCACTCTTATAAGTGGAGATGTGGCTGTGTGTTTAGAATTAAGCAACCACTCATTTGGAATGGGATTCAACACACACCTGGCACCATTTAAAGTGCCTGTGATTAACCCCATATAAAGTTCAGCTAAGGTCAGTTAGGATAGGCTCCAGCTCATCTGCAACCCAAGTGAATATAAACGGTATAGAAAATGGAGGGATTGAATTAGTATAGTAGGCTTTTATTATGTTGTTTCTAACCTTTATTCAATATGATTATTATAGCATTTTATTCGCTTCACTTTTTTACAGTGCAAAAAAATCCCACATAATACATCCGATGTACACCGTTCAACTTGCTACAAAAATTCATGCTTTTCCCCATTCATTTTCAATGGGACTGACATTGAACTTTTTTTAAGTACCACTTTTCACGCCCACTTCCATACATACAACTTATCATTACCAGCTTTCTTATAATAAAGCATCCCACATGGATTCAAATATTAGCATTCAGCTATTCAGTATTCCCACGCGATTTCTCCAGAAATTGTACTTTGTCAAATTATTATTATTAATATTATTATTATTAGTAGTAGTAGTAGTAGTAGTAATGCTTTCAAGCAGAAACCTGAGAGTTTTGTGCTAACACTGATTGATATTTGGAAAAAGGCCCCAGCTTGAGGTGAGAAGAACTACCCCAAAGCATTTTATCACCTATGTTTGACAGATTTCAGGTTATTTTATTTTCTATGAATAATGAAATCTAGCTCATGCTTTTAAAGTTCTGTGGGGACAATGGGACTTGAAATGGACTTGCCTGCCTGCCATCAAGCATCGAAACTAAGCCAGCACCTGCCCCTCTACTACAGACATCATCCATTCCACTACAAACCACTCAAGCAGAATTCAGAACTGTAGTAGGAATTTAACCATTGTTCAACCATTAAACGATGATGTCCCTCTTTTTTCTTTTTTTCTTTTTACACACATTACAACTGATTTTGATGATTTAATAAATGTTATGGAATACATTTTGAAAGTATTTTAAACACAACCAAATTGATAAACAAATAAGGCCTATCAAACATGTTTCTCATTTGAATTCCCTTTTGAAGTGTAGTTACAAGTTCTTCCCCAACAGGTGGCATTATTACCTCTCACAGTACAAGTACACAACATTCCATCATTCCATTTCATTTCATCAAGTCAAATACACATCTTTTTATACATCTTGAGGTTTCATATCGGAAAACGTTTTCAAAACTCCAATCAGCTCTTCGATATCTGATGGTCACCAGCATAGCCAAAGTAGAATAAAGAGTACAGTGAATAAATAATAAAAATAATACATGCCAGACTGGTTAACCCATTTGTTCAACATTTGGAAAGGAGTTGTCTCTACAAATATTACGTTTGCAAGTTTTATGCATATAAAAATTATACATGCATTTATGTCATTCGTATACCACTGGCGGCTCTAGACAGTTTTATGGCAGGACGTTCAGTTAGGAAGGCGGAGGCTATAACGCCCCCACGCGCACAAAAATGTGCATGTGCACATCTAATAAAGGTTTCATGCATGGCAAGTTTTATGCATGGCACACAAATAATTAGCTTAATAATAGCTTAATGTTGATAACTAACACAATCCGTGTCGGCTATGCAATGACAATGCTCAATTCGGAGTGCCACACACAATCTTACATAACCATCATTAGTTTACAGCCGGAATTCTTTAAGGTATGTCCAAACTAAAAATAAAGACACTTCAGATGGTAATACATTCAACTTTGATTAAACTTTGCAGCTTGTACCAACATTCCTAACTTAAATTGAAGGTGATACTAATGCTGTAAAAAAGCAGGCAAAGCACGAGTACAGTGTGGACTAAATATTTATTAACAAAAAAATAGCTCAGGTTCTGTGAAAACCAAAGCCAAATTCAAATAATAAAGTCGTAATAAAAATGTAACTCAAACTAGTAAAAAAAAAAAACGTGAGGAAGCACAATACACTAGAAACAAGGACTGGACAAGGGTATGTGACAGTAACAATGATACAACACCGACTGAATGAAAACAAACAATACGAAATGATGAGCAAGAATCACCTGGACAAGACACAAGTGGCTGAGGGAGCTGATTGGAAGATACAAGCAGGTGGACACAATAATCTAAAAAAGACAAACATAGAAGAAAGGGACAAAAGGAAAAACATGACATACCCAAAACACAATTAAAATCAAC
This sequence comes from Leptonotus elevatus, assembly GCF_054856555.1. Taxonomy (NCBI): domain Eukaryota; kingdom Metazoa; phylum Chordata; class Actinopteri; order Syngnathiformes; family Syngnathidae; genus Leptonotus; species Leptonotus elevatus. The sequence continues at coordinate 2,148,529 of NC_141248.1, forward strand.
AAACACAGATCATGGCATGAACATTTTTAGCTGAAAATGTTTAGCGCATTTTAAAATGGAATCAAAAACTATGACTTGTTGACTCTATGCATACTTGCATGATGAATGAATACCATGAACGTTTCTTTGCGTTGCTTCACTAGTATGCATAATTTAAAAGTATTAAATTGATTTAAAAAATAAAAATGTGCAATGCAACCTGAAACTGAAAAACAATTAGACTTTTTTTTTATATATATATATATATATATATATTCAAAGATGACTTAATAGGCAAAATATATCAAAGTACTGCTTGCATTTCATGAAATAGGAAATTAAGCAAATGAGGGGATTCTCCTCTACGTCATACCTAAAAATTGGTGCATTTTTTAACCAGCCAGACAGCATTTTTCCGAGAGAAGCTCAATCTGACTTAGTGTGACGTGATCACGCAAAAATGACGAATGTGGGCGGAGCCGGCTCCATTGTTTGGTTGGTTTAATGAACATATAAACATAGAAAAACATAAAACACATTACAAGTATAAAATATAAGTTGAAGTAAAAAAGAAAAAAAAAAGAATAGGAAGAAAGAAAACAGTTTACATGTTCAAAGGGAGTAGGAAGAAGTTAAAAACCTATCTAGTACTACCCCTTATGTTTAGACTTATTTCAATAGATGCAATAGGTTAATATATTTCAATGAAAGAAAATGTATAAACCCGTTTTAAATAATTTTCTTGAACTTTGCTTTAAAAAAAAAAATGTTTTAACTCAGCAAGTGACTTGCATCTTTTCATGCCAGTACCAAAATAATTTCACAAATTGTCACCTCTTACAGAAACACACCTTTGCTTAATATTTGTTCTTGTTTTGATTTTTTAGTCGACACTTGTAACCCTTATGTCATAAGGACTCTCTCTAATTTCAAATAGCTTCTGAGTACTGTGGCAGAGTAGATTGTTGTGTACTTTATACATAATTTGTGCTATTATAAACTCAACTAAGTCATAAAATGTCATGGTATTTAATTTAATAAATAGTAAATGTGTTGGTTCTGCATATTTTGATCGATTAATAATTCTTATGGCTCTTTTTTGTAGTTTGAAAACCGGGTCGGTATTTGTTTTATATGTGTTTCCCCAGATTTCCACACAATAAGTCAGATTTAGTAATAATAATAAACAGTGTAATGCGTAAAATAATTTCTTATTCAGGTCATCCTTTGTTTTAGAGAGTATCCCGATGAATCTTGACATTTTCCTTTTGACATTTTGTATGTGTGACTTCCAACATAATTTATCGTCAATAACTACTCCAAGAAATACATTTTTATACACAGTTTACCATAATTTTGACTTGATGTGTGGTTTGTCTAGTGCTAAAAAACTGTGAACTTGGTTTTGTTTAAATTTAATGATAATTTATTTAAGTCAAACTCTTTTAAAGTGTTCAATTAATTCTCCATAGTAGTCAGAAGCTGCTTCAGGTTCTCTCCTGAACAGTAGAGAGTTGTGTCATCAACAAATAAGACACTTTTGAATATTTTTGAGACATAACAGATATCATTTATATACAATATAAATAGTTTCGGGCCTAGCACAGACCGTTGGAGAACTCCATGAGTGATCTTCAAGTATTTTGATTGTATATTGTTTAACTGTAAGTACTGATATCTATATCTGATCAGATATCAGATATCTGATATTGCTTCAACGAATTCCATGACTGAAACTGAGGTGGTCCGTTTTTCTCGAAACCATTCATTAACAGCATTAAGCACATAACTAGTTGATGTAAACTAGATTATATAGCATTGTCGCGGCGCCTCAGTAAACCACCAACAGCTCTACTTAGTGCTTATACATTTCATATAAGTTGCCACACTTGACAGACCATTTGAACATATTAAACAGACTAGAGCAACCACAAACATATTATACTATTAAGTACTACATAATAAATAACATTTTATTTAAATGACACGAAAAGATGAGTAGAGAAAAGGAAAACTAAACGTGTATTTAAGTGAACAATATAGTTACGTACGGAGATATGATTTAGCTAAATATACAAATCGCAGTACACAAAGTCTGCCATATTTTGCAATTGAGATTATTTTTGTTTGACTATCCGGTGTTGCATTGTGCAAATCAGATGTGTTTGTCAAATTACCTCCAATTGTGTTCTGTTTTAGCACATCCTCATGCTAGCTATTGCACTTCCTCTCTGATGACGTTGTACTCTTTACATCTCTAGACTTGCGGTATCTGTGGAAAGCCCCGTCATTATAATCCAGGTAGAGAAGCATAATAAGTGCCGGAGAATGAAGGCGGCAAGTGATGAAATTGCATGCCTGTTCGCCCCCAGGCTATGAAAGCTTGCGCCTTCATCACAGAGCAAAACCCTGCCGGGCAGCATTCCATACTCGGCTTTTCTTAACATGCAGGGGAAAAAGGGTGTGAGGAGTGTTGTGAAATTTGGGAGAAAACCTTTTTCCATTGGCTTGTCTGTCAAATGTCGACGCAAACACTGCTTACATAATCATCCATACAGTTATGTTATATTTCTATCTTGAAGCTGTATATACTATTGGATACTTAAAAATTCATAAGCACAAGTAGTAGCAACTAAATATGCTCATGGTTACTATTTCCAAATTATGAATGAATTGAAGGCTAGTCTTATATATATATATATATATACATACATACATACATACATACATATATATACATATATATATTTATATATATATATATATATATATACATACATACATATATATACATATATATATATATGTATATATATATATATATATATATATAAATAAATAAATATAAATGTTGAAGACGTCTTCATAACAATAAATCACAAAAGAATTAATGCATAACAGGTGCTCTTCAAATTTGGCGGGCAAAATATTTTTTTATTCTTCCTTCTTTTTTTTTCTTTTTAAGAGCTCAGTATTGTTCATTCGGTAATGTCATCATCATTGCTCTCTTTTTTTAATATTTTTTTTTAAATTATTTTGTATGTGTATGTGCGCGCGTGCGTGCGTGTGAGTGTGTGTGTATTCGTTAGTTCACCAAAAACCTATTTAAAAAATCCCATACCGTTCACCTAAACCGAACACCGCCGTCAGGAGACCCGAGGAAGGACCAAAGAAAAGAAAGGAAAGTGAAATCCAGCACCGACCAGACACCACCCACCGGGCCGCCAACCCCAGAAACATCTCAATTCCAACAAATCAGGGAGACCTCAAGAGACCAAAGGAGAGACTGAGGAAAGGAAGGAAGGACAGACGAAGCAGAGTGCGTTCCACAGACACCAGCCTCCACCGATTCAATGACTTGAGGAAGAAGCAGATTGTGTCTGAGTTTCGATAGATGCTGGTGTGGTGGATCTGGCATGCATGAAAATCTCCACCAAAGAGGGGAGCCGTCGACCCCCGCCAGGACAGAGCAAGCGCAACACCTCAGGGCCCCCCAGGCCGCGGCAGCGCCAAAGGACGGGCCCCGCCAGGGCTACCGGCCGGAGAGCAAACCCAGGAGCAGGAGCGCCCCCCACCCCAACACGGCCCACGCCCCAAACCCAACACAGCAGGACATGGCACTGCAGGACCGCCAGGCACCCCACCGGTCCACAGCCCCCGCTCCCCCCACGACCCCCCCCCGCCCCCCATCCACCCCAGCCGCCCCCAGGCCCCCAAGCCACCAGACCCCCCCCCCCCAACAAAGCCGCCCCCCGACCCCACCCCGACCTACCGGCAGCCTTTTTAATTAAGCGATTAATCATGATTAATTAAAATTTTAATATGTGATTAATCTGATTAAAAATGTAATCGTTTGATAGCTCTAGAAAAAAGATAATTCTGGTTTACAAGCCAAAAATGTTTCGTCCACGTTGTGCTGTCAAGTTCCAATTTATGGACTTTATAAGAATCCCCAAATAAATGGTCATCTTACTACAGTTTGCCCTTGTTTTAGTTCTGAATGTGGAGATGGGATGTGGTACCTTACAGGGATGGATTTAGTCTAGTGGGATGCAGGGCCTTGACCACCCCCAAACTATTTGCCTAATCAGCATTAACGCGTTTATATAATGAAACACTTTTATATAGCCATTTTTTTAAATGTAGAAAATATAAGCAATATATAATTGTTTGCTTGCTTGACTTCACTGTGTTTAATAGATTAAACCCTTGGATCCTTCCTTTTTTCTGTGTGCAGCCCTCAAATGAAAAGGTTTTGACACCCCTGATCTAGACAGTAGTTGGGTTTCCATCCACCCATTTTCATTAGAATTTTCAAGAAATGCGAAAATAAAACTGAATGGAAACGCTAGAAATTCCAAAGAGGGCCCAAAATTTGTAAAAATGTTTATACGCTTGGAGGGGCTGGATTTTGAAGCATATTGAAAAAAATATATGTGAATTTTGGCTATGGAAACAGGTTTGGCGAATAAACGCTGACAAGACTGGATACACGTCGCACGTTTTGACCGGATATTACATCACACGTAAGTTTGTAGGCCAAAAGCAATGTCGGACGATAAAGTAAGGTATGTTTGGGGGATGACGAAACAGAAATATTTTTGGAAATAATTAAAGAAGTGAATAATAATGCTATTTTACATACGATGTCATCGCACGGCGCAGTTGCTTCCTGGTCTTCTTCTTTTAAATTACTAGTGGATCACATCTCTATGGTGTATATGTCCGTTTTGCGCATTTTCAGTACATTCGCTTAAAAAAATTCAAAACAATTGGATGGAAACTCCACTAGTGTCCTCTATTTTGTTAAGATCGTGTATACAGTACATTTATACAATATATATTTATATCATGCTCTTCATGGCATTGCCACCATGATGAAAACAAGTCTGAAGTTCCAGTCGTGTGGACTTCACATATTATTTATTTATTATGTTCTTTTAACTGAATGGACCCAGTCAAAAATGTTTTTGGTGTAGAGAAGGTATACATTCACCACTAGGCATCACCAAAGAGCAACATTAAACCTGAGGTGTGCACGGGATCCGATCAGAAACCTGCAACTATGCGCAACATGACACCGGAACACACCTATTTGTGGGGGGCGGGTTTCTGTCATTGTATGTTTGCGCTCCAGACGTCACTCTGCCTCACTGAATATAAGAAGTGACGTTCCATTTTCTACTTTTGCCCTGAGTTTGCTCCCTCTGATCCTTTCCCAACTTCATATGCTGTAAGCATTTAAGTGCCAAATATTTGTTCATGCACAAAAACACAAAGTGGTTGTTGGTACATAGTATCAGTGGCATTTTCATCAGACACATTACAAAATGGATATTGAACAGAACGAGTGTAAAATTACATTTCTGGGAAGCATGACTTGCAGCTCACTGGACTGACGATCGAGCCGAGAGCTGTTGCACTGGTATGGCTTGTTTTGGCCTTTCCAACTAAACTTGGCACTCATCTCAAAACAAGAGTTAAGTAAATTCAAAACTGTAAGTCACAATCTCAGGATCAACATTACAGCACTGAATACACAGTCTGACCCAATACAGTAATCAGAAGAGGTCAGTTTTGTTTGTACTTGGAGATAAATAAATAAAAAAAGTGTGTGTGGCAATCAATATAAACACAGAATACAACTAGATATCTATTATGATTCTTCCTAGTACTTGAATTGCATGCTGAAAATAGCAAAGACTATATTAAGTAAATGTTGAAAATTGTGTTGATAAAAGTATTCAGACTATAATGTCATTTGTCAAATACAGTACAATAAAGCAGTGTCATTTTCTCTATGCAGAATAGAAAGAAGAATCGAAAATATGTTTGCAATCACACCCATTGCCACGGGTGGGCCACCAAGATGATCTAAAATAAACTTGTTATTATTATTGTTATTTTTTTCATAGTAGCTAATTTTGTGTTTTAAAATGCTAATGTTGAGTTGTTTAACACTAAAACATAAAAAAATATGAAGAAGCAGTGGTGTGATATTGTTTGATACAATCTTATCTGCAACAGACAATCACGGCTTTACTGAAAATAATGTTAGCTACGCTGGCTTATACGCAACGAATACGTCAATGTTTGCATGCGAGAGTCATGTAAATTTTTCAAAGTAAAGCTGCAAGTTTTTTTGTTTGCTTTGTGTACTGTGGCAAGACATGTCTCTATAACATGTAAATAAGGAGTTCTGTCGGCAAGTGAGGAGGAACATACTACAGTAGTTTCTGCAACTAACTAATTTGATGAAACCACGGGATCCACATATCGTTTGGGCATCTAAAATGAGGTTGGATTTTTTTCTTCTTGATTCTGCTCCAGACACCGTTCAAACAGGTGGTCCGTTTGAAATGATATGTCAGTGCATCAGCCATATTGGATGTGGCAATTGTAAAGCTGCCAAATGAATACTGATAATACTGAGTTCTCAACCAAAACAAAAAAACAAACAATTAAACATCCATTTTCTATACCACTTATACTGTTTGAGGTCATAGAGAGCTGCAGGCTATTCTAGCTGACTGGCAAAAATTTGTCTGGTTGACAGTCAGTCGCAGGTCACATATAGAGGCAGACATTCTCACACCGTCACTGAGTCATATTTAAACATACATGTGTATACTTAACGGCAGAGCAAAGAGTGCATGTGTACCAAAACACATACTGTGAGTTCAATTAGACCCAAACAGAACAGAGCCTCTCTATAATTATATAAAAAATATGTTAATGAGGCAAATTATTGGTTTAAAGACATGAAACCAAGGGGTGGTTGAAGTTGTTGATCAACGTGCCGAGTGCGCAGGATGAGGTGAGAAGAATTGGAGGTGTGGCTAACTTCATCTGGAATTCCCCTCAACTCACCTGATCCCACCCCCACCACACAACCCAAGTATTAAATCTTGGAGGAGGCTCAACGAGGCAACAGGTGCATCTTTGCCAGGCTAAGGAAGAAAACCAAACAAAAAGCATTTGCTGTCTTCTCTTGGATCATACTTATTTTCCATCATCCTGTGGCTCTCATCAGGTAAAAGATGCTTTCATGTGGTGTAATTTTCATTTTGAATGTTAGTTTTTATATCCAAACAGAAGTGACTTAATTTCTTTTAGACTTTTAGAGTTGAAATTGTGATCAGATTTTAAATTGCCCTACACTTAATTTTTAACAGGTTTTTCCCCCCATGGCATCACAGTGCCTCAGCAGCGTGCTGACAAACGCAAACTTCACAATGTACCAGAATGGCCTTCCTGATATCCTGCCACATCAACACACCCAGCAGAACGGCAACCTGGGATATGGCTCCAACACTGGTGAGAGAAAAGAATCTGCAAATTAGTACACATCAAAAGACAATAGTTTTGTGTGCCTGGGCTCTGAGGCCGGTGATAATTTTTCCTCATCCAAAAGATTGTCCCTTATTTTCAAGATTCATGTAGCCAGACCATTACTTCATGGAACTTTGCTTTGACCTCAATTAGACACTGTTGCTAATCATTTACTATGGAGTCAATGTTTAACTTATCTTAAGCGTCAAGCGGTGCTACCTCATCGCTAAAACAGTTAAGTCTTTGTTTTTCTGACCTTAGAGAAGTAAAGCCCCACCTGGGAGTGATACTGACTGGAATTAATCAATATCCAAGATTGCAAGATTGTGTAGTGTAGTTTGAGAAGTGAAATAAAACTTCAGTTATTCTCAAATTGAGGTCTCACTGAAACAAAGTATTACATACTGTATCAATTAGGGCTGGGTATCAATTCTAATTTCCTCAATCGATTCGATTTTGATTCACAAGAGTTCAATTTGATTCAATTTCGATATTAACTGATTCAATTCACTTCAGTTCAATCCGATATCGATTAATTATACAGTGGAACATCAATTCTTCTTTTTTCAATTTAATAATTGTGAATTATAACTTAAAATATTCTGAATTGTCTTTAAGTGCAGGTCTTTCATAAATTTAAGAAAATAATTTAAAATTCATGTGAATAGGAAATTTCAAGAAAATACTAAGATTAAAAAATGGCCTTTAGAATTTTATTTTCTTAAGAATTTATGGGAAAAAAGAGATTAAAATAATCGATTCATGGATTCATTAATCGATAATGGGTTAGCAAAGGAAAATCGATTCGATATTGATTATTCAATTTTTTTTAAACCGTGTATCAATATTGAATAACTAGTGCCGCAGGTCCAAAAAGGGATCATCCCTTTAATGTACCACTTGTACACTGCTGAACTACATAAATAAGTGCTGCCTCTACGCAGGTCCATGGTATGGTCAGATTAATCCACTCTTCTGGACACCTGAAAATGTTATGGAGTGGATCAGCGCCCAAGCTGACAGCACCAAGTTTGATGCCAGTACACTGACTCTGTCCTACTGTGCCATGGACGGCCACAGCTTCTGCCAGATGAACCTGGACCAGATGATCATGGCATTTGGCCCTCACCTTGGCCCACACCTCCACCAAAACCTGCAAGAATACAAAGCAAAATATGGTAAAGCAACAATTTGATTCCATTCACATCATATACGTAACTCGAACAGATTCACATTTTTGAGACGCAACTTAGAAACTCACCTTGAGTAAAAAGTGTATATTTTTCTTCCCAGAATTGACGAGCTTATCAGGACCAGAACTAAATGAAACCTGTCAGCTCCTGGATAGATTCCTACACAACCTAAACCTCCCAGACAACCTAACCTTCCCTTTGATCAGCACTGTCAAATTTGGTCAAGGTACAAGTGTTTGTACATTTTCACATCGTCTGAACACTGCCTGGAAATGAAATCCTTAAGTTGTTCCTTACCATAAGCAGCTGAAGACTCGGTCAGCAAAATGGAGTTTGACAATGGTGATAATTGTGACCTGTTCGGCCTGACCATGGGGGCCATGACACCTCTGCAAGACGAGTATCTGTCTGATAATCAGTCTGATAGCGAGTGCAGCTCATCATCCAATAGTCAGTAGTTCATTATTATTTTTTTCATTTACATGTGGAACAGAGGTGGCAAATCCAGGTCCTTAACTAAAAACCCTGCCACAGTTTGGCTTTAGCCCCTGATGCTAGCTTGCTAGCTCCCTAAAAAGAAAACAAGCACCATGGGAGCTACCTAGGGAGCTAGCTAGCTAGCACCTGGTGATAAAGCCAAACTGTGACAGGGTTTTTATTTTCTGGACCTGGATTTGCCACCTCTGCTGTGGAAAGATACTTAGGAATCGAAAATTTAACTTTGTTATATTTCCTCAGGTGGCCTGTTTGGCTTCTCGAGCCTTGGCTCACCAGAGTCAGGCTTTGGAGAATCTGACCCAGAGTTCTCCTACCCTGTGATTTCAAGTGAGTGGAAAATTGTGAGATTTGTTTGAATTCCGTCATAGTGTCTGTAGTTTTCATTAAACACATGAACATGTACCGTTTTGTTGACAGAGACGCTGATTAAGAAGGAGAAAGCAGAGTCACAAATTAAACGACCTCGGGGGCGACCTCCTAAAATCAGCAAAGATCACGGCAATATTTATGACTCCTCAAAGAAAAATAAACATGGTAAGAAGAATGTGTTTTGGAAGTATGAAATAGCACCTTCAGATTTTATTCAGGGAGGTATCAGCAGAAGTAGGCACTTTCGTCTCTTCGTCGTTGACAGATGCGCACATTTTTCAACAACATTTTCGGCGAGTGCTTTATGGCGCGAAGCTTTGAAAAAATACACGAACTGAGGACTTTCTGTACTGGCCCGGATCAACGATAAAAAACCTGCTTCAGTCCGTGTATATTTTGCGAGGCTTCACATCATAACACATAAAGATCGTTGACGTCACACGTCCCAAAATGGCCATTAACACAATCATTTTGCCAGTATAGAAAACGCGTCTGCCAGTTTGAGTAAACAGCAAACACCACACTTTAACAATGATTTGTGAAACAGCTGCCACAACGAGAAGAGGCAAAAAAAAAAGGATCGAGCATTCTCCAGGTTACCAAAAGAGGAACCAATGCATAGCCAATGTGCATTTGTGCTGCTACGGTTTAATACATATTACACAATTTAATTGAATAACTGACCAACACCATAAAGAAGAGTTTTTTATGATAAAAATGATGGCGGACGGGGCCCAATTAGCAGCTACTAACGTACCTAAATAACACTGCCAAGACTTGCGTGAAACTGCCAACTTCAATGGCATTTTGACCACACATAAAGGGGAAATAAATCTGGATTGTACAAATTTGTAAAGCCTTTGTATGATCAGATTTGAAAGCACTCACCGGCAAGAGAGGAGGTAATTCCGCATAGCAGCGTCGCCAAGTTGAAAAAAAAAAGCACTCCTGACACTTCATCGCCAATCCAACATGTCCACCTTGCGCATGTATATCATGTCCTTTTCATCAAAGTGAATGTCAATGCTCTTGGGTGGAAAGTTGACGGATAAATACTAGTTTTAGCCCTCCTCGCCGTTGTAGCCCATTAACGCTGCCGCTGCTACTTTCCTGCCGTTGCGTGTTTAGTAGTTCATTATTTTATTTGTCCATTTACATGTGGAACAGAGGTGGCAAATCCAGGTCCAGAAAGTAAAATCTCTATTGGACGAAAATGTGGGCATCCATCAATGATGGGAAGTGACGAGAAAGGAGAATAGGATTTGGAAATAAGAAATAGCACCTTTAGATTTGAATTACACAGATGTCAGATTTAGTTTATCTTACATGCTTGATATGTACAACATCCACTTGCATACATACAGAGCTCATAGTGGCTTGTCTCTTGTTTGCAGCACCTCGGGGCACTCATCTTTGGGAGTTCATCAGAGATATTCTGATCCACCCAGAAAAGAACCAGGGTCTGATGAAATGGGAAGATCGCCGTGAGGGAGTTTTTAAGTTCCTCAAGTCTGAGGCTGTGGCTCAAATGTGGGGCCAGAAGAAGAAGAACACCAGCATGACGTATGAGAAACTCAGTCGTGCCATGAGGTCAGTAAATGTGAAAGATAGCGGCAACATATAACCATTTTAATTAGATATCTGTGCTTTCGCATTACAGTACTTTGTCAGTACAGTTTACTGTAATATTTAGGTTCAACATTTTCATAACAAACATACATTACATCCCGATCCCAATTCTGAGTGGAAAAAACATATTCTAGATGACGTGGGCTGCATACTGTCTGTCTAAAAAATTGACTAACTGATGTCTTCTATCCACAGGTACTACTATAAACGGGAAATCCTTGAGCGGGTTGATGGACGGCGGCTGGTATACAAGTTCGGAAAGAATTCCAGTGGCTGGAAACTTGAAGAGATTGGAATGGGCATGTAAAGGTTCATTTTCCGTGGCAGTTGAAATGAAAAAGCTAAAGTAGTTCAAAACTTGAATTACCTGCTTATCCTGTCAAGGGAAAAATCTTGCTGCCCAAATGTTAAGACACTAACTTCCTTTTCCTTTTTGAAGGAAGGTGTTGCAGAAAATGTAAGCCAGTGTTTTGGGCTTCAGTAGGTTTTGTGAACCAATTTTAATGTCATGTGTTATATCTTATAGTCATGTTTTTGTTTTTGTTGTTTTTTAAGACTCAGAAAAGTGGGAATTCATTAGTAGAAATGTGCTGTTTTTCTTGTTCAAAACTGCAGAATCTGCTTTCTAGTAAATGTCATGATATTATACTCACTGCAAAGACACACACACACACACATATATATATATATATATATATATATATGACAGCACAGGATGGAATGATTGTAGCAATGTGCACTACATATTTTGGTATCACGTGTTATGAAGTGCTTTACTCAATGTTTTACAGAGATTATGTGGCAATTATATCACACAATTTATATATGTTAATCTTTCAGAAAACGGAAAAAAACCCGCTGTATCTTTTTTATGATTGTCATAGCGCCATCAAACTGTCATCCGGTGAGGACCTTTGCATGTGCACCTTAGGGGGAACACTTGGATGGAATTTTGTATTTATTTCATTTTTATACATTACATGTGTATTACTTTATGTTTTTCGATATATTTGTGAAGCTGTGTATGTGCAGAAGAATGAAAACAATGAATGCTTGAATTAAAGGATTGATTGTTAAAAATTTAGAAACGTTTTGGGTATTTGGGAACACTGAAATGAGGGGGATGATGGATGAAGTCCTTCACCACAACCAATTGTTAAGCATATTGGTGTTAAAATGTACGACAACGTATTAGGGCCACATATAACAGTTTTATTTTTTTAGGTTGGGGGCAATATTCCGATAAAAAAACTTGACACAAAAACTTCATTCTGTCAGCTTTGGCTGGGTACATTGCTTTTTATACTCCAGGCAGGAAATGTGCAAGCATACCTCCAAATGCTGATGAAGGTTATTTGAGTTAACGCAAAATAAAATAAAATAAAAAACTAAAATGTTTTTTTTTATGTTAAAATAAGTATTTGAAACTACATTTTATGTTTACAAAACAAAATATTGCGAAAATGTCCTTCATTTTTCATAATTCATAATTTAATACTTGAACCTTTGGGGTTAATTTTTAAATGCGATTTTAAATATATTCATTTCGGTATTACAGCACGGCTGTTAGGTGTAAGAAGGAAGGTTGAACAGTCATCTGGGCGTTATGATTCTTTTACTGTGGGTCGTGTAGAAGCGGCAGCCAATAAAAAAGCAGCACCATATGACATCACTCCGAGGCGACAACCGTGCTTGTGGTTGAATGGCTTCCACATACATACATATGTATATGTATACATCCATCCATCCATACCGCTTATCCTCACAAGGGGGGCACTGGAGCCTATCCCAGCTGGCTTCGGGCAGTAGGCAGGGTGCACTCTGAACTGGTTGCCAGCCAATGGCAGGGCACACAGAGTCGAACAACCATCCACACTTACAATCACACTTATGGACAATTTGGAGTGTTCAATTAACCTGCCATGCACATCTTTGGAATGTGGAAGGAAACCAGAGTACCTGGAGAAAACCCACAAGCACGGGGAGAACATGCAAACTCCACCCAGGAAGGACTCAATCTCACGTCCTCTGCACTGGGAGGCGGACGTGCTAACCATTCAGTCACCGTGCTGCAATTATGTAAACATTGTATATTAAAGAAAAGTACACTGTACAACCTGGCTTATTTCTTCTCAAATAGAATTCAAGCCAAAAATCCACCTTAAAAGTTGTCAACTTGGCAAACAAGGGATGGAAAGCGAGACTACTGTATCTTTCATTTAAACGTTCGGGTTGTGATGTATCTAACTTTAGATGCAATATTATGCACTGCCCTTATTCTAATTCAAAGTCTGTGGACTTTTATACAGTACCTGTATAGGATTTGTGAATGCTTGTTTTAAAAATATGTTTGGTGAATTTTTACTACATAATACTTGCAATGATGCTTTTAAAACATGCGCACAAAGAATACACAATTAAAAAAAGAAAGCTAATACCGAAACGAAATAAACTAAACTAAAACATCCCTCCATCCATCCATCCATCCATCCATCCATCCATTATCTGAATTGCTTATAAAAAAGAAAAGAAAAACGCCAGTGTTAAATATATATTTTATAATATTATTATAATTTTGATTAATTAAAATAAATGCAATCATAGTAAAAATTGGCATAATTTTTGGGGGGCGTCCCTAATATATATATATATATTGGTCTTCGATACAAAATACCATCTCGCAAACACTTCAGCAACACAGTAATTCCTGCACTTTATGAAGAGACCAGACAAAGGCTTGTTAATGAGTTGTTTGACACAGCCCATGTTGTGCCCAAGTGATGGATGGACTTCCAGGGCTACTCTAAAATTCCTGACTGTTACCGTCGATTACATTACTTCAGATTGGGAGATGAAAAGCAGTTTGTTGGAGACTTGCCCCTTTGAGAGCCACATGAGTGAGCATCTCTCTGACGCCCTGACAGAAGCAGTGACAGTGTGGAAGTTGCAGAGGGGGAGCAGCACAATCCCTGTTACTACAGACAATGCAATAAACATAATAAATGCAATTAATGCAACAGCTGGACTGGGGCCACAAATTAGCTGTTTTGCACACACAGTTAATCTTGCAGCCAAGATTGCGGTCTCAGTAACTCAGGTATCACGACTCATAAATATATTTTTAATCCTATATCATGTTTATCATGCAAGATTAACCAAGAGAAACCCAGGTGGCCAGCTCATCCTCAGGAATCAGTAGAATTATCTCCTCCCAAAAAAATCTGCCATGAACTTTTTGGAGAGCTCTTTACAACTATGAAGGCAACCAGCAAGTCTTTGTCCCAGATCACTGAGGAGGAGGTAGCGTCATACAGGTTTACAGGCTGCATATATGTGGATGAAAATCCACTTGCATGATGGAAAAGCAATGAGGGTAAGTCTCCTCATGTTGCCAAGCTGGCTCCTCGCTACCTTGGGGTCGGGTACATCTGTACCAAGTGAGAGAGTTTTTTCTACAGCGGGGGACATTGTAACTGCAAGTCGATCTTGTCTTTCGGCGGAGAATGTAGACAAACTGATCTTCTCACAGAAGAACATGAAAATAGCGTGAGCAGAGCTGTGTTGTTTGGAAGTGGTGCAAAATGTGTTTCTTTATGCTACGTTTTATATAGATGACCTGATCATTTGGTTTATTTATTTTGTTTCACATAGCACAGTGACACTTTAAGTTAAGCTTAAGTTTGGTAAAAAATCAAACCTAATTTCTTTGATTGTATATTAAACACTGCACTTTAATTTCAAGTTGGTAAACAGGGAAGTAAAATGTCAAATTTTTTTTGTGTGTTTTCAAACAAAGTAACCCGAGTCTAGTTTTGATAGAGCTTTACGCTTCACTTTGTGTATGTATGTAAAGTTAAAACATTATTTTTGTTTTGATTTCAAACAACAGGACCCAAGTCCAGTGTTGATTGAGCCAGTATGCTTCACTTTGTTATTGATAATGTAGTTGTAAAATAAATTTTGTATGCATTTATCCAATGATCATGGCTGTACTTTAAACAATGCACTTTTATGACAGTCAACGTATACCGAACTGAACCGAAAACCGTGACTACAAAATCGAAAACCGAACCGAGCATTTTGTGAACTGTTCCACCCGTTAGTTTTTCTCTTTTATAAGGGGGTAGGACTCGATACGTTTTTTACTTCTTCTTACTCCCTTTTGAACATGTAAGCTGTGCTTAATGATGATTATGTATGTAAAAAAAAAAAATGGCCAAGGAGTTCACAGATCTGCCCTGTGAAGTGTGCACTTGGAGACTATTTTCCACATCGATTGTACGTGTCTGTGTGTGACACCCCACAAAACCAATACTGATATCTACAGTATTTGTATGTGACTAAATGACTTAACTAATTACTTAAATGTAGTTTCCGTTGTGTTTGATTATTTTTATACATGTCTCATTGATAACCGTATAACAACCTTAATACGCGACACAGCATTTTTGTAAACTTTTTACTTTTGTACACAATATTAACTTATTTGAACACTCAATTAAACATGAATGCATAAGTCTCCCTCTTATGTTACTGGTTTACAGAGTATAGTAACACATGTATATTCTTTTGTAATCTTGCCACCAATCTGTATTGAAATTTATATTTTAAAAAAGTGCCAGATTCAATATTTAGTGAGATCAATAATTGTCAATACAACTGTTTAAGTAATAAAAATGTTGCTGTGCAATGCTGATGGAAACACTAGCCTTAACACACTACCACTGTTAGACCTGTTAATCCACCTGTTGTGTTGCACACTCCCAATCAAAACCTCTACACGCACATGCACACACGCAGTTAGGCCTTCTTCAAGGTCAACATACCTGTTTAGCGGGTGAGCTTACGAGAAACGTTATAGTCTGTGCCAGAGAAATACAGGAAAGGGAGGGAGGGGTGGATTTTTACTGCTGTGATCTCACTGCATTGTCACAAGATAAACACAAAGGGACACATTATGCCCTTCCCCCATAGTTACTTATTAAGCTAAAACGTGATACTTTCGCTTTAAAAACCACAAAACCATACAATTGAAACTGTAAACACACACCTCCCCAAAGCATTTCTTATACCTATAAATTATTTAAAAAAAAAAAACGGGTGGGGCGGGGGGTGTTCATTTGGGGAGGTTTCTGGAGAGAAAAAAAATCTTTATTATTTACGTTTTCTACAGTGCAGCTTCACAGACAGAGAACGAATAACTTCAGGTTAGACAGCTTCATCCCGTTTACCCCGACATAACCGTCCATGGATTGTTTTGATTAAAGTATCTGAGAGAAGACCCAGATGATGCTGGTGCTATGACTGGTTTCTATTGTGCCTTGTTACTTGTTGTCCAGTTACAGTTACATAGCCTACTGAACCACAGTTGCCACAGACTGACCTATTTTAATTCATTCCTCTGTAGTGCGCAGTGTTGATAAGTATAAATACAACATGATGTTTATTGTTACGAGAAAACGTTATAAACATCTCCCGACAACGACTAGATAATGCAGGTTAAGTCCAAGGAGTGGCCGTTGTCATAATATAGGATAAGACAATCAGGCGTTATCAGTACAGTCATGACTACTGGAAATAATAAAGTTCATGAGGCACATTGGCTACATTAAGATATGAAGCATTCCCACAAGTGAATTAAGCTCTGTTGAGATCGCGTATTTGCTTTGGGCGTGTTAAAAGACAAAATTCTTACAGTACCTATAACTCTCGTAATGGCTCCTGTTTCATAAACATATCACATAGCTCAACTACACTGACTATGTTTACATGCAGTCAATAATATCAAGGCCGGTTGTAAGCAGGCGGTCAGGGGGCAGTCAGAAATGTGAAGGGGACATCATGTGTGCACATCATCCATTTTTTTTATTGAATTGGGGTGTTAGCTATGTGTCTAGCCCTAACGTAAATAAGTGGATTGCACTTAGTCAGGCCTAGGGTTGGGTATCGTTTGGTTTTATCCGATACCGGTGCTTTCTTTCTTTTCAAACGGTTCCGGTACTTAAACGGTTCTCAAATTGGTACCTAAAAAATACAAAACTGCTAATTTTTTGTCAAAACAATACCCTTTTATTTTCAGGGTCGAATTGAACACAATATTATAAATAAAGGTGAAAGGAGTCACTCCGGTAACTTCAAAGTCAGAAATAAAAATATTACCATTACTATCAAAATAGTTTAGAAGATAGACCTAACTCTTCTAACTAGTAGTAGCCCATTCCCATTCTGATTTCCACCTCACAACGAGAACATTTAACAACATATTTAACATTTAGTCTTTTACATTTACATAAACATTCTAACATTTTGACTATTTTAAACACAGCCCGAGGCAGGAGGTATATTTGAGACCTCTTAGCCAACAATCTTTAGCTAACCTTTCTGTTGTGTCCCTGTGAACATTTTACATACAAAATAAACGACTTTTGAGTTTCACATGAAGCAGAAAGTGAGCACCAAGTGGAAGTATACAGTATGTTGAATGGCAACGGTGTTGCCTGTCAGTGTCATCAATGTCATCTGCCATTTCAAATATACTGGCAGTTGCAGGGCTGCGAGTGGGGGTTTGTTTTATTTGTCCATGTCCGACTGCTGCTGCTCTTTGATTTTCAGCACGTCAACACCTTGCACTGCTCCGCTTTTATACGGACTGCATTAGTCGCTAAGTGTTTCATTAAATTGGAGGTGTTACCTCCCTTGCATGCAAAAGTTTTACTACACCTGTTGCATGTAGCACTCCCAACGTCATCCTAAAAAATGAATCCAAACGTTAGACCGTTTTGCTTCGGTTTCGGCATCGCACCATAATTTCTACTGCAGCGTGCAGCAAATCACGCAAGTTGACACCGGAAGAGCAAGGGGGCTTTACAACAATAAAAGTCGGGCACCGAAATGTTTGTTTTCATTTGGTCTGGTTACTACCGCTTAAGTTAGATCGGGTGCTATACTTTCGATACCCAACCCTAGTGATGCAAAATGCCAAATGTTTGTACTTACTTTATTATTTTTGGCTAGATGGCGATTGGCCGGCTGGTGCCAGGAAGCACGATAGTATGTATGTGTGTGTACTGACAAGCTTGTGAATATTCACACGGCGGAGGCAGAGAGAGAAGAGACTGAGCCAGGAAGCTGATGCTAACTATATTGTCTTTGTGTCCACTTTTTGCTGGATATTTCCGCTTCAGCAGATACATTTGTCAGCTTGTAAAATATAAATTTTGTGCATATATTAAAAATGTTTACATGGCCTTACAAAACCTGAACATTGCCAATATTCAGGCTTTAGAAGGGTTATTGCCTGCATGTAAACGTAGTCACTCAGAAAAAAAAGGGTACGGTTGGGCTTGTTGGAATTTTAGCATTTATTTGCTCTTATGTTCAAAAGTTACCTTTTTAGTATTCCAATAGTATTCATTCACTCACCAGAGGTGCATGTTTGTTTTGGACCCAAAGAGTATAAAAATGACTGGACACAAGGTCTGTCAAAATTGATCTGCTTTTATCTCCAGAATTCAGTCAGAGTACAAGTTCCCAATTGAGGGCCGTCTTTTTAATCTGTTTGCACGAGAAGAGGATTGTGTGAACAATCCCAAAGAACGGCAAAACTATTCTAGCGGCCCTCCTTATTTATACACTAGTTCAAAAACAGCCAGTCTAAACATTAACTCCTAATCTACTTTGTACCAAGAAGGGAGTTTGTTTTCCCCTTTTGCGCCCAAGTCTGCATAACTACGGCCAAACGATTTTACTGGTCAGCCTGACCATTGCTTATGTGTAAATAAACTTGATTTGTACTTGAAAGTGAATGATTAAATGTCCCTGTAAAAATGCTTGATCAAAACCCAGTGTGATTAATATGCAAATAAAATAATGTATGTAATCAATATGTCATATATTCATTAATACTGAAAATAACATAACTTTGTGTGATATATTCCATCAGGCTCAATTTTTGTTCTCCCGTTGTGGGCTACGCTGGGATTCCCGCTGTCTTTCTTGCGTCTTTTGCTGCTTGTTTTTTTCTGTTATGGAGGGCTCTACTTTCTGTATGAGTTGTGTCTCCTCCTTCGTGCCCGAGGAAGGCTGTGTTAACCTCTGCTTTAGTCGCTGCGGTGCAGCCTGCGCTGACGCTCGTGCACCTGCCGACTGCTGCTATTGGGTCAACCATGAATCTTATGCTGAGTTGGGGGGGCGTGAAGCTGTTTCAGCTGTTGAAATAGGTGACTCCTCTTTGACTGATGCAAATGAGATACACCGGGAAGTTATTGATGTAGATGAGTTAACTGACACTACCCCTGTCCGTGCAGTTCAGCTGGTGTGCAAGGTACGGACACTCAATTCCCGGGTTTACAATCTTAAGCTTGAAAATGACTCTTTAAGGTGCATTATGCCGTTTAAAAAGGTAATATTAAAGTTTTTTTTCTACATCATGCATGCTCCACCATTGCCCAGATGAGTACAAAGAGCCCTGACTGTTTTACTCTGACTGCATCTAACCGCTTTTATCTTCCCTTTATAGTGAAGTATGCGGACCCTGCACACTCCACAGTTTCTTTAGGGAGGGGAGTGGTGGCGGACATGTGGCGTGCACTTAAGATCGTATATATACTCGCACGCGCATCATGAACGAGCCTGACACAGAGGCTGCAGTTACGCTTTGGGCCAGAGGTGGCAGTCGCGAGTGAAAACGTGACAAACTGCACACAAATCATTTAAGTACTCAAAATAAAGCACTAAAGGAAGTTTCTGTGACTGCTAACCCAAATTTGAATAAGTATTCAAGTAGAAATTAATGATGGTTGAGTTGAACAAGTCCAATTCAAAGGTTGGCCAACTGACTAAATAATTAAAAGACAGTGAATGTAAGGTAGAGACATTACAGAAAGAAATAAGCACAATTCAACAAAGTGCCTATTATAAACGATTACAGAGAAAGGAGGCAGAACTGAGTGAAGTAGAGCACTGCAAAAACTGACATCTTAAGTAAGATATAATTTCTTCAATTTAACCTAAATTTGCTTATTTTGCTCTGACAAGTTTTTTTCCCTAAATTAAAATTTTCAGACAAGATCATTCTGCTTGTTTTAAGATACGTATTACTTAATTTTCTTATTTGATCAAGCAGTCTTGTCATTAAGTGTTAACAGCCGGTTTTAAGTACTGTTAGTCTTAAACAAGCATGATCCACATTTTAAGATGACTAACCAACAATCAAAGGACCTGAACTGGGGTTTCATAAGTTGAATTATCTTATTTTAAGATTTTGCATAATGTGTAATAAGATAAATGGAAAAAATACAAGGATGAAAACAATCAGACACAATTGCAATATAGTATAGTATATAGTATATAGTATAAGTAACCCTGGACTCTGGCAAGCCCATGAGTGCTGGGTATTCACTGGTGTCAACTGATGACACATGGACCCTACTTGATGTAGCATGCAGGTTATCCCAAGAACTCTGACATTTTTGAGGAGGAGGACGCTGAAGCCCATTATACAGAATTTCTGACAAAAATGGTTGGATTTATGAGTGATCGTGCTAGTGTCATGAAGTTGTCCGACAAAAAGTTTGATGAACATTCAACCTCGATCACAAGGGATGTCCGTCAGCATGGAGGTCCATGCAGACTGTTGGTGATGTTGATCGTCTGCTGACTCGTGTAGAAGGAAGCAAGACTACCGCACTGAAGGCAAATATAAACCACCAAAAGATAGTTCTGGGGTACAACTTACAAGAGCCCCTTACTGGTAACACGGCAACCCTGACATAGAATCTGAAGAAATTCCTTTGCCATGGAGATGGTACTGGTGAGTTAAAATTTGCTTCACAGTCACATGACATGGATTTGTACATATAAAAGGTAAAAATTGCTTGTCTTGTGGGGATAGGATGTACAGTATTTGCACTTCTGTTACAACAGTGAATGCGATTCTTAACCGGCATTTTTTTGTGTGCATAGAGATTCACTAAAATTCTTGCATTTTTATAACTTCAGCTCCACCAGCTTCAGAAGACAATGAGCAGTCAAGTATTGGACCCCAGTAGTCAGGTTTCAATCCAATTGATTAGAATTTTTTAGCCGAATTTACTGACAATGCTCAAAATAAACATGCGACTTATGCCTGTTTCCATCTGTTCTTTTTTGCGAATATTTAGAGGGGACTCCGCCGCTGTGTGTGGCAGCATACACTATAGAGATGTGATCCACCAGTAATTTAAAAGAAGAAGAAGAAGACCAGGAAGCTGCGCCGTGCGATAACATACATTGTATGAGTTTGCTTTTGTAATTCTTGATAAACCGTAGCACTTCTTTACTGTTTTCTATCTAAAATAGCATTAATATTTGCTTCTTTAATTAATTCCAAAAATATTTCTGTTTCGTCGTCCCCCCCAAACATACCTTACTTAATCATCCCACATTGCTTTAGGACTACATACGTACCAGTCAAAACGTGCGACGTGTATCTGGTCTTGCCAGTGGTTATTGGCAAAACCTATTTTCCATAGCCAAAATTAGCATTTTCCTTTTTTCGATACACTTCAGAATCCACCCCCATTAAGCGTAAAAACTTTTTTGCAAATCTTGGGCTTTTTTCCCCCGAATTTCTAGAGTTTCCATTCAGTTTTATTTTCAAATTTCTTGAAACTGCGAATAAAAATGGGTGAATGGAAACCCAACTATAGTTATGAAGATGAGCTCTTGGATGAACCAACTGATCAATCCAGTTCTCAAAGAGAAAGTGATACTGATGATAACAGTTGTAAGTAGGTCAATGCATTTGCACAATGAGTGTCGTATGCCAGTGTCATTCCACTGCTGGGAGAAGGACCACTCCATGGATACCTGTACTACATGTAGTATTAATAATCAGAAAGTTCACTGAACTGTTGATACTGGTGTTCGTCAAAAAATTTGAATATCCTCAAAAAGTTCAAAAAGTCAAACGTTCATAGATTATAGATTCAGGGCCTACAATTTAAGTGATTTCAAGTATTTATTTGTTTATATTGACATTATTTGGGTTTACAGTTCACAAAACCAACGAAAACAGGATTTTGCATTGAAAAAATTGTGGATGATGGATGCATGAATGGATGATAATTTCAAAAACGATATGTCACTCTTCAGAAGTTGGTTGGGAATCCCTTTGCCTTAAACACTGCCTCAATGCGCAGTGACATTGCATGGGGGTCCTGGAAGCCCAGGTTTTCTTAACTGTTAACTGTTATCATACCGTCAGAATGTAATATCGGCACGTGCCTAGTGGTAACTTAGAACCATATGAAAACACTATCAACTTTTTTTGTTTATATTCTGCTACATAAATATGTAAAGAACAATACACGATGAACATGTAAACACCCTAATTGAAAGTCTGTTTTCATCTCAATTGTTGTTTCCAAAAAGAAGGTAACTGTCAAAAATGGCAACAGAGTGTGCTCCCATCGGTATTCCAGCTTATTGTTGGGGTCCATGGCTCTCCCCTTGACTTTTCTCTGCTAACGTGGCTCTTGTTTAAAAAAAAAAAAAAAAATAGTGAGGATCACTGCGTTACTACATCAATAACAGTCCCTGTTGGATCCATTGTGAACCCAGAAAAATCGTTGGTGGAGCAAGTCTGCCAACCAGTGGTCACTCTGAAGAATAACTTATGTCCAATAAAGTCAATGTCTGTCTTTGTGTCTTTGCCATGGGAAATTTCACGTTTTTAATCTGTCTTGGAAACTGCTTGATATGCTAATACAGTTTATTATGTGTTTAAATTTATGAGTGCCAACTTTATAAATAATAGATTCACTGAACTCGATTTCTTCATGTAATAAACATATATCATTACAGTATATTATTTTGTGAGTTTAGTTCATGATGTATTGAAACAATTTATTATGAAGGGCAGGTGAATTTATAAAGCCTTTTACACAAATCCAAAAGCAATCACTTGGATAGTGGGTATTGCTTGAATATAAGATGGTGGTTGGATGTGTGAATTAACATATTTTTCACTTTAAAAGTGGTCTTCAGCCACGCCACAGGACTCTTTTTGTTTGTCCTGATCTTGTTCCTGTCTCTCGTTACTGGCTCTCTTGTGAACCTGTTAGTCACCACTCTTGGTCTTTTTTGTCAAAATCATATAATTTTTGTCTGTTGTTTTGTTTTTGTTCGTGAACTACAATGTCCATAGATTTTAGTCCAGTTTTTATTAAGAGAAGTACATTTTCGTCTTGTCTTCATTAGTCGACGGAAACGTATGCTGATGTAGTCCCAGTCATTGTTTATTAATGAAGGTTTTAGTCCAGTCTAGTCTAGTATTTGTCCGGTGAAAAATGTGTTTTGATGAAATTATTTTTGTATAGTTTTCGTTGACAAAATTAACATTACCAGCGGCTCAGGTTTTTGTTGCTGACTTTTTTCTGACTTTATCAACTCAGCCATTCCCCACCAGCGTGCCCAGTGCCCGCTGTGGAAAAGCGCTACTAAAGCCTTCAGACACTTGTTCTGCGATTCAATTTCACCTTGGAAAGTAGCTGGGAGTGCATCTCATCCGCCACTTTGTTGCCTGAGTCATCAGAGCTTTGTTTTTGTGAATGAGTCAGGCTTCAACCTGGCCAATACATGGCACTGTAAACTGAGACTCAAACAAATGATGCAGCTGCTCTCTCTGAATAATGTGTCTGGGTCCCATCAGCCCCACAGCTCTCTACATGTGCCACTGTCACGTTCTTGTCAAACGCAGCTTGAATCTTCTCCAATATTAAGTTCAACTGCTGTACAATATAATTGTCTATCTCAAATTGATCCGAAAAGGATTGAAATAAAATCAATGCACTGTTGCAAACGAACTGGAGGTAGTAAACATCAAGAGGCCGTCTTGAAAGAGTCAAAAAATGCAATCAAATGACTCCGAAACACTCTCGTGGACAACAGGTAGGTAATGAAAGTGAGACGCCATGAAATTGAGAAAACTGAGAAAAGATTAGTTGATATTATGAAACAATTGTTTTTAAGTGCCGTCCAATTAGCTTAAAACCACCAGTTGTCTAAAAGTCGTCTTCTTCTTCATAACGTTGTGAAACATATCAGTTTTCCACACCAGCGTTTGGATGTTATTTTGACGGTGTGGTGTACCACTCGGTTACATTTAAAGCGCTATGTACAACATAAAAAATAAGTAGAGGTAAAATAATTGCTCACCTCATTGGCAGTCATGATGATTAAACGGAGCTCAGCAAACAGAAAAGATGATTGGACTGAAGTTCACTTCCGCTCATTTATCGCACTCCATAATATGACACATCATACAATAATAATAATAATAATAATAATAATCTTCTTCTTCTTTTCCTTTCGGCTTTTCCCTTCAGGGGTCGCCACAGCGAATCAGTTGCCCCCATCTAATTCTAATCTTCTGCTCTCACATCAACTACCTTCATGTCCTCTTTAACTACATCCATAAACCAAATTTTTGGTCTTTCTCTAGACCTTCTGCCTGTCACACCGCGGTGAAGTTGTCTTGTCTGGGCTTTTACTGTCTTGTCATTTCCTGTTTTATTTTGAAAATTCTGACTCCTTTCGTTTCAGGTCACTTGCCTTTCCTCATGTGGTCTCAGTGTCAACCCTGATTCCTGCTTGTGTCCACCTGTTTCCCATTACCCTCATAAGTTAAATGGTCTGCGTCTCTCGTCTTGTGCCAAAGTGTTTTCGTCAGAGTCACTCTAGCCAGTCACAGTCGTAGTCCTCAGCCTTGTTGTCCTGTCTTCTGTGTGAACTTTTGTTTGTAACTTTGTATAGCCACAGTATAGTTTTAGTTTAGGAGTGATTTTGTTTTGTTTGTAGTTTAGACATCCTCCCTTTTGGAGCGCCTTTAGTTTAACATTTTATAGCCTTTCTTTTTTCCTCTAAACGAGGAGTTTTATGTTTAATAAATATCTGCCTTGGCGGCAAACTCCTATCTCTGCGCCTGAGTCCTAAATCTGCCACGCCTTGTCAGTACACTTTGGCCAGTATGGACCCAGCGGAGAGGGATTTCAGACAGCCATGGCAGCGCAAATGGACCAGATCACAGCACAGGTACGGGACCTTCAGGATCACCTGCGTCACACCACTAGCCCTCCTGCCGTGCCAGAGACTCAAGCAGCCAATGCCGACTCCGCCCGTGCCGTATGCCGGGTCGGGGATCAAGCTAGCTTCCCCTGAGCGATTCTCTGGGGAGCCAGGACAATGCAAGGCATTTCTGACTGACTGTGACATTCATTTTAAGTACTCCCCCCAGGCGTTTCCCACAGATCGATCCCGGGTGGCCTTCATGATTTCCCACCTTTTTTTTCTCTCTCTCTGGAGAGCTCAGTATTGTTCATTCGGTAATTTTACCGATTTGACATGTCATCATCATTGCTCTTTTTATTTATTTATTTTTTATTTGTATTAATTTTTACTTTGTGTGTGTATGTGTATTCATTAGTTCACCTACAACCTATTAAAAATCCCATATCGTTCACCTAAACCGAATACTTCAGAATCCAGCTAGAGTCGTGAGGTTGTCAGGAGACCCGAGGAAGGATCAAAGAAAAGAAAGGAAAGTGAAATCCAGCACCGACCAGACATTACCTACTACCCACCGGGTTACCAACCAGAGTATTTCACCAACCCCAGAAACATCTAAAAATTGGAGGATGCTGTGACTATCGCAAGACCTACATCGAGACCAACATGGCGGCGCCCTGCTGCTAAAATAGAACTAGCTCTATTATGCTAAACTAATCCGAATTTAATCACCATATATCTTGGCTTTTCTCTTCTCTCTTTCATCCGGCAGATTTGGAAGACCACCCAGCGTGGAGGACCTTGAACGTTTCATCGACGGATATTTTTACAGCTGCGCGATGGAGGATCCTTCCGTCGAGAAACCTTCGAAGAAGAGGAAAAATTACTCAGCGACGGACACGGACGACCTAACCACTACGGACGTTTCGGTCAGTATGCTGGAGTCCATAAATAAAAAACTAGATGTCCTCTGCCTCATCCGCGAGGACGTTAAAGAATTAAAGGTAAGCTTGGAATTCGTCGGCCAACAGGTAAGTGACCTCCAATGAGATAATGCCGAGTTACGCTCTTCACTCGCGGCTGTTTCAGCCGAGTTGGAAACCATTAAAAAGGAGAATAAAACGCTAAAAGAAACTGTTTTGGATGTCCAATCCCGTAGCATGCGGGAGAATTTAATATTCTCAGGCATATCCGAGAATACCTCTGACAATCCAAAGGTCGAGATCAAAAAAATTATGACGACGTCGTTAAAAATTCCTCAGGAGACGGTAAATAATATCTCTTTTCACCGGGTACATCGGCTTGGAACCCGTAGGGGCAACAAACCCCGTCCTATTATCGCCAAGTTTGAGCATTTTAAACAGAAAGAATTTGTTAAAAGTAAAGGACGGGATCTTAAAGGGACCTCATTTGGAATGAATGACCAATTCCCGAGAGAGATTAATGAGCGGCAAAAGGTACTGTTCCCTATAATGAGACAAAATAGGCAGGAGGGTAAACGGACTACGATAGTCATTGATAAGCTATACATCGATGGCCAACTATTCCGGAAACCCAACTCCACTCCCTGGCTGTTCTAATTGGCATTGGTGGAACTAAACTTTGTTTGATTATTAGATGTATACATATACTGTATATGTGGTTATAAAACCTAAAATATGAATACTCATTATGTTTAGGCTATATTACAAATATAATATTAATACATAACTATATCTAAAGTATATTTAAACAAAAAATCTCGCTTAGGTTACCAGTTACTGGTGTATTGTTATGTTTAATTCCCCGCTAATTTCCTTCACTTTCACCTCCCTACCCGTTTTTTCACTGTTATATTTACTTACACGTTACCTCATATTTTACATAAATTACATAAACCACCTAACCACTTTGATTCTATCCTATAACATGCCAATATTAACAAATAGCATATACAGATATATACACAGGACTGAGTCTATATTGTTTGTATGCATAAGTTAGTTCTGGTTTCCTGGAATGTTTGTGGCGCTCGCTCACAGGCAAAAAGAATAAAAATTTTCGACCATCTCTTAAAATTAAAAGCAGATATTTGCCTCCTACAAGAAACCCACCTACAAAAATCTGAAGAAAAATTACTTATTGATAAGAATGTTAGCCAAGCGTACTCTGCCCTTATAAGTAGACAAAGAGGAGTCTGTATACTCATACATACGAATGTATTCTTTACTCTAAATAATACAATAACAGACCCAGAGGGCCGATACATTATTATTCAGGTGACTATATTTAATAAAATATATACATTTGGTAATTTACATGCCCCTAATAATGATGATCCGACCTTTTTCCATGAATTTTTCTCTCAGCTGTTTGAATTAGCAGCGAACTCTACTATTATTATTGGAGGAGACTTTAACACAGTCTTAAATCCATTAATAGATCGTTCTAATAATACAACATGTATAAGGCGATTACAATCTACTAAAGTAATAGGGGAATATATGGATGATTTTGACAGCTGGAGACTTAAAACCCCAAATAAGAAGGAATTGACCTTCTTTTCCGCTGTGCACCGGTCTTTTTCAAGAATTAATTTTTTTATTACAAATAACTATTGCTGATAAAACTGTTGCAAAAATACATCCTATTATTATTAGCGACCATGCACCAGTCTCCCTTTCCCCACAAGTTGATTATACCTTTAAGCCACCCCCGACATGGCGTTTTAACATCTCACTGCTAAACGACGCAGAGTTTGACAAAATTATAAGAAAAGAGTGGGCAGACTTTTTGGAAATAAATGACTCTCCAGACTTATCTCCATCTCTTCTCTGGGAAGCTGGGAAAGCAGTAATTACAGGTAAAATTATATCATATTCATCTTATAAAAAGAAACAGGATCAAAAATTAGAAAAAGACTTGGAAGATAAAATTAAACAACTGACGGATGAGTACGCAATAAACCCAAATAACCAAATATGGACTGACTTACAAAATACAAAAATACAGTTAGACGATATGCTATCTAAAAAGACAGAGTTTATAATACAACAATTGAGATACAACAACTTTGAATATAGTAACAAATCAGGTACATTTCTTGCAAACCAACTTCAACGCAATCGGGAAAAATCTCTTATAACGGCTATTAAAGGGACAACTGGTGAATGCACACAATCACCAGTAGAAATTAATAAACATTTTTACAACTATTATCGCAACCTATACTCAGAAACTAACAAGCCTAACCCTGAGCATATTGAGGCATTCCTCAGTAGCTTAAATATACCTCAGTTAACTACTGAATATAAAGATATGTTAGATGCGCCACTTACTATAAACGAGTTGTACAGTGCTCTAGATAGTATGCCTAATGGCAGAGCACCTGGCCCGGTTGGTTATCCGGCTATATTTTTTAAGCACTTCTGGTTAATGCTTGCTCCACTATTCTTAAGAGTAGTAACAGAAATTAAAACAAATGGTTACATACGCTCACACATGAATACAGCAGCAATTAAACTTTTATTAAAGCCAGAAAAAGACCCCACCCTTCCATCAAGTTACCGTACGATTTCACTAATTAATACTGATATTAAAATTATCACTAAGGCTTTCGCATCGAGACTAGAAACAGTAATCTCGACAATCATTCGTAAGCGACCAAACAGGCTTTATTAAAGATCGTCACTATATTAATAATATTAGGAGGCTCTTTAACCTTATTAGCATGTCACAGCGGTATGATAAAAAGGCAGTTATTATATCATTGGATGCAGAAAAAGCTTTCGACAAAGTCAACTAGTCCTTTCTCTTTGCTGTTTTAAATAAATTTGGCTTTTGGGAAGTCACTGGGTGTCAGGTATTATATGATTCTCTTAAAGCTAAAAGTAAATCCAAAGGAGGTCTAGAGGCACCAAATTTTATGCACTACGATATAGCTAACCAGCTACAATATATCATTCTATGGGCACAACCCAACAGAGATACTAACTGTTGGCTGGAACTAGAACAGAAGGATTGTAATAACCTCAGACTTCTAGATTTACTCATCATTACAACATCGATTAAGCGACATAATTGTTTTAAAAACCCACTGATTTCCGCCACCCTGACTGCCTGGTGGAAGGCAATAGAAATTACAAAAGCCCAAGTGGAAGCCCTGCGGGCTTTCTCCCCTATGGCATAACCCCTACTTTCAATTTAACAACCAATTGTTTTATTTAGGTGTGTGGGAGCAGAAAGGAATTACTCATCTCCACCATCTCAGATAATATGTTTATATCATACAAATACAAAATAAAAAACGGATTTTTTTTACATGATCTGCAAGTATGATAAAGAAACAAATTCCAACACTTCGGGGTACGTCCAACCGACTGTTTTAGCTAAAGATATTACCAAGCTTTCTCCGACAACAACAAAAAAACTCTCAAAAATATATAAGTTACTTTCATATACTAATAAAACGTCTTTACCCATCTCGAAATGGGAAACAGACTTGTCTATAGCTCCGGAATCTGACTTTTGGATTCAAGTTCGTGAAAACGTATTTAAAATGACAAAACACACACATTTACAACTTATTCAATATAAAATTATTCATAGAACATGCATTACTCAATATATGATGAAGAAAATGGGACTCTCAGACTCCGACATTTGTCTCCAGTGTTTATAAAACACTACAGACGCTTATTTTCATGCTTTATGGTTATACACTCCGGTTATGTATTTCTGGACTAAAGTCTTAGAAAAACGTTCCGCTATCTTGGACTGTAGGATACCTTTATCTCCAAACTTGTGTTTGCTGGTGACCTAACAACAACTGACTTACCACATAAACAATTTCAATCTACACTTGTAGCCCTTACTATCGCAAAAAATACAATTCTTGTTAATTGGAAAAATAAATAAACTCTGAATATCGACCAATGGTCTAACCTCCTCATAAATCACATTTTAAAGGAAAAAATATCTGCCTCAAATAAAAACCAAATATCAAAATTTATAGAAACATGGTCTACGTATATAGAATATTTTAGCGGGGGCTGTGGACCGGTGGGGTGCCTGGCGAGCCTGCAGTGCCCCGTCCTGCTGCGTTGGGTTGGGGACGCGGGCCGTGTTGGGGTGGAGATTTTCATGCATGTCAGATCCACCACACCAGCATCTATCGAAACTCAGACACAATCTGCTTCTTCCTCTGCTCGTTGAATCGGTGGAGGCTGGTGTCTGTGGATCTCACTCTTCTTCGTCTGTCCTTCCTTCCTTTCCTCAGTCTCTCCTTTGGTCTCTTGAGGTCTCCCTGATTTGTTGGAATTTAGATGTTTCTGGGGTTGGTGAAGGACTCTGGTTGGTGGCCCAATGGGTGGTGGTGTCTGGTTCTTTCTTTACTGTGGTCCTTCCTCGGGTCTCCTGACGGCCTCACGACTCGGTTAGCTTTCACTAAGTACGCTGGCGTGACGACCGGGGCCTTTCCCCACTGGGCCTGGGGTTCGGGGGTGCCGCCCATCTCCCAGTGCGCCCATCTCCCCTTCCGCCCCCAGTGTACCGCCCCACCACGCGGCTGTAGGTGGGGT
>NC_141248.1:4666632-4716632 GCF_054856555.1 Leptonotus elevatus
TTTTGTCTTTTTCAGCAGTTGTGTGCCGCCTTAAATGGCAAGTTTGCTTTAAACTCATTGTTGTTGGGTTAGGATATTGGATCTTTTATTCATGCATTGAGAAATGTATTATGAAAAATGAAATATATTAATTAAGAGCACGCATTATGCACGTATACACATATTTTGTCCAAATTTAAAATAACATTTTGGTTGGAAGTACATGGTCGTAAGACGTAGTCGTAAGTCGTAGACCTAGACCTACTGATAAAAAAAATTGGCCCCTCCAGCGTTTAACTTGCTCATCACTGTGTTCGACCTTACAAAGGTTTTGCATTCAGTATTTTTCAATGTCTTTGTTTCTCAGCGCAACTTGACCTCTCATTTATTTTAACGGGTGCTGGCATCCTATCTATGCACATTTGACAACCATAATGTGTTGCTCAATATAAATTATTCCCCTGGAAAGGCTAATTTGGAATGTAACTTGAATTTCAATTAAATGTTAATTGCATCCTGACCTGAGGACAAACACATCTGGTCATCCTAATGCCTACACGTGGTGCATTGACACACTTGGTGCTGTTTGTTTTGTGTGTTAAAGAATGCTACCATAGCATCTATTTGGTTCAACCTCATCATTGATTTGGTGCCATCACAATCCCCACACGCAGCAGGCAGCTGTTTTCAGCTACAGTGCTCCATTGTATGTAAAACCTGACCAGATTGAATACTTTTTTTTTTTAATTATTATTATTATTATTAAAACTTGACATGCTAGAAAAAAAATGAGGGCAGATTCGGAATCAGCGCAAATCATTTTTAAAGTAAATACTACGAAAGTGTATTAGGGCCACGTATATATATATATATATTATTTTTTTTTTAGAGTGCGGGGGCAATATTTAGAGAAAAAAACTCCCAAATTTGCCACTTTATAAATTCGCAAATTTGCCACTTTATATAGTGGCAGATTTGCGAGAAAAAAACCTCAAAAACTTACGAGAAATACACGTAGCGTACTATTCGACTGTTTGTACCAATACTTTTCGGTCGGGTTTCCAAATAAGGAGATAATAGCCTAATTGCTTTAGCATAGATTAACCATATCATGTTAAGCATTCGCCCTTTGAACCATTGTGTACGGCCACTGGCCAGCGACAAAGACGCTTCGCTTTGCGAAGGTCCACACCCGGACGATCAAAATTTTAAGTTAATTTGTTAAAATGTATATTTACTTGTACATTTATGTTTCCAGAATTATTATTTATACGGTCATACATTTTGGTATTTTTGTTGTTGTTGTACAAGTATCTAAGTTGATGTGTCGAATCTGCTGCTCTCCGTCATTCACTAGCCTTTACCTAAAGTATGTTAGCATCTGATTGGTTAGTGTTAGTCAGCTGATAGAGGATCAGGAAGTGTTGTCGCTCTAGCTGCGGTAAATGACGAGTAAAATTTTAATTAAAAAATGTATCCGTCTCCAACCTGCCTTTTCATTTTAGAAATAGTGTCCAATTAACCACCAACGAATCCTTACATGATTAGACTATAGCTACGATATATTTTATAAGTTTCTGAGTTTTTTTCTCGCAAATCTGCCACTTTATATAGTCGCAAATTTGCCACGTCATAAATTCGCAAATTTACAAGTTTTTTTCTCGGAATATTGCCCCCGCCCTATATATATATATATATATATATATTTATTTAAAAAATACTGTATGTGTTGACCAGTGTAAATTTTCCCGCCACGTCCCACTCGAATTTGAAGACAACCAATCATTGATTGGTATCATGTTTGAATCCTATCGTGAACCACACTGCACTATGTGACTGGTATCTCAACCGATGGGTTCGAATGAGACCATTTTGTTGTGATATTTTATGGCCATTTAAGAGGAAGCCAACTCAAAAATGTTCTTTACATTAATATGTTCTGTGCGCCCCCATTAGTGTAAACAAGGCATTCTGATTAATATTGCGTTTGTGGAACATGAACTTAGCAGCAAAAAACACCTGATTTTTTCCTTCCTCAAGGAGCGGCCATTTTGCCACTTGCTGTCGACTAAAAATGAACACTCCGGGATCACCTGTTTTCTGAGTTTGGTCATGTGATGTTCGCAAGCTCAGCTGTGATTGGTCATTTCCTGAACTACTGTGATGTCATTTTCAGTCGTCAGGAAGTGGCAAAATGGCTGCCCCCTGAGGGGGATAAATATGGGTGGATTTTGCTACTTAATTCATATTCCACAAGGGCAATATTAATCAGAATGCTGGTTTTGGACTAGTGGGGTGTATAGAAGATAAAGAAAGTTTTAAGAGGATCTGTGTTGTAAACTACTACTCCTACCTTTTAGAAGACAGAAAGCTCTTTGTGGGCATGCTCAATAAACAACAGTCTGAAGATGACGTGCGGCGCCTTTTCGAATCCTTCGGCGGCATCGAGGAGTGCACCATCCTGAGAGGTCCTGATGGCAACAGCAAAGGTGAGCTTCGTGCTATTTATTACTTTGGGTCAGCAGAGTTTTGTCAAAGGCTACTGCACAGAAATAATTCGGCTTTCCAGAGTTGATGACTTTGCAAAGTTCTCCTTATCCACGTCCAAGCAAAGTTATTGGTCAATGAGTGGATGAATACCGTAGATTCCGTAAATTTCAAATGAAGCCGTCATTAGATTGCTTTGTCCACATGGTATAAAATAGCAACTCATTTCCGAGGAACCCAATTAACCTTATTTGTCAACCTACATGGAGAAAAAGACAAAGTAAGTCAAGCTGCTTATAAACCATCAAGCCTGGTATCATGCCAGTGAAATGCCCTTTTACTGTGTTGTCACAGTGCTTGAAGTTATCACAGGGCTTAGCAGCCAACTCTGCGGCCTGTCGATAACTAAGCCTGATGATTACAGTGGGCTTGATCATTCTGATGCCTCCATGAAGCTCCATTAACAAGAGTCCATCAGCCAGCGTGCGCAGCTAAATGGGCTTGAGCTCAATAATGACTGGCAACTTGATCATTCAAATTCATCAACAGGCCTTGTCAATACGAAGCCACGTCCCGTTGCTGTGGTATTTTAAGCCCCATCAGAGGATCTCAAAGTTGTTAATGATGTCAAAGTGCCTTGTTTAGCCTTCCTATTGAGTGCAATTCAACGTCCAGCCTCGTGATTGGTGGTCTTCCGTAGAAACATTGTATCATGTTTGTACGGAAGAGGATTAGGGACAGTGAAGAGAGAAAAAACAGTTTGGCAGGATTCTCACTTTAGTCTCAGAATTCTCACTTTAAAGTCGGAATTCTTACTTTAAAGTCAGAATTCTCACTTAAATCTCAGAATTCTGACTTTATTCTCAGAATTCTGACTTTATTCTCAGAATTCTGACTTTATTCTCAGAATTCTGACTTTAAAGTGAGAATTCTGACTTAAAAGTGAATTCTTTTTAAAAGTGAGGATTGTCACAATACTCACTTTAAAGTGACAATTCTTACTTGAGAGTAAAAGTGAGAAGAAATCCTCAGAATTCTCACTTTAAAGTCAGAATCCTGACTATAGTCAGAACAGAATTCTGAGATTAAAGGGAGAATTCTTACTTAAAAGTCAGAATTCTGAGATTAAAGTCAGAATTTTTTAAAGTCAGAATTCTAAGAATAAAGTCAGAATTCTGCCAACCTTTTTTTTTTTTCTCTTCACTGGCCCTAATCCTTTTCCGTATGTTTGTCCTCAGTTCTGTTGCTCACTGTTCTTTCTCTCTCTTTAGGCTGCGCATTTGTAAAATACTCGTCTCATGCCGAAGCTCAGGCGGCCATCAGTTCACTACACGGCAGCCAGACGATGCCTGTGAGTAGCTATGCGTGAGAGCTTGTAGATTTATGTGAGTGGCAAGAGTCACTGCAGAGGTGAATCGCAACGAGCTTAATTACCTCCTAAAAGTTATAAAGTTATACTTTATTAATCCCTCTGTGGAAAAGTGTCCCCTGCCTTTGACCCGTGCCAACTACAACAGGGGCAAAGTCGAGCTTTGAAGCTACTTGGCTTGGCAGAGCAAAATTCATGCTTAGAGAGAGACATACTACTCTCTCCACTTTTCATGGCTTTGTATTGCTGTTCATGGGAGGAGTAAAATATGTGCTTTGTGTACAACGGGGGACACAAGGTGATGTCATTCGTCCATCTGTACATACTAACCTACTGTCTGGTATTTGTGTGTGTTTGTGAATGCGCAGGGTGCTTCATCCAGTCTGGTGGTAAAGTTCGCAGACACGGATAAGGAGCGCACCATTCGCCGCATGCAGCAGATGGCTGGTCAGATGGGCATTTTCAACCCTATGGCCCTGCAGTTTGGAGCCTACGGAGCCTACGCTCAGGCAAGGCCCTCACAAAGCACATTTTTGCAACACATTTAGGAGCCATTCACATAGCACCATTTTGAACTGACAATATGTTGTTTTAGAGCTGAATGGGAAAAAGATGTAAGAACATGTCCCATAGTGGATGTTTTTTTTCTAAACCAATGCTTTTTTAAACACACTTTCAACTGAAAATGGTTACTGCTTCTCTGGAAAAATAGTTTGGCACTCCTCCAGCTGGTTGTACATTTACCATATACCACTACTGTTTTCAAATTTTAAACCCAACTATACTGTAAAGCAGGAGAACAAGGAATTGTGGTGCCTGGATCATTGGCATGCCATCAGAAACTTAATCATTAATCCACAGAGACTGAATACTGGACAAAAGCTTCCAACATTTTGCAAGAAAAATTATCAAACTCCAACCACAGTTGTGTACGTTCTCAAAGATATTATGTAAAATGTATGTATTGATAAGATAAATATTTTAATATGCACTAAGGTGAAGACATTGCCATATGAACATATACAGTACTATACAAGGGGTCAACAACCTTCCCTGTCAAAAAAAAACATTTTAGGCCAAATATATAACACACACAAAAATCTGTCTGGACCCGCAAAACATTTGAACATTGTGATGAAGTAAACAGGGTTAGTTTTAGGCTAATACGCTGTGGGCCCAAGTGCTTTAAATTTTCATGTATTTTTAGATTATCTTCCTCTCTGTCAAATTTCTGACATTTTGGGCAATTTTAGGGACATTTGATGGTAATTTTCTGCCTTTTTTCTTCCTTTTTTGGACATGTTATGGTTTGTTTTGACATTTTTTTAGCATTTTTTTTAACAGCACTTTCTGCATTTTTGGCAATTTTGTGTACATTTTTTGGCACTTTTTGAGATTTCTTCTTTTGTTTTGGGATATTTTATGTTTACATTTTGAACTTTTTCTTTCCTGCCTTTTCTTAAATCAATTTGCTGATTATTTTTGGCAATTTTGTGGACAATTTATGGTAAAAAAAAATGTAAGCATATTGTTACTTTTTAAACATTTTCTTAGCTGCCTTTTTTATTCAATTCTGTGACATTTTTTGCAATTTCATGGACATTCTATGGTTATTTTCTGCCTTTCCTAAAACTTTTTGGACATTTTATGGTCACTTTTTGGACATTTTTAGGTAATCTTTTAAAACGTTATAATCTGCCTTTCGTCTCTCTTTTTCTGACAATTAAAAAAATTGGATTCTGACATTTTTTGAATATTTTATTATTCTTTTTTTAATCTAGATCATTAATTCATTTAAAGAAGATTTTATCTAAAAAATAAATAAATAAATATATATATATATATATTTAAAAAATATTAATTTCTACAATTTTTTTTAGAGATCCACAGGGAGCCACGGGAGAGGGACTAAAGAGGCTCCAGAACTGCAGGTTGCAGAACCCTGTACTATACTATACTATGCTATACTATACCACTGAGATGGCCTAATCCACTAGATTTATCCCATTGTTAAACATTATGAATGATTCTCATTATGGCAAGTGTGAACCGACGTTTATATCAAAGCAAAAAATTACATTTTTCACTGTGGGTCCCTGAAAAATTGTCATACTACCCTTTAACTTACTAACGTTTGCGTTTAGTTGGTTTTAGAGTCATTTTAATTGTAACCTCCTCCTCCCTGTAGGTGCAGCAGCAGGCCGCATTGATGGCATCTGTAGGCCAGGGGGGCTACCTCAGTCCGATGGCCGCCTTTGCTGCTGCCCAGATGCAGCACATGGCCACCATCAATGGCCTCCCCGGAGCACCGCTAACGCCCACGTCAGGTAACGGCAGTAAAAGATGTATCTATCATTTCATCTATAGCAGCTAAAAATGTGATATGCTTTAAAAATGGGAACAGCTGCAATGCAATGTAATGAATAATGAACAGCGAGTATCAACATTACTTTCTGGTTTAATACTGGATTTAGACACATTTTGTGAGATTGTTATAATGCTTATTAAAAAAATCTGAAATTATACAGTGTTAGTGACTGTTATCATAAACTGTTTACTTTTATCTGCATCCACTTGTATCACACAAAGGATTATAGAGAGCTAGGAAATCAGCCTTGACATTTAATGTCTTTACTGGACCACTGGACCGCCCCCTCTGACATTTGCAAGAGTTACTTGCTGGCTAGTCAAAGTAAAACTTTCCATAATGTCTCATGGGGGAAATATAGACAATTACTCACTGTTACCCTCTCTGATTTTACTCCTTCCTGGTTGCAGGCGGTAGCACTCCTCCAGGCATCAGCGCCCCCACAGTGACCAGCATCCCTTCCCCCATTAGTGTCAATGGTTTTACTGGCATGCCGCCCCCTCAAGCAAATGGACAGCCACCTGCAGAGGCCGTCTTCACCAATGGGATACATCATTACCCTGGTAAAGCCATAAAAAATAAAACACTTTATAATGTACAAAAATCTCAGCATTGTTGCATTCAACCACACACTACATCTATAATATTGGATGTGATGTGTAAAGGCTTCACTGAAAAAGTGTCAAATCATTGTGCTGAACAGAGTGCAATGCTTTCATACAAGATAGATTCAACATCCAATTATATGCTGTATGCTGACCTACAATTAGTGGTACAATGGATCACAAAAGTCACGGTTCGGGTCGGATCACAGATTTGAGTGATGGATTGTTTTTCGCATTACCAAAAAAAATGTGTACTTTGTCTTCATTTATTTTGTACAATTTTACCTCTCTAATATAGCTGTTAAGGATTTAGGAACACAACTTTAAGTGCAATATGAGCCAGAAACATTCTTATTTTATACATGGTCAATGCGTAAAATAACAAAGTATTAATGGATTAGAGTTGTGTTCCTAAAATCTTTCTTTTTTTTTGTGGGCAAAAAGTGTTTTATAAAATAAATGAAGACAGAGTTCTATTAATCTTTTTTTCATTTTTCTTTCTTTTCTTTTTTTTAAATAATGAAAATACCTCAAAGTGGAGAGTGAATTACAAAGTAGCCTTGGTCCAGAATATTGAAAAAGAATTCAAGTAAGCCAGGTGTCACCTGTCAACTCATTTACAACTACCAGCCAGGCACTCGTTCGTAATGCTAACAGCTAGCTGACAGCCACTTACGTCAGACACTTCTGACGTATCATACAATGACTGCGTAATTAATTAGCGGTTTCTTAGCGTCCTAAATTAGTGATTGAATATGAGTTGATGCGTTGTGTTGATGTTGGTCGCAACTACAATGTCAATCAACTACGATACAGAAACGTCTAAAAGGGAAGTCAAGCTAGCCATCATGCCACGACGTGGGCAAACTTCAAAGTAAAAGTCTACTAAGGCTATTTGCATTGGCGTCAATGTGTGACTGTATTTGGTCAACTTTATTTTTGAAGTTGGCCTTAGATCAGCTTCCGCGATCCGAACCGTGGGGCCTGACCACGGAATTGACCACGGATCAATGATAATCCATTGCACCATTACCTACAATGTATGTTTACTTCATTAATAACATTATTCGGAACAAAAGTACAATTTGCATGCAGCAGACGATAATTTTGACTATTTCTAAGTGGTCGTGGAAGCCGGATCAGGCCTATTATTTTATCCTGTAACACTGATTAATTTAAAAAAATCGTTATCAAATACTTGGAAAAAGTTATTTGTTTTACTAAATAGAGGTTATTTGTTTTCTTCCAATCTCAGAGGTATAAGAAGTTTGGTCTTTATACATTAGATACACCATTATGATGAGCTACGATGCAAATTTACTCCGGGGGAAGTCCATTTATTGCAGTGTACACACAGCAGCTGATATTTCGCTATAATTTCAATGCAGTTAGTGAGTTGGGTTTAAGGCACATTATTTTCATTACATTCATAAATAATGACAAAAAAATACTTACTAAGTAGAGTAAATTAACACAAATTCCAACCCAATTGTTAAGCAGAAACTGTGTGAATACAAACAAATCCAATTAATATAATGAAAATGTATTCTCTCTCTGAATTATAAACATTGTTATGTTGAACTCTTTAACTTGGTTATTTTCTGTTTAAGAAGAGGAGGAAGGAAACTATTAAATGGGGTTCCTTTTTTGTTTTTGTCTTCCCAGTGTTGCAAGAAGTGGTTTTTAGGGAGGACTCCGAGAAAAATGGCTTGGGTGTAGCTCCAAGGAGTTGCTTTGGAGTTCAGGGTGGCTGCTTTCTCTCTTCGCTATCTGAAGGTAGTCTCATCGACTGCTTATCTTCTCCACACCTTCATCCTTTTTTCAACATTTTGCTTTTTGCTCCCTGATTGCCTTTACTGTGATCATTAATAAATAGGACTAGCAATACACCACTGGAAATTCATTGTCCATCGTTCGATTAGGCTGTGTGTATAAATAATAATAGTGCAAATATCAATGGCATTCGACTCCCGAAAAAAAAAAAGGTTAAGTCGATTAGTTATCAAAATAATAACATACATTGCGTAGTGCCACCATTTTCAACTGTTGCCACAATTTAGATAGGGACACTCCTAACCATGTCAGGTTCCTTTGGGAAACCCCCTCCCCCCAAAAAAGTAGCCTCCAAAAGTCTAAAAATTAATGTAGAAAAGCTCAACGTGGATTAACTTGATCGATCATCACTAAAATGTATGTACACGCTACTCGTACCAATTTGATACTGTGATAATATTCGAACAATCGTCCCAATTTTTTTTATGGACGTCCTTAAGTCGTTGCCTCTTCATATCCGCGTCTATAGAATAAAAATTAACATCACGTAATATACGAATACTCCCAACTATGATGATTTAGGGTAAAACTTTTACCCATAATGCAATGGGGTATTGACTTGCGGGTGCTCAAGTAATACCCCGTTACATTATGGCAAAATAATATGCTATATTTGTAGCATTTAGCTGATAAGTACTTTTGAACGTATTTGTGAATATGTTCCAATGAATTTGAATGTTCAAACGTACTTGCAAGTATGTTGTTTAAATTACCGGTAAACATATTTGTGAGTACGTTCAAACATACTCGTAAACATAATAGCCAGTCAAA
This sequence comes from Leptonotus elevatus, assembly GCF_054856555.1. Lineage (NCBI taxonomy): Eukaryota > Metazoa > Chordata > Actinopteri > Syngnathiformes > Syngnathidae > Leptonotus > Leptonotus elevatus. The sequence goes on from NC_141248.1 coordinate 4,676,045, forward strand.
AATGTTTACTCCACATTGGTAGTTCCATGCTTCCATATAGAGATGTTAAAATTAATCGCTGAATCGACAAGTAATCGATTATTAAAGTAATCGACAAATATTTTTAAAATGGAGTAATCGTTTGGAGCCATTATTTAATTTAAAAATGTCCAAATCCTCTGATTTCAGCATATCAACAGTAATTGTTCAGATTTCTGTAGTCCTTGAATCTTCTGTGTTTAATCAAAATGAGACATTTGCAAACATCTATTTTTACTTTGGAAAACAATGACTGAACCGATAACACCTAGTACAACATTAATCCCCTTTTTTTCAATTACTATACGAATACAAAGTACGAAATAAACATCAATCGCTGGTTAATATACAGTAAAAAAAAAAAATAATAATAAAGATTTTCTAATATACTTTAATGCAAAATAACAATAAATCAGATTAATCGATTGAATAATTGATAGATCGATTCTTAAAATGTTCGATAGTCACAGCACTACGTATAACCATATAAAACCAGGGCGGCCACACACAAAATTGCAAGTGCTTTTTTTTAACATTACTGATCAAACTATATTGATATGACCCATACTTTTGAGAAAGTGTGATTGGCTGGCAACCAGGCCAGGTTGTAACCTGATTCTCACCCACAACCCAAGTGAGGATAAGTGGTCCAGAAAATTAAGGTTTCACTATATGGATTATTTTTGTTTATTCTATAAACTCCATAAAAACATAACTAAGGTCGAGTGTTATTCTGTTACCCTAATATTTTCCAGAGCTTTACAACGATGACTGAATGATAGCATCAGGACATTTTCTTTCCAAACATCTGTCAACTTTCCCTTAATTTAAGGAAACAATTAAGCTTGTGCACATTGGGAGAGATCAGCACCTCACACTGAGAACTAACCTCTTGCCTCTTTTGTCTCTTTCCTCCGGTTCCTCATGTTGTAATCCCACTCCCTCCCACTGTTATTACATATTACTCGCCTCTGACTCTGTGTGCACCTCTCCTCCCCGTTATCTACATTCCTGCTCCATCTCACTGCTGCTTTGTATCCGTTCTCTTTCTATACCCTGGTACACACCCACTCCATCCATCCATCGGCCTCCACCTTCTTCTTCATCTCTTCTGGAGCAGCTCAAAGTCCAACTGCAGCTGATCCTCTCCAGCAGGCTTACACGGGAGTCCAGCAGTATGCAGGTGTGTTCGTGTGTGTGTGTGTGTGTGTGTGTGTATATAAGACGGAGGGAACAAGTGAAGGAGAAAAAGATTTTCTTTGTTTGCATTTGCATTTTGGAATTTCCACCATGTAGTGTCACGCCTGTCCGACATCAATTTATTCTCTGCTCTTTATAGCATGTGTGTAAGTGTGAAACATGCACACTCTATTGTCTGTTATCTGATCGATTGCTTGCTGTGCCCCGGTGTATATCATGTTGTTTGTGTGTGTGTGTGTGTGTGCGGCAACGTGCTCTCATCACGACTGTTATCTGATCGGTGTGTGTGCGTTTGTGTGTGTGCCTCAGCAGCCTACCCTGCTGCATACGGGCAGATCAGCCAGGCCTTCCCCCACCCTACAACCATCATCCCGCAGCAGCAACGAGAAGGTAAAATATGCAATATTTGAATTACGAGTCAAATATTTAACACTTGTTTGACACGCTTGACTCACAAACATTTACATACAATATGTGCGTATTTACTTATACACCAAGAGTGTGTGAGGGGTGAAATGTAAAGGTCAGATTGTTTATAAAAATAGAGATGATTCTAGGCTGTAAATTAGCTGACCATACAATCCTACAAGTGTTTGGTAGCTGCAACATGGGAGCATGGAAAGGACTGTGACCTTGCTGCCCTCTTGTGGTTTACCAACAAAACAATACACTACCATGTAATAAATAAATAAATAAATAAAAAATGTTTGTATTACTTAAATTTTTACTCTAAAAAGACTTTATTCGGTCCCAGTCTAAACTAGAGGAAACTTTACATTTGGAAGAGAGTAAAATATTAAATAAAAAAATAAAAAAACAATCACTCAAGGGTTGAGGAACGACTTTTGTGGCTGGCACACAAAAAATCGGCCCTGGCATTTTGGTTTAGTTATGTAGTTCTGCCACTAATGTTTAGTGAGATTTAAGTTTGCCATCTATATATGAAACTGATTAACAGACTGGTTCATCTAAATTGTGGGCTAGTCTCTTGAGGTAAAATGTCGGAAAACAATAATCTTTTAAAAACTGCATCGGCCCTAAAAGAGGCCAGCCCACCGGGCATCTGCCCTCAATACCAGATGGCCAGTCCAGCCCTGACCTCTGACCATTTTTGGTCTCCTTTTGGACACACCAGCAATGTTATCCAACAGTAGGAATGGCATAGCTCAAGAGATTGAGTGGCTGTCTCCCATATTGATTGTTCCTGAACCCTTGAGTGATTTTTCATTTTATTTTTTTATATTATATTTTACTCTCTTCCGAGTGTAAAATGTACTCTGTTAAGACTGGGACCAAATATAGTCTTTTTCAGAGTAAAATTTATTGTGCATTTTACATTTGGAAAATCTCAAAGCACGTCATTATACTGTACATCACTGGCATATACATCAAAGATACATCAAGACATGAATAAGTTTTGGATCAATTAAGTGAAAGTGGATCATTTCTGGCAGCACACCTGTTTATCTCTCACAGTGTCCTGGTTGGGACTCACTAACTACACGTGGGGAAATGTGTTATAGTCCACTGAAACCTAGGTTGAACTTTTTGACCATGATTCCCAGACGCATGTTTGGCAGTGCAAGTGACAGAAACATACACAAATTCCTCTTTGTAAAGGCTATCTATGTTGTGTCTATAAATGTTACTGTACTTATTTAATATTGTACTAGCAATTCTCTTTAACTAAGTCAGCGGTTCTTAACCTGAGTTCGATTGAACGCCAGAGGTTTGGTGAGTCAGTTTCAGAGGTTAGGGGGAGGTGACAACACATACCCGACTCATATGATTCGTGATGATATGTCCCGCTTGGCCAACATTGGCTGTATGTGATCACGCTGCAGGTCAATCTCTGGTGTCTTGGTCTGGCGGAGCTACAAAGAGAAGATTGATGGGCGGACTTTTGCATATTCATTAAGAAGTAACATCAGCTATTCATTCTCCAGCCTTTTAAAGTAGCCGAGCAGTTTGGGAGCGTGCGCCATTTTGGATTTTCTTAGACACAAGCTTGTTTTCAAAATAAGACCAGATCAATCATCAACAACAACAACAAAAAAAAGCTGTGTCCAAAAGTTTCTTCAGTAGCCTCCAGCGTTAACCTGACAACAACCAGAAATGTCAAGATGTTTCCAGCTCAAAGAAATTATTTCAACTGTTTATTGATTCTCATTTTATGTAGGGGGAGACCGGGGCTAGTTGTAACACGGGTAAGTTGCCACACACAATGATCTTCTCCACCAGAGGGCGCAACAAAAAAGTGGAATACAGTACTAGTTTTCTTCGTATAAATCAAGGTTTGTGTACTATCTGAGAACAGCACATTGTGAGCTGACATGAGTGCCAGTTATCTGGTTTGCACAACCCAAAATATTTTTTTTAAACTTTATATATTTTGAAACATAGACAAATTCTCGCAGAAAATCATGTGGACTCGTTAGAGGAGAAATTCAGGCATCTTGTCATGCCTCAGTCACGGTTCTGTTTTAAGCTAACTTTAAACTATAGAGCCATTAGCCAACATGGTAGTTTGGGCCAACTCGTCTCAGTCATTTTGGGGTTTGTTGTCACATATGCAAAGAATGGGCCAATGAAAAATGCACCTCTGATAACTCTGTCTACGTATGCCAGAATTGTTCTTCTGATGATGAGTCTGAAGAGTCAGGAAATTAGTTTGCCAGATTGTGTTTCATAGTTTAAAAATTGATTTTCCAGTTGTTGGAACTACCGTATGCCCACGTCAGGACTGGTTTAAGTTTCATGATGAACCATCCATCCATCTATCCAAATGAAATGCTTTATTGAAAAAAAATATATATATATTAAATTTAATCTCAAATTTCCAGTTTAAGGGAAGCAAAACGGACATTTGACGCTAAGAGCTATAACATATCAGCAGTTCCTAAGGACTCTAATCTATTCAATATTGTATTTATGTTAAAGTTTGTTCAATGACTGTGGTACATTTTTAAGATCAATGATAAACAATTTATCTGGCTGTAAAAAACAAAACAAAATAAAAAACAGGAGAATAAGGATAATTTTGTCCTTGTTTTATTAGTTGCAAAATCCAGTGTGACATCTTACCCCATATAGTGTGACAACTTACTCGTTAGTGGGACAACATGTCACATGTTCACTCACTCTATTTGATGGCTTAGAACTCTGCACTGACACAAGGTATGAAAATGACATGAATACAAAAAATATGCCTAAGACTTTGGTCTTTCATCTGGTATACATTTTGTTTATATAGGATGTATTGATTCCAAGAAATATATAAAAGTATAAAAAAGTGATACAACTAGCCCTGGTCTCCCAACCTAAGGAAGCGTCCAGTACAGTATATCATTCTCATGACCTGTTTTGCCGCCCTCTCTCACTGTTTGCGTCTCCCGACGTTTCTCTGTCTGTCTCTGTGTCCCATGCACAGGTCCAGAAGGTTGCAACCTGTTCATCTACCACCTCCCTCAGGAGTTTGGGGATGGCGAACTGATGCAGATGTTCCTGCCATTCGGTAATGTCATCTCCTCCAAAGTGTTTGTGGATCGAGCGACAAACCAAAGTAAATGCTTTGGTGGGTAAAAATTAACAGAACCAGAAGATTATTGATTATTTATTCTGATTATTCTTTTTTACTAATCACCTTCTTTACTGCAGCCCCTTGCTAACCTCCCAGCACCTCCCTGTTTCGAACCAAATGAAAAAAGAGAGATTTATGTAGAGTTGTGCAACTAAATTGTGACTGATTTGATGACTTGACATTTCTATCTGAAATTAAATTATTCAAATCTGGCTTGCTTTGTGAAGGACGGCGAATGCAACTTTCGACTTCTATCTTAAAATAAAATTGGACAGTAACTCTCCAGTAACCTTTGAATGAACACATCAGTGCCTAATGAGCATACATCCTCGTTCGGTACACTCTAATGACATCCAGTACAAAAATGCTGTCAAACTTTCTGCCTTGACAAAGAGAATAATGTTCAGTTTTTACAAGTAGTCATTTTTCATGTTTATTTTTTATTGTTGTGGTTTGCAGTGGTGAAGAACTACACTGCATCAAGCTGGGTGTTTCTAATATTTAGTTACTTGATAGGATAAAAATTAGGGGTGTCAAAGTTAGTGTGTTAATTTTGAGGTTATTTAATTTTTTTAATGCGCGGTTAATGGAAAGCATGTACTGGGGGAATTCCAGTCGCAACACAGCAGACACGCCCACGTCAAAATTTAGCAGTAATGAATACATTTAATAATAATGCATATATTTGTGGAGACTGGGGTCAATTTGTATTTTACAATTTAAAAAATGTGCAGAATTTCACTAATTACTTCCGGTTAAAGATTAGATAGCTCTTAATATGGAAAAAAAAATGCCCTGAGCTGTCACCAACGTCTTACAGGTGCAATTATGCCATCTAGTGGCAGAAAAATGACCTCAACACAAACCAATATTGCACTTGTTTTTTACAGTACAGTACATGTTTTTAGTTTGAACTCAATGTTATGAATTATTATGAAATTACTGTATCAATGACTAAAAGATGCAGCCATATTTCTATAAGTTTAGCATTTTTCCCAATTTTTATGTTAATAAGAGTATGAAAACTAAAAAATATATATTTTATTGTACATATTGTACATTTAGAACAGATATCAAATTTGCGATTAAGCGCGAGTTTACTATTGAAGTCATGCGATTAATTGCAATCAAAAATGTTAATCGCCTGACACCCCCAATAAAAATACTAGAGCATTATTGCCTTTTCAAAGGAAAAATGTTTGATAAAGCTCTTGGACTGGTTCTCATTAAGATTGTATGGGTGTACCTAATGAAGTGTCCAGTGTGCGGATTGCAAAAATGAACATGCAGCTTGAATTTGAAATGTGGAAGCCAAAAACAATTACATTGAACTACAGCACAACTGAGTCAATATTTTTGGTTTTATTGTAAACCCCATCATTTCATATTGTGATTTTGGTTGCATGCTACTCTTATTTTTGTGATCCTGTTGTTGTTTTTGTTGTTGTTCAAATATGATTGTAATATATTTTACTCCTTGTATCATTATGGGAAACTTGTGTTGATTTGTAACATTTAAAGATTACTTCCTACAGCTACTATTCAATTAACTCATTTGCTCCCAAAAACGTATAAATACGTTGTATTTTAAATATTACCAGTGTCCCCAAAAAGTTTTTTTTTTTATGCTCGAGCGTGCAGAAGGCTTTGATGCAGCCTCTGAACTGAAGAAAATGCTTGCAGCAATGGTAGTTATTATAAAAACGGCCATCAGGTGGCAGCAGAGTATAAGAGCTCAACGAGGGCCATGTTGCAAAGAGATATGTTCCCCACAGTTTTAAACAGATTTGTGAATAATGATGAAACTTAGCTATATGCTAATGCTAATTGCTGTAAAACGGAAACAGGTAGAAATATACTTTTTTTTCTGATGAAAGAAGAGACTCTAATCTTTCTTTTGGTAGGTTCCATGTTTTTATAACAATAGAACACAATATTCTGTGGGCCTTGCGAAATCAGTCAAAACCAGTAAAACAGCTGGGAGCGAAGGGAGTTTTTTCAAAGAAAATGGCTGGGAGTGAATGAGTTAAAGTGCTTCATCAATGAATCTCGTACTCACACTTTTGTAAGCATTCCTCATTTAACTTGACACTAACCTGTGCTCCTCTCTGTATTTACGCTCTCACCAGGCTTTGTAAGCTTCGATAACCCAGGCAGTGCCCAAGCTGCCATCCAGTCAATGAACGGCTTCCAGATCGGCATGAAAAGACTCAAGGTGCAGCTGAAGAGGCCAAAGGATGCAAACCGCCCCTACTAGCCCCGGCCCCAGCCAGCCGCTGCCATTCATGGTGGCCGGGGTAGCTGTCGCACACAGGGGAAGACAGGTCAGACCTTGAGCTCACATTTGTACTCACGCTAGTCTGATGGGTGATTAACCGAGCCGTTGCATACACACGCTGACGCACATCGTATTGACGGATGCTGAAATGGCAAGGCCATTTATGAAAGTGCCTGATGTGGTTTCACTAACCTTTTAGAAATGTCATAAAACATTTGCAGATGCCTAATAAAAAGTGGATCATCTGCAAATTGCTTGTAAAGAACAGTGATGTAGCATCACTGAGAGTTCAAGCAGCCGTTTTTAAATGTTAATTTCACCATCGTCGTTTGGACTGATGACTGTGTAAACTACAGTAATCCCCTGATAAGCTACATCTGGCAGCTGTATCCGTACGTGAAAAAGAAACACGCATCGTACACTATGTGGACAAAAATATCGAGACACGTCCTTTCTTTCAATCAGAAGTTGAACTACACTAATCAGTTCCTCCTAATATTTAAATTATTGCACTTACCAAGTCATGTTTTACATGTTTTGTGCTTTTTGGTCCTTTTATGGTTCCACCATCATGACTGCAACAGTGCAAATATCCTAAATTTAGAGTTATAGTTTTCGAGACCGGTCTCAAGACCACTTTTTAAGGAACTCGGTCTCATCTCGGAATCAAAGGCATGTCTTGACTTGGTCTCGGACAGGGTGGACTCGGGATTTTTGACGAAGACCAGTCAAGACCAGGCTAATACTAATGTGATCAGAAGTGAAACAAGAAATGTTATTACATTTGAGATTTGTTTCATTGTTTTTTTTCCAAAATAATTCGTTTTTGTTGAATGTTGTTGTTTTTGTTTGAATTTGTTTTTGATTCAAACGTAATGGGAAAAAAAGATACTGTTCGTTCTGTTCTGTTTTTTTCTCTGATATATACGCCATCTTGGTCTTGTCTCGGTCTCAATACGCTCTAGTCTCAATAATGTCTTGGTCTTGGTTGGTGTCGTCTTGACTACACTACCTGAAGGCAACAATGTCGAAAGAGCAAATACCTTATAGCCAAATAATCTTACTACTTGTATTGCAATTTTTCATCCACATGCATTATGAACTGTACTGTAAATTAAAAATGTTAGTTGCTAAGTGTGTACATAATAATAATAATAATAATAATAATAATAATAATAATAATAATAATAATAATAATAATAAAAACAGAAGAAAAACAAAAGCCTTACCACCAATGACTTTATGAACAGTGGGCAGTGGTGACTCAATTAGAGAAGAAAATTGGCCGTTAAAAACGAATGCCGAATCCAAATTTAGGGATTTGAGTCTTAACGGGTCACATAAAAACCATAACGTCAGCCAGTGCGAAGCTTACAGTGTCATTTCTCCCTTCCCTCTCCTCTCTCACACTTTTGTTTACTCACTTTTGGCCTCTCATACTGTCCTAGCAAGCGACACGAAATACGAAAACACCAAGGTTAGATTAGCACTAGCTCGCAGTTGATTAAAAAAAATGGGGATTTTTTTTCAAAAAAAGGAATATAAGGCTTGGTAAAGAGCTTTGGACAACATACAGTGGATATAAAGTACTATATACAGTAATTGCACTGCATCTGCCAATATGATCCACTTGGCTTTTTAATTTTTTGGACTATGACGTGCTTTTTGGAAAAAGCACAATTCAATTAGTAACCAATTCTAGTTCATTTGGGACTCACTGAATAGAACTAATAAACTAATAGCCAATGTGCATTTTGGGTGCGAGTCCAAGCTCTAATGAACAGTGAATGAGGTCACCTGAATAACCTCACATCTCACTAGTGTACCACAAGCCAGTAAGCTTGATGGGATACTTGACTCATTGAGCCATTTTCAGCAGTAAAAAGTTAATATTTTGTCTATGATTAATATGATAACTTCAATATTTTTCACATACAATTAATACCTTTAAAAACATTTTTTTCCACTTGCTGTTGACTGAAGATGACATCATCTGTGCTGATGAAGTAGGTAACGACCAATCATGGCTCAGTTTACTGACCAAACCCGGAAAACAAGTGAGCCATGATTGGCCATTACTGGCTGTGTCATTTTTATGTTAGCAAACAATGCTTTTTGACATTTGGTGCAACAATATTACAAAGAGTGACCCAGTGTGTTCCACTGTAGGTAACAGATAGTAGGTAAATGATTAAGCATGTTGTAGAGAAAGAATTGCCTCCAAAGAAAGAGGCATTTATTACTTGGAAGGCGAGTAATTGTGCCGTTCCTCTTTGTCTCCTCCCTTCATCTGCATGATGGAGAGTTCAGACTGTGTCGTGGTTCATTCACTGCTGATGACTTAATTCAAGGGCAACTTATCACCCACTCACAAACTAACTGATCCATATAAAGACCGTGTGCCGAGGCAAAGCACTGCAGGAAAAATATGGCAAATTCAAATGAATGTGTCACCATTCCTTCCCATACACGAAAATATTCCACGGCTCAAACAGTTTATAATGAAGTTGACATTTCAACACATTAAGGTTTTTGTCACTCTCAGTTTTACTATGACTATGTCCAAATGGTCAAATGCATTGTTTTTTTAGGACTTCAAAACTAAAGCAAAAACAATCTCGAGTATAATTTGCTTTTCAAGATCATATAAAACATTATGAACTAGGAATATAATTCTTGTTAAGGGTTCACAGTTTTTTGGAATGGTAAGATACTTGAAGGATGTTCATATTTTTTGGACCACAGTGGCTTTTACTTAAACGGCAGGAAAGAAGTAATTTATTTTAAGCACGAGCACAGCACACTGTGTACCTTTGCTAATGGGAGAACCAAGAATGTTGTTTTGCTTTAGCTTTGTTTTTGCTAATGCTAAGCTCGCTAATGCTACACATCATGTAGCTATATCCTCGCATTTGCTAAACTCGCTAATGCTATGCTAGTAGCATCGCCCTTGTTGATGCTATTTTTGATAATCCTACGCTAGTAGCTTTGTCGTCGCTAATGCTATGCTCGCTAATACTAATCTAGTACGCTCGCTAATGCTAAGCTAGTTCATCTAAGATAAGAAGGTATGAGAGGCAGCCAGCGCCCACTTTTATAAATTTACTTTCGTTTGTTACAGAAAGGCCAACACACACACATACACTAACTACAAAGGGGTTACGCAGCATATGTCACCTTCGCCCAGGTGCAATCCCCACCTCTCTGACGATATGCAGTGACGCATCCTGACTCGAAAGGAATTATGAGCCGTGAAGCACTCAGGCTCTCGCCATAGATCCTCCAATATCGGCAAACCTATACACAGTATTCAGTTTAGCTTCCACAAGCGCTTTGTCTGACGGGAGAAAATGGTAAACTTTATGTGAGGGTTAGTTATATATTCTACAAATGATGGTTTACTTAAATGAGCAGCGACGCTGAAGTTGGCTCTACCGTTGCGCTCCCGTCTATCAGCCTATATTATCAAAACCTAAACCGCAATTGCATTTTCTGGCCTTAAGATGGCATTGTTTTCACAGTTTTGCATTTTTGAAGATGCTGGTTTCCTCGTTGCCTAGAGTCTTAAACAACACCTATTTTTACCTGCTCTCTTTTCCACACAATCAAAATGGCATGGAGTTTCTCACCTGTTTCACACTCAACACTACTCCAGTTTTCAAATAAATCAAACTTGTATCTAAATATTCGAGTGTTCTTCTTTTTTTGTTATTGACATGCTAAACTGTGGGTACAGATTAGTAAACTGTGGGAACAGATTACTAAACTGTGGGGACAGATTACTAAACTGTGGGGACAGATTACTAAACTGTGGGGACAGATTACTAAACTGTGGGAACAGATTCCTGGTAGTAAACTATGGGTACAGATTTGTAAACTGTGCGAACAGATTAGTAAACTGTGGGTACAGATTAGCACCGAAAGAAAACAAAAAAAATCATACCCTGGCACCAGAGGGGCTCCATAAATTCGTGCACAGCCTTAGGTACTTTTATTTGGTATTGGTATCGGTGACTACTTAAGAGTTGAGAACTCGTACTGGGATAGGTCTGGAAAAAAGTAACATAGAACATCTATAGTTCCTTTTATTCTTGAAAATTATCAATAGTGTGTGACACAGTATTAAGATAAGAATTAAGACCAGACTACATCTTTGAGCACAAGTTATTCTCAAGGCAGGGTAATATTTATAATAGATCATTATTATATTAGGGCGAAGCTCAACAAACTTTATTGATGTAAAATGTTCTGTCTATTGTGTTTTCCAGGTTTTGTAGAGCTGAATTATATGTTGATTATTTGCTACCCGCTGTAGAATGCAAACTCAACATGTGGAACACTGAGGCTGCTTCACAAGGAGAGGACATCGAGGCAGCGAGAGTCAGAATCATGGAAAATTCCTTTTGGATGTACGAAAAACTTTGGAACTCAGTGAGAATTTGTACCACCTCGGTTTGCCCCTGGACCTTTTCTTCTGCACACAACAGCATACACACAGACACACAAACAAACACATCCTTCCACTCAGAACCCTGCTTGAATGACAGCTACCTTTTTTGGACCACAGTGACTTTTACTTGAACAATGGCGGGAAAGAAGTAAAAGACATCAAACACTTTCAGTGACCAACCCCGATGAACTCTTAAAGGGAACAACGGCTGTCAAAGTCTAACAAGAACAATATAAACTTTTTAAAAACTGAATAGCGGATTGCTGAAGGAGATATTTTTGGTCTGGTTTGAGTTTGACACACAAAGGAACAAATTCCGGAAAAGAGACTGTAAGTATGATATTATCAGGACAAAAATTGGCTTGGATTTGGGATGACGTGTCTTTAGCTTCGGAGTGCCTGTCCGTTTCCAGGGGATACCATTGCCAAGGAGAACCATAGCAACGGTCTCCAGGGAGTCTTACCTGTCATTCCTTAGTTGTTTTAGGGACCAAAAGACCAAACGTTTTTATTGCTGAGGACTTGTAGCTCTAATATACTTGGACCACTGCATCTCTTTCAGCCAACTGGCTCAAGAGTTGTACTAAATAAAAAAAAAAGTGTACATTTCCAATATACAGTATATACATACAACGTGTGTATATACATACAGTATATATTGCCAATATGCTTTTGAAATACAGGCAAAACTATTTCAGACGACCATTGTTAGTTTACAATCACTCCAAAATGTTTTTGTTTTTTTTGTTCTTCTTGATTTGTCTTGGGAGGGACGGAGAGTGCATGGGAGGGGCTGCTCCGCATCACAGCCTTATCTTTTTTAACTTAACATCCTAACCTCATTGATAGAGTAACATCATTATCTATATGAACTTGTTTATATTTGCAGTACATATACAGTATACGTATATCGAGCATTCAAGAAAATGTATTCATATATACAGCATATATGGATAAACTGATATTAATCGCAAACAAATACATATGTACTTATATGCACATATTTGATATATGTGTGTCTGTATATAGAACAGCTACTGACTATGTTGAGCTGTAATTTTTATTTATTTTGGGGAGTGTGGGTGGTGGTGGTGGGGGGGGGGGGGGGGGGGTTAGCTGGAGTTTAAAACTTTGCTCTGCTTGGGATGATTCGCAAATATGGCAGCTCCCAAAAAGTGCAGGCATTCCTTTTTCTGATATGCTGACAGGCAGTATACGGCACTGCTAACGGATACATGTGTGTCAATGCACACGATACTGTACATATTGTCTGAAAATGCAAAAAGCCACATCTCAGTAGCAGGCTTCAAGAAAAATCAGGCTCACGTATTTTAGAGGAAAAGGACAATTATCTTCGACTCTATTCCAAACATATCTTTTATGCTTTGCACGCGCACACACGCACACACACACACACACACACACACACACACACACACACACACACACACTTGTCTTTGAAACTTGAACCAAAATGAATACGTCTCACAACCCTTGCTCTCTCCCGCATTCGGTAAAAAGTGCATGTAGCGAATGGGCTGTCACCATGTTAAGGTGTGCCTTGTCACCTGCAGTCTGCCATCCAACACTGTGCTCTTGCTAAAATTCAAATAATAATACATTTAAAAAAAATCTCTCTCACAAACACACACAAACCTCTGCAAGCAACCAGCGCACTATTATGATGTCAAAACTACAACCGGATCCATATCAGTTCTCAGCTGTGTAGTGAAAGTTCAATGCATGTCCACACTTAATCCATCCATGTCTTTGAGCTTTTCAAATATACGTATACTCACACATTATGCTTCCGATAAAAGTGGGCATTAACAAACCTGCGAGCACAGCTACCTACTAAACTATCAAAGCTGCAGGAAAGGCGACTGTGACGAAGTCAAAATTAGGCTTAATGTGAGTTTGTAGGCAATAATTGGCTTCCAGTAGTTCATCAGTGATATCTCTTGGCATGAAGCATATCTTTTAGAGCAGGGGTCTCCAACAGATTGGTCTCAAACAATATTTGGACCATTCAATCAATTCACATCCATTCTGCTGGGGTTTACCAAGATGGACGGAAGATATTAATGTCAGTGAAAAGAAGAAAAAAAAGGATGGAAGGATTCTGAATTTATTCACAGAATTGTGACTTTAAAGTCAGAATTCTGACTTTAATCTCAGAATTCTGACTTTAAAGTGAGAATAATAGTAGCACTAATAAAGTCAGAATTTTGAGATTAAAGTCAGAATTCTGACTTTAAAGTCAGAATTCTGAGAATAGTCAGAATTCTGAATTTAAAGTGACAATTGTCACTTAAAACTCACCTAATCCTCTTCCGTAAAAATGACAATTCTTAGAGCCAAATGATCTAATCAAAAATGTCATTATAGATTCAGTATTTAGGAATACACGGTTAAAGTTATGATTTATGTTTGATAAATAATGAGGCCAGTGTCACAGTGTACAACTGCTGCATTTTCGCATAAAGGTAAAAATAATCACCAAACATCCTCCATTGATTTAATCAGTCAAGCCCTACTTTTTATTTTACTTGAGAAGCAGCTCACAAAGTGAAAAAGGTTGGAGACCCCTGCTTGGGAAAATGCCGCCTTATGGTCCAAATCCTCAAGTAATTCAATAAAAATAAATAAATAAATAAGAATGGTAAAGTGTAGCAATAAGTGTGTGGTGCAAAACAAAAACAAAAACCGTTTATCCATCATAGTGACTGCACCACTAAAGTAGTTTTCGTATTACTTTGGAATACAATTAAAAGTAATGGCAAAATATACAGTACGTACAAAAGGTCACCAGAGTTATTGGCCATGCAGCTGCTGAAGATTACTCAATGAATATTTATACATGTGAATTTTTATAAGGCTATGTGGCACTGGAAGACGATGCTTCCTGTCCGGTGTTGTTACTAGTTTTCCTATAAACGCTTCATTATTCCACATCACAAGAAATTCTATGATTGAATAACTGAAGTTTCACCTGCCAAAACCAGTGAGGCAAAAATATTCCGTATGACTTCCGAGGATGCCTGTGCACGGCTTGGATGCGCGAGCATGGCAACACTAACAGCTTCAACTCAATCAACTGAATGTGTGGTGAGCCCGCTTTGACTGCAATGCAAAAACAAGAAACAAAAAAGGGTTTTGACGTGAGCCACAGGTGGTAGAGTGCCAAGCACATCATCTTCATTCGCCCGCAACTGTAAGCTACAAGTTTACACCAGGAAAAAAAAGTAACGGTTTAAAACGACGCTAGACAGAGCAGAAGTCTGAATATAAATATATATATATAGATATGTAAACATAAACCGATGAATATACTGTAAATTGTTTCTTTTTTTGCTCTGTTCTCCTCTGTACATAGGTTTGCATATTTTATAGGACTTTTACTTCTATCTACAAGGACTGGATAAAGTACTTTAAATACTCGGAAAAAAATATATATATGAATGAAAACATGGTAATGCTCATTAAAACCAGGTACAAAAAAAAAAAGTTGCTAGGATACAGTGCGAAATGTAGGACCTGACCAAGGCATTTATCCAGAAAACAGTCAGGGAGAGCATTGATCTCAGTTAGAGCTTAGACACACGTTGACCTATTTTATAACAGAAATACTTTAATAGGTTCTATTCATTTCTGTATTTATTTACAAGTCATGTCTGAGATGATATGCATGCTTTCATGGCATTATTTTTCTATGAGTTGGTACGTGACCAAATAGTTTTTATATGACACGCATGGGCCACTGTTGTGGTCCGCAGATGATCATTGTTCCTGTCTTCAGGATCATGCCTTCAGCACTTCTTAGAAGATGGACAAAATGGCTCCTATTGACCAAGTGATGTCAAAGACAGATTTTAATATTTGTGTTGTATTGATTTACTTCTGTTTGTTTGTGCTGTTTGACTCAAGATCTGAGCTCTATTGTCGCCACTGAGGGGTCTTGCTTAAAAGTGCCACTTTGTATCATCGTCACATTACCTCTTCACGTGTCTCAAAAACAACTGATTGATTATTCTGTTTCTGATGAAAATTTGAACGCGATGCAGTCAGCTACTGTGTTTCAAAGCCTTATGTACATTTTTGTTTATAACTTATGGAAGATAGCTTGGTAGGTTTAAAGCTATGATGATTTTAGACTACTTATTATACTTATGCAGTATATTGTATATAATAGTAATGTGCATATCAAACCTGGTTTCCATCTTATCAGAGTAAAAAAAATTGAGAATCAGAAATAAGTATAATAGATTCCTTTTGAAAACGCAAATTAATTGAAAGATGGGATCTCATGGGTTTGATTTGATTTGTAATTCTACTTTAGTGCTCCCTCATAACTGTACAATCAGACGTTTGCCTTGGGGTCAAAGTGAGGTTCTGCAATGTAAAGAGTGAAATTCTTAATAAACAAACAAACAAAATCAGTGATATACCATTTTGGTCATTTGGTCAAAAAAAAAAAAAAAAAAAAACTTCACTCCCCTCCTTCCATTTTCTGCATCTTGCTTTGTATTGTTGGCGGAGCTCTGATCTTGTTCAACTGTGTTTTACCAAGAGCAAAAGTCGATGAAATCTGCACTATCCCATCAAAACAAAACTGATTTACTGTCAATTTATGTGCTGTGATTAATGCTTTTTTAAAATTATTATTATACTAAACTCTACAGTGACTGGAAAGGCATCATGTGGTTTCAAAGTTACTATGGTGATGTACTTCCCAATTTCAGCACATATGGAGGGTGGGGAAATGAATGTTGCATAATTAAGCTTTGCCAGGTTCCTGAAGAACTAGCTTCTGATAGGCCAATGCGCTTTAGGCTCCTGCCCCTGACTCTCAAGAAAGACTGCACCAATTTCTTGTTCCCTTGACTCCTTTTTTGTAATTTTAAAATGAATGATGCGTTTCAGCTTAGGCCAATAATAAAGCACAGTCTAGAATAAAATGTCCTGTGTGGCGTCATGATTATTGGGTAAAAAGTATACAAAAGTTTGTTGGCTCAAGGAGCTATTGAGTGTGATTCACAAGTATTCAACAGTTCATTTAAAGATTGTTACAGCCTTAATCAATATTAGGAATGAGTGAGTACTGATTTCAATTGTCAGTATTGAGCTGATAACCAGCCTCATTTCAAGGTATCAATACTCGTGACGGTGGTCGATACCAGTATCGGCTGCCGTCTTGTGGCCAATCAGGAACTAGAAATTACAAGGACAGAAAACTGACATTCATTTCGTGAAATTTTAAGGGCAAATTCTATATTGTGATTTAAAGGTTTTTCTTTAAAATTATCGGTCTTTTTCTTTTTTTCTTTTGGAGGGGGGTTATGCATCAAGGGTGCGTACTAATCTGTATCAGTCTGGGGAAAAAAAGTGGTATTGAACATTCCAAATCAATATACAGTGGGGCATTAAAATTAGTGTTGTTCCGATACGTTTTTTTGGCCCCCCGATACCGATTCCAATACAAAGCTTTGCAGTATCAGCGGATGCCGATACCATATCGATACCTAAGTCGTTTTTTTTCTCAACATGAAAAAGCTGTCCTGCCATTGGCTCAGAGCATTCAAGGGCCAATAGGATATCTTAGCTCGGCATGCAGTGAACATGTCACACATCAGTGAATGTCGTGCATGAGCAAGACAAAAGATGATGCATCCAAAATCCTATATTAGCATCAGAATGAATGGCATCGGCATGTTACTTGTTAGTACTCACTTACTTACTTGCTTAGTATCGGGGCCTCTGCCGGTACCGGTATCGGAACAACACTACTTGAAATAAGAGTTTAATTTGTTGCTCCCCATTGAGATGACTGAAAATGTAATTAATCCATTCCAGCCTCCTCCGAAAAAAAACCTTACATTTTTGTTATGTGTTTATTAACGAAAACACGGTTTACATTTATAAAACATTTAGTATTAAGTTAACATAACTAAACAGAATTTAAAGTATTGAACCATTTATGCATTATGATTATTTAATTGTGTCTCCACCTGGTGCATGTGACTTGGCCACCGGGGGCAGTATAATAGTTATGAATAAACACACAAAGACGACTGTCACAACTAACTACTGTAAGTGACTCAGTAAATTGTAATATTAGACGTTAGCAGATGATGAAATAAATGATTACATTGTTTGCCTACCTCTGCTGATGGACAATTTGTGTTCAAATATGTTTTAAAAACAGCAACTGGCAATGCTATTTGCTAGCTCTTACATAGTGTTTTGTAAAGTATGCTAGCATTAACATAGCATAAACAAAAAGGGTGTGGTTGTTGTTTTTTAGATGAACAATTACATTTTTTGCTCCCAAATCAAAGCAACAAAATCTCAAGGCAGCACTATAATGTTACTTGGTAGGTCATTGAGCCATTTTCAGTAGCAAAAAGTTAATATTTTGTCCAGAATGAATTTGGTAACTTGCTGTCGACTGAAGATGACATCACCTGAGGAAGAAGGTAACAATCAATCATGGCTCAGTTTGCTAACCAAACCCAGAAAACAGGTGATCCATGGTCGTTACCTACTTCCTCAGCACAGGTGATGTCCATCTTCAGTCGACAGCAAATAGGAAAATTTTGTTTTTAAAGTTATAAATTGTACAAGAAAAATAATAAAGTTATCAAATTAATTCTGGACCAAATGTTAACTTTTTACTGCTGAAAATGGCTCAATGAGTCAAGTATCCCTTTAAGAAAAAAAAATCAATACTACAAGCGTATCTTATGAATAGTTTATTTGTATTGAAAATATGACTTCACTCCAAAACATACTGATCTCTAATTTAAAAAAAATCAATTTAAGACAACTAAGTTTCACAATTCTTGTCAGCAAATAAAGAAAATATCTTCCAATATTTGGCTTTCTTCCAAGTCCTGCAGGCAATTCAGACGATAAGGCATCACAGGGGTACGCAGACTTGTGCAGATTGGTTTGGGTGTCGTCAGGACCGGTCCACGTTGTGATGATTTGAGCCTCCAGGATGATGGTTTGCGTTGCTCATGTGCCGCAACGGGACTAAAGTTATCCAATAAATCAACCGCAGAGAAGTCAAACCTGGGGCGAAAAAAATGTTGCTGTTGTTTAATTCACTTTCTTTCTTCAGTGCCATTTCATGGGCACGGCTTGATTTTAAACAGAGCCCGTCATGTTCCAGTTGACTGTGGCATGGTTGCACTAACAACAAGAAACAAACTGACAGACCCGAAGCTCAAACTTAAGCAAAATGTGAGTGAAGTGACGTACTTGCACCAGAAATCACGTGGCCAGCTTGTACATGGAGTGTGTGCTGCTTGTTAACACCATTAATATAAAAGGAAATTACTATATTGCTTGCTGAATTACGGACTGATCCCTAACAAGCAGCTTTAACAAGCCAAAACCACTGGTGTGCTCCAACAGTTGTACACAATTTCTTGTAAGTATGAGAGGGACAAAGAGCAAGAGAACCTGCTGCCTGGAATAGAAATGAGGGAATGTGCAGTGAAATAAATAAAGCAAAACAAAGAAGATTAGGCTAATAGAGATTCAATCCCTCAGTCTGTCTGGCTTGATAAATTATTCAACGTATACACACTGGAAGGACAACCGTTCCAAATACAAAACATGAATTCTTCAAAGCATGCTCCACTGAAGTTGCTAACATAATTCTCAGCTCGTTTAAAGCTGCATCCATTTGCATCACATGCAGCGCTGCTCACAGCTCCCCTAGGTGAGGTCCACGTTTGGCATGCGCTTGTTCTGGCGTCCCCAAACACAAGCGCTGCGGATCATTTAGTACCGGGCCACAGAGAAAGGAGAAAACCTTTTTTCTTTTTTTTGCCATTTCATTTGCATTCATCCGTAGACAAAATTAACACGTCATTCCCGCACTTCACCTTTCTGTGTTGCATTTTAGCAAGCGTCCACGTCCCTCGCCTGGAAGTGGAACTGATTCGGGTTTGACAACTTTGACAAGAGTGATATTAATAAAAAAATAACAGTAGAGATATGCAGAAAAAGAGACGCCATGAGGAGCGATTTGTTGACAATTCTGTTCCACCAAGAACCATTAACATCGTGACTCAACAAGCACCATAACAGCGATAAACAAGAGATACCGGTAATTCGTCATAGCGACACACTCGCCTAGTGTAATTAATAGCGGCAACAATTGTATTTCTCTTATTTCACAAGTGCTGAACATGTGAAAAGTGTTGAAAGAAATATCCAGTCTTGGCAAATCACAATGACGGAGATGATGGAGTTGAGGTCTGTCGGTAGAACTGAAAGAATTGTATGTGAATGATGCAAGACGAGGGCAGTTTTCTGACGTAAATCAATAATTAAACATGTCTTTAAATGTGTAGAATTATAAACTGAATATAAATCACCCTTCTCTTAATTGAAAGTGTACAAAAGTATGTTTTTCAAAAAAATTAAGTGCAAGCTGATGATTTTGAGGAGGAAATGTAGTAGTTATGACAATGATTTTGGCCATGATATAATTAAGCTCTATATTTCATAGCATTAGCGATTTCTTTTATAGATATATTATTGATTATTTTAGCCCGCAACAATCATAAAAACTGGCTAGGACTGTCTACAAATTACCTATAGATGACATATGTGCCACAAATCACCATATATCCAGTGTTTATTTTATTGTTATTATGATTGCTGTAGAAACTGGCAGTGGTAGAACATACATCACCACTCCAAATTTAATGAATTTTTATTCTTATTATTAGCATTTGTGTAATGAATATTCACAAAAACAAATGAAAACACCCTATGTAGCCTGGACATCATTTTAATTCCTTGTATAAAATATAATAATAATAATAATAATAATAATATAAAAAAAATTAAATCCAAATTATTTGATCAAAAACAATATTTTTAAAAAGTAGTGAAAATAGTTTTGCCTGGTAACGAGTTACTTTTATTATGAAGTAATTCAATGACTAACTCAGTTACTTTTTAAGCAAGTAATGAGTAACTATAACAAAATAATTTTTTTAAATAATGTTCCCAACACTGGTAATTAATCACAATTTCCATAATTAACATGATTAATCAAATTAATCACACGTTATATCGGTTCTAGATATAACGTTATATCTGTTCTAGATCTAACTTTTCACACACTTGTTAATTAACATAAAAGTGGACATATATGCTTACCAAATACAAATGGAAACCCGAACTATTGTCCATGAGTAAATCCAATCCAATCTATCAGCAATGTTATTCGAGTGCCGAGTGTTAGTTTTGACGTTTGAGATTTAATTAATCTAATTGAATCGACTTGTCTTCTTTACTATGGTTGAAAACAGAATCAGTAAAGGTTAATTAATACATACATTTGATTTAATAATAAAACTAACTTAACAAAAAGCAAGTTGTACTGTTTTAATTTAAATTATCAGCAGCATTATTTTTTGTTTGCACTATATTGCACCAAGGATTTTGACTAGATTTGCACAATAAATGGTGTCACGTTTATATTTGTTTTATCGTTGTTATTTGTTTTATGAATTTAGCTTCCCTCTATAACTAAGGTCAATTTGTGCTCCTACTCATTTGTGAAGGCCATTTCCTGACTTGGTTAGGAAGGACCCAAAAAGCCTTGAAACTTTTTCTTGAAAATTGAACTAAAGTGTGAACATGTTTGAGTTCAAGTGAAAGCTTACGAGGGTCAAGAATAACTATAAAAATAAATACATTCTAAAAAACACAGCGAGAGACTAAATTCATGTATTTCCCTCATTTGGTTTCCTGCCTGTCAACAGGCGCAGGAGAGAGTGAGCAAAAGTGAGAGTGACTGGCCAAGAGAGGGAGAGAAATTGAGAGCTGGAAAGCAAATGCAGCTTTGTGGATACAGAGAAAGGCAGAGAGGGAACATGGGGGAGGGACTTTGGCGAGGTTCCGTCTCGCGAAATGTGAGAATTTGCATTTTTATTTGTTGATTTATTTAACGGACAGGGCTCTCAAACAGCCATCCATCAACAAACGACATGCTGGTAATGAATAATGCAGCACTTAATGGCGGTCACAATCTATAACAAGGGGGGTGGGGGTACAGTTTGGTCAGAGTGGTGCGGGAGCGAGGGTGGGGCGAAAGGGTGGCATACGGCAGAAAAGAATGCCAGTAAAGATTCAATTGCATAGAGACTTTGTGACTTTACACTTTGAGGTGTAGTCAGATATTAATACGCTTCAAGGGACTTCCTGAAAATCTGTCATTGCAGTCTGCATTCTTGAAGAAGAAAAAAAAGAGAAAAGAATTAGCATGGGCAGGAACAGATGTTCTGTCAGTCAATGTAGTCAAAAAAACAGCACGTGTGTCTGTCCTGGCTGCTCAGCACAATTTGGCTAAACGACCACATCAATAATTCAGTTGATGGGTTGCAAAAATGTCCGTGTAGCTTTTGGTTTCTTTTGTGTTCACACAATAAAACACGAGATATGGCCCACTTTTCTTAGTGGTCACAAAAAAGTTATAAAAAAATAAAAATAAAAGACAAAAAAACAGTTTTTCTGTACAGCTGAGCAGAACAAAGCAGCAAATGATGCAACACAAATAGGCCCAAAATTGAGCAAAATTGCTGTTTGTGGACAACTAATTATTATATGGACAATTATCGCGCTCCAATGCACCAGCAAAAAAAGCCGAATGCACTGTAAAAACACGACTTTAGCACATTATCTTCATTTACACACTGAAAACGTGATGCTCTCAGAGACTAATGTTACGTTACTGCACACAAGCTGCAACAGAAAACAAAAACGAAAAATACAAGGCCATTTCGATTGAAACAGACTGAAGGGTGCTTGTTTGAATGTAATCAGGGTGTAGTTTAGTTTTATAGTTTCATTTAGGAATGGGCGAGTATTGATATCATGTATCGCCTTATTTCAATTAATTACGTGCAATTTTATGGAAAAAGCTATTTCTTTAAAATAATTTTGGGGGGATATTTTATATATCAAAGGTATTAGTGGTATACGTCATTAGTATCATTAACTACTTTGTACGTACGTGTATCTATATTTTGAAAAAAAGAGGTACTAAACATCTTTAATTTGATTATTCATTGGTTGGCTTCTTTTTGCATTTATATTAAAGTTTGCAATTGTACAAATGTTATTTAGAATGTTTTTTTTATGACAAAAGTTTGACCCTGGAACAGATTAATTAAATTTCCATTTATTTATTTTGGTGGTGAAATTGTTTCAAGACATGTAAAAATCTGAGGTTGGCCAGGTTATGAAAACTGATTGGGTTCAACCTTGGAGATTCCACTTTAAAAGGCAAAGATGTGAAAGAATTTCAGTCAAACACACACACACGCAGTGTTTCCCACACCATGTTAATACTTGGGCATGCCACCCAATAAATTGGCCACCATCCAAGTAGATTTCAAGAAAATGCAATAAAAATACATATTTAAAAAAGTGTCGCAAGCAGATATACCGCATATAACATTAGTTCGCAGTCGCTCACTTGTGGATCATGAGGTTTGAGGAGACGCAAGTAGCAGGGCTGAGATCACCCCGCATACCCCCCCATTGGAATCCACCCACCCGAGTCCACCCACCCAAGTAGATTTCAAATCTGTGGGAAACACTGAAAGGTCATCACTTGTTAGGTAATAACGCCCAAATATGTATATATTAGGGATGTGCAATGTGTGAAATTACCCGGCCTTTCAAGTATCGGTGCTCATGTCGGCAGCCGATATTCTTGTGGCCGTTTTCCGATGAGGAACTACAAATTACAAATTAGAATAATAGAAAATTGACATTAACTTCATGCAATTTTAAATAAAATGCTAAATTGCGATATTTAAAGTCTTTCTTTTAACTTATCTGTCATTGTTTTTAAATGGAAATGTTATCTATCAAAAGTACTAGCGGTATTTAAACTTTGTAAAAGAGTTGAGTACTGGTATCAGTCTGAAAAATAAAAGTATTCTCCAATATCTCTACAAAGAAGCATTCACAAGCATATTCAAACCTCAGGGCAATTTAGAGTCATCAATTCAACTAAGAAAAGTGTTTATGCAATGTGGGATGAAGCCGCAGTCACCCAATACTCATATATTTTTACATATTTTAGGTAAAATAAAACTGATTTATTCTTTCAAAACATGTATACAGTGCTCCTTCCATTTAGTTTGAAATATGTTCACACTCCTCTGCATGCCTTCCGCTTGTAACTCTCACTGCACTCTTTCATTAAAGATAGCCGTCTCACTCGGGTGCCCTTATTCATTTGCAGTCCAAACAGTAAGACAGAAGGAAAAAAAACTATAACGTCCAAAGCATATATCCCGCATGTCAATTTCCCAACCAATCAATAGCATGCGTGTAATGGCAGGCAAGATGGAGATGAGATGGAACTGTCTCATTACTAACTGGCACAGGATTCATGAAAGGATTAATAAGGTCACTTCGTGTTAACCCGAGCTTTGTTTGGCAATTTGCACATCAAGATTGAACGGTTTAAGATCAGACAGCCCAGAGGGGCACGTTGTTGCTAGGTAAAGTAGCTTTGTGTACCTCGTAAAATTAATTGCCATAACGCTGTTCAAATTTCAATATCATGAGACCACGGTGACAGCGAACAAATGATAAAGAGTACCTCGGCAGTGCAAGACTTCAAACAGGATGTTCTCAGAGGGACGTGGCCACTGAGCTTGGGAGTGTCACAGAGTGTCATCAGCAGGTTGCAAGAGAGATACAGACAGATGGGAAAGTCTCAGAAAGGCCTAGAAGTCTACGTCCTTGGAAAGGTATGAATACGTCTTTGTGAGTAGTCCTAACTCTATCCTTGTTTGTCTTAAAGAACATCATATATAGCAGCTAGAGCCGTGGTTCTTAATCTGGGCTCGACTGAACCCCAGGAATTCAGTGAGTCAGGGATTTGGCGGAGGTCAAGACACACAACCGACTCATATGATTTGTGATAACATGCCACGCTTGGCCATCATTGGCTGCAGGTGATCCCGCTGCAATGCTTGGTCTATCTGTGCTGCAGGGAATTTGGTGCGCTCAGTCGTCAATTTGTGGCTATTCTGACGGTACGTCGTGTGATTGCTTTATTATTGTAATCCCTTCATACTATGTCGATCATAAAAGAAAGTGTTCGGACAAATATGTACAATATGAGTTCACATGTATAACAGAACATATGGTGTTCCACAGCGTTAAATTCTGGGGCCTCTGCTGTTTTCATTGTATCTACTGCCACAGGGTTCCATTTTAACCCCTTCGGACCCATAGATGTTTGCAGTGGACATGACATATTTGCGTGTCTAAACCAATAAAACGCATAATTTGGATGATGTCAACACTTCTGGTTCATGATTGGATCCTAGCTAAACATTCACAATGGCAAGTTGATTTGGATGATGATGTTATGTTAAAATTGTTACATATAAGCTTGGTAAGTAACACGTTACAGCCATATATTTCAGGCATCCACTGTAAAAAATAAAGACATGAGATAACACCCCCCAAAAAAATCAATGTTGTTCTTATGTGGGGAAAAGAGTCAAAATCAGAAATAAAAGGAAAAAAATTGCCCAGCAGAAAAAAATGCGGGTCTGAAGGGGTTAAGAAACAGTGGTGGTTGTTTTAAAGTGCTCTACAAATATAGTCGAGTTGAGTGATGGGAGTCAATGTCCTAACTGAATAATTTGCCATGCCAAGTTGAACAATTATAGTAGAGCTATCTATTTTTCAATAAAGAAGGGTTTGATGAATGAGCATAGGAAACTGGTGGGGTTCAGTACCTCCAACAAAGTTAAGAATCACTGAGCAAGAGTATCTCTTAAGATCTAAAACTCTGAAAATCTAAAAAAGAAAATCTGATAGTACAGAGGAACACATGGCATGCCAATTAAAGATTATAAATGCCAGCAGCAGTACTGCTTTCAATATTCTCGCAGAGAAAAATAGACTACACAAAAACACATTTTAGTCATGCATGAATTCGAAGGGGGAAAAAAGTTTAGTAAACTTTACCAAAAGTTGCTTAAGTTATTGGCACCTGCCCTCAATATCCATATTAGAGCCTTACCACATTTGAGTCCTACACCAGCTTCAAATTTGCGCCTTGCATTTTCCCTTTGCACAATGCTCACCCTCAACTCCCCTTCAAACTTGCTTTTAACAGCGCTGCCTCTTGCTTTCTCCATCTCATTACTGTTGCAGAGAAAGGAGGGAGGGCAGTGTGTGCATCCACAAGTCTGTTCAATTACACCTGCTGCAAGGTCCCTGCCAGGCGGACTAATGGAACGCAGCATGTCTCCTGACAGGCTGGCCGCAGTGCTAGCTAGCCTAGTAAAAGCTTCATTTAGCATCTCACAGCCGAAAAGTTAGCTGAACTAAGATGTGTCAAAATGTACCCTGGAAAATGGAAACTCTGCAAAACCCTGTTTAAAATGTGATACAATTATTTCCTGTAGCATAGTTCCTGGGAGAACACTGAAGGTTTATACAGAACATACAGTAGCTCTTGTCATAGGTCAAACACATGCACAAGCAGAGTATGCACTCACTTTTACGTTTCTTCACTTTGTTTGTGTGCAAATTGTACAGTCAAGTAGACAGGTTACCGATTTTCAGATGTCTTTTGAGTCACAGGTCCCACAATGGGCTCGGCAGGGCTTGCAGGGAACTCTACAGGGGATGTGGTTGCGTCCTTTGTTGATTGCTCTCTAGCATCTGGTGAGAAATGTAAAGTATGGCGACAACAACGTCACCTGAGGAGCTCACCTCTGAGATAAGTTACCATTCAGATATGTATAAACAAATACATTTTAAAAAAGTCACTCTTGCCAAAGCTCAACCTACAACTTTGTGTTCTATGAGGAGATACAAGATAGCGACTTTAGTTCTTTGATGACAGCAAAGTAAAATTGCACGCTTCTAAATCAGAACTGGCAAACACCATTTCATTAACAGAAGAGTACTGAAAGCTGTTCTTGATGACATGGATGTTTTCACTCTTCCTGACTGGCATTAACACAAATTAGCTGGCTGCTTGTCAAGCTAGCACTATGTAAATTACTATTTGGCAGTGGTGCCACCTATTTGTTGATCTGATTGGCCCTTAAAAACATAACTGCCAGAACATTTGTTCAGTCACTTTCCAAGTTTTACTTGTGCTGACCCTTTTCCAAACAATTTCTATTAGCTCTACCTCAGATAAATTGGTAAAATAAATGTGGCATAATGTGGAATTTCAGGTTTGTGACAAGTAACAATATTATGTTTATTTTTAACTGGAAAAAATAGCAACTCACCACAAAAATTTAAGTTTTTATCCAACGGGGCAGTTTGTGAACCGTTGTCATGCAAGCTTTGTTGTGTAGGATGATTCTCTCTGTCACACACATGCAACAAACATCAGCAATTTTCATAAACAAGCCTCAATAATTAAATTCTTTGAATGGTTTTCATGGTCAAATGTATCTTATTCAGCTACTTGTTTTACCTGGAGGGTAAATCTTGGCCATGAGGGGGGTTTGGCTGTGCCGTTCCGTTGTTAACAAAGGAGCTGCTGAGTATAGCAGCTTCATGGCATGCTTCTTGAAACCTAATATGAACATGCAAATAAATAGTTTTTCAACATTAAAGTACATATCACACTGAGGGATTAACATTTGTGAATATTGATATCACCCCTTGCAACAAGAAATACCTTTAAAACTGTTTGGGGAACCAGTAGGACTGTTTACAGAACATTTAGGAAACGCTGTGACCATGAACGAACCCTGGTGTGAAATCAACATTCTTTAGTGTCGCAAAACTTAAATTCTTCAATAAACCTGTATCCCACTGATGGGCGAACATTTGTGACACTAACGAATGTTGATTTCACGTCAGGGTTTGTTCAAGGTTGCAGTGTTTCCTAAACGTTCTCTATACAGTCTTAATGGTTCTCTAAACAGTCTTAAAAAAATTTGAACATTCTCATAATTTCCTTGCGACATGAAAGACCATTAAGACTTTTTAAGACTGTTTAGAGAACCATAGAGAAACGCTAGTCCCTTGAACAAACTCTGACATGAAATAAACACTCGCTAGCGTAGCAAACATTCATCCCTCAGTGGGATACGTGCTTTAGCGTCGCAAATGTTTAGCCTGGCAAGCCACACCCATTTTCTTCAAAAAGAAAGTGGGTCTAGACAGGCATCTATAGACGGTGATTCGGCACCAGCTGAAAACAGGCCGGGCCAATTAAATTTGTCTACTTGCGTGACGTCGTCTTCGTGAGCAACGTCATTCTCCAAGTTTTTCCCGCAACGACATTCAACAAGGATATCATTCACTACTGTCTCTCTTCGGCTAGTAGCCATGTTGAATTTTTACGCAAAAAAAAGACTTCAACGAGTCGCTTTTCTGACGTCACATCCGCTCTTCACTCATTGGTTTCCACTGTCTGTTAGCTCAGTTTTGCTCAGCCTCAGAAATGCGACTGATAGGGCGGTTGACCAGACTCACTCTGCGGCAAAGCCGCGAGAGAGTCTGGATTTCCAGGCTAGCAAATGTTGGCCCCTCAGTGAGATTTGGCCTTATCTATCTATTCTTCCATTTGTTTCATATTTTTGCAATGTGGGATTATCAAATTAAATAAACAGTTAGTAACTGTATCCTATGAAAATAAACTTTTTTTGGGGGGGGTTTTGGAATCTACCTTTGGCAGTCAAGACGTGACTGGCACAGCTGCTGATTCTGTCTGCTGAGCCGCTCCTCCTGCTCAGCCAGACGTGTCTGCAGCTTCTCTCTCTCCATCTCCAGCTGCATCTTCTGCACCAGCAGCTGGTGCCTCTTCTCCTCCCAGTCCCCACAAGCAAGTAGCGGCATGGTCATAGCTTCCTTATTCTCAGCGGCCAAGTCATTCTCTACATGCGGTCTGTATGAAAATGTATGTATTATTTGTTTGATAACAGATGTGTTTTTTTTAAGTGTCATCTTGACATCTATTAAATTTGGAAGAACTGAACATAGTGTGGGTTTTAGAAATTCAGAACAACAGTACCTTTGGCTAAAGGTTCTCTCACAGCTGTTCTCAAGGGAATGGCCATTTGTTCTACGTTGCTGGGTGCCATAGCCACTGTCTTGGAAAGCCCCATGATAATGCCTCAAATCAGATTCTCCTGCCTGAACCTGATGCTCGCGGTTTTGCTCACCAGCATCAGCTGGACGATTCTTACTAAAATAGGAAGCAGGTGTAGAAATATTGACAGCATTCAAGGCTCCTCTTCTTCCACTACTTTTCTTGTGCGCTTGAGATTGATGTGTTTGAGTAGCAGCAAGACTGAGGTATGAGCCATCAAACAGTAGGCCATTCGCATGGCTAGTAGTTTCACTAATGGCTTCTTCACTGCTCAGCACCTGGACACACAAGAAAAGTAATGAATGTCTTTCAACCAATTTAGGAGGCTTCTAAAAAATGTATGCCGCATTTCAGCCAACAGACAAGGCTGTTTTATAACCAATAGAGCATAATATAGGGCTGGCCAAAAGTGAAATTTGTCCGTGTTGAATTATGCACCATTCACTCAATTTGCGCAGATGTGCGGGTAAAAATGTTCCCCACGTGTCTGCTTTGAGTCAGTTTTCTTTTATTGCACATAATTACAATGGCGTGCACCGTACTATTCCGCTTACCATATCCTGTTTAGACCTGACAGAGGCGGCAAGATTAAGAGGCCAATTTTCAACTGAGCATTACTGGCAGGTAAACCAAGGTCAGGCACATTATGAGATAAACATAAGGAGGAAAAGCCTAATCTTATAGTTGACTGGGGAAGGGAGAGAGTGACTCATTTGCTAAGGGTCAGGGAGCAGGCAAACACCCATTATTCAGAGCCACGGAGGGACAATGAGGTTGGCCATGTCATCTATTCTATCTCCAGATGCTCAGGCTGAAGAGTGTCTTCCCTTCTCAAGTGTGACCTTGAGAGAGTTTTACTGTGGTGTAATCATATCGGACCAAGTGACTTCAGGGGACTTCTACAGTCAATTGATATGCATTATTTTGGCACTTAGCCATAAATGAGCTGTTGCATGAGGTCTCAATGAACCCTTTAGCAGCACACCAAGTCTATCTGTACCATACCTTATAGTGAGCTTGTGCCTGGCTAAGCTCAGCGATGGACTGGTTGAGCTTCATTTGTTGCTGTGTAAGGTATTGTTGATAGAGCCCAAGCAGCTCTTGACACTCTCTGTACTGCTGCTGGAGGCCTAGCACACCGTTAATTAAGGAAAAGACATGGCATAATCAAACATAACATTGATCCCCGGTGCCCTATTTCCATTCCCAGCCCAAGTCTAGCACAAAGCGCAGACTAACTGTTTGCGTGGGTGGAGTTTTATTTTTTGGGGTATTTTTGTAGACTTTGCACAGATAGAATTGGACGTAACAGGGTGGTTGCGCCGTTGTTGGATACAAAGTAGCTGGGTCCTGGCCAATCATAGCGGCTCTTCTCATTTGCATTAAAATCAGGACAGTTGATGGCTGACGCGCAAGCCAACTTGACGTTAACAAACCAAAGTATACTCACTGATCTGGCCATAACAAATTGGCGTATGCAAAACGTGTTTATACTGGTAAATTGCAAGACCTCCCTTTGCGGATGATGAAGTTGGCCGTGCATGTGACATGGCCAATTGGAGACCGCCTTGCACCCACAACTGTGCGTCCTTGTGACCACGAGGGTACTATTAAAATATTTTTAAGATGACAGTAGGCGACAATTTTTTTAGATCAGTTTTTTGCACTGAAGACAGTGGTACCATTCATTTGTCCCATATGCTACAGTTTTTCTCTTACGCGCTATGTGTTTTTTTGGGGGGATGGGGGGCATTTTGGTAGGCTACTAGGCATATTTTTTTAGTGGGCAAGCGTTCTTGGTTTGAAATACAGCTGCTGGCATGAACATTTTTTTTCAGTTTTATTTTGAGCAAAAAAAATATACGGTATTAGATTATTATTGTACTATACTTTTTTTCCTATCTCAAATTACAAGAAAACAGGAGCATATAGAGTAAACCTAATGAGATATTTGGATTCTACATCCTAAACTGCACTAGAAACTGTTGGCTACTTTGTTTACGCTTTTTGTTTTATGCATGAGTGTAATGACTACAATTCGTTCAATGATTTGATTTCTACAATGATTCAGAGTTATTGTGCCAGTTTTAACACCAAGCACACGGGCGCCAGTCTACCAAAACCCTGGACTGAGATGAAATTTTGCACATGAGAATAGGGTCGAAAACTAACATAGGCTGTTACAATCCTGATGAAATAGTAAGGACGCTATCATAAAAAGTCAGTTTAACCGCTTTGCCAACACTGCTTTAAAAAATGTCTGCTTTAAAAGGTCACTCTTTGCAGATCAGTCATTTTTGTAGGGAAAAACTTTTCTTTGGGGGAATAAGACTGATAGCGGCTAGATATACTGGACAACTGATATTAAACCATTGTTTCCGCAAACAGTTACATGCTTGACCAGAAAAGTATAGAAAGATCGAAAAAGGGGCCAGAAAATCTGAGTTTGTGTTAAAGCACAGAATTTTCACCATCTGGTTCGATCTATGCTGCGCTGAGCTGAGCTGGGCAGCGCCATACCCGGCTCGCTGCCAGACAGAGAGTTGGCAGATACAAGAAAACTAATCTGGAGCGGAACTACTGCTGCGCCCCAGGAGCCCACTAATGACAGTAGCACCATCGCACCACACCAGCACATACAAAGATAATGAGTACGAGATACACAGACAAACTCATACATATTCAATAATCAACCTCCGTCTTACTCCGACTTTCTAGGACACACACACTAGCACACTGAGGCACGAGAGCACAATTTCCCCACTTGCACTAACACTCCCACACAAACGCTACAATAAAAGTAAGTCGTGCACACACACTCCCACCCAAGCTGACCATAAAGTGTGTTTCCTCCAGGCCATATATTTTTATGATGGTGGCCCTG
Source organism: Leptonotus elevatus (assembly GCF_054856555.1). Lineage (NCBI taxonomy): Eukaryota > Metazoa > Chordata > Actinopteri > Syngnathiformes > Syngnathidae > Leptonotus > Leptonotus elevatus. Next base: position 4,707,586 of record NC_141248.1, read on the forward strand.
CTACCTTAGCTGATGAGTTTCTCAGCATCCGTTTAAAAAAAAAAGCCCAGATATTAAGAGGAAATCAAAGTTCAAAGTAGAGTCGTATTGAAGAAATAGTTGGCAGAGCACTCCATAAGGAAACACTTTGGTTGTTAGAGGACTTCAATCAGGTTGAGGAAATGAAACGGAGGGGAAGGAAAGAGAGGGGGGACAACTTTGAATTGAGGACCAGACACAAGACAAATGCAATGCGGCAGCTTCCATAAACATTGAGAAATGCGAGGAAACACGTTGATTGAACCCTTCATCTAACTATGGCGCCTGCCCCCCCACTGATAATGTCTATGGAAGTCTTGCTCGATGAAAGGACATCACAAGGACATCACATCATGTAAACCGTTGCTGGGAGGTCTATTTATGCAGCATGAATAAGGAAGGGTCTTGGAGGGGAGATACTGAATATGCGTACACAGCGAGACATTCACCATGTTCCAAGATTGTGTTGTGGGCTGCAAAATGCATGCTGTTCATATGTCAAAACATTAGAATAAAAAATTATTTCCTGTGATTTCTTACCCTAAAACAAATTGCCCCCCGTGACCGTGACATAAATATACAATACCGTATGACACGTTGAATACCAATAGTTGGGTGAGAGACAACACACAAACAAAAGTACACAATGAAGAATGTCTTGCTGTGCACCAGAATCCTATCGCTGTACATGAAGGTAAAGCATGCTAATATGGTGACAGGGACATGCAGTCTTCTGGACAACAAACACTATAGTAGGCAATCTGATCCAAGAAGAGCAATACTAATAAGATTTCGCTTCTGTGCCTGATGCTACAAAAAAAAAACAGGCGTTCTCCACACCCCTGGACATCAGCCAAGGGCCAAGTACAGTACTCGGCAAGCCCATGGTTTAACATCAGCGTTGCAAATTGCCAACAATGACTTACTCCTCCCCCCTGCTCCCAAAATACTCAAAATCAAGGGCTTGGGTTGAAGAGGCCTGTCAAAATGATTCACTTCCCTGTCAGGCTGAGGCTCAAATGAAATTATGAAATCCACTTCAAGGAGGAACAAATTTGCACAGGAGGGGGAGAGAAAAATTCTAAAGCCTACTTTAGCACACGGAATCAAACAGATTGAGCCTGAAGAGGAGTGTAGGACAAAAAGGGGCGGAGATTGATGCCTAGAAATGTGTTTGTAAGGAGGCAATGAGAGTGAATTAATTGAAGCTGACAGCTTGCATAACCTTGCAAATGCAACTGAACCTAAAGAAAATATGGGTGCATCAAAGTCACGCAAACAAAAACTAAGCAAAAAATAGTAATAAATAGTGTGGAAACCTTCCAAAATTACTGCATCTAAATTATTTTGCGGTCAACACCCTAGTGGTCCTTAACCTTGTTGAAGATACTGAACCCACTAATTTCCTATGCACATTCACTGAACCCTTCTTTATTTAAAAAATAAATAAAAAAAAATTCCCCAAAATTCAAGATATGGGTATATTGTTTCCAAATTAACAAAATGAGCAGAGAGAGTAGCCTTTCCATCAAATCTGGCTCTCTTCACCTTGAATTCAGCAAGTGTTGTGTTCTTGTATTCTTTCGTTTTGCTAGATAGCGAGTTGTGCTGGACTAAAATTGCTCAACTCGGCATTGAAAATCATGCAGTTGGGATGCTGACTCCCATCATTTAACAACCACCGCCATTTTCTTAAGATCGAACCCAGGGGCAGAATATACAATGAAAACAGCAAAGGAACCAGAATTGAACCATGTGGAACACCATACGTTCCGTTATACATGCGAATTTTATATTCCACATATTCATCCGACCACTTTCGGTTTTTGCTCGACGTAGTATGAAGGGGTTACAATAATAAAGAAATCACATGATGTGCCATCACAAAAGTCATAAGTCGACTACTGAGTCGCACCAAATTCCGGGGGTGGGCGCCATCAATAAATTTTGAACGTCTGTCATTCCGCAATCGTCAACAGTCAGGACACCCTTCTGTTATTGTCAATCCGTCAATATTAAGCCAAATCCGGCATTCGGCGATTGCTCAGCAAAATGAGCGTCCATCAATGTTTGCATCATTCGAAGTCGTCATCAGTCAATGATCCGTCAATCGTCAGCAAAATAGTACGGCCGTCATTGACAGATTGACAAATTTATTGACGAATTGGCGATTACATTGACGCATGAAAACCCCCCTTCCGTCAATGCTTAGTGCGTCAATTTTTTTAATTTCTTGTCAATCGTCAACAAAATGGGTATCCGTCATTGACGGATTGGCAGACCTTCCGTCAATATTGACGGAATGCCCACAGCACAGATAGGCCAAGCATGGTAGCATGATCATCTGCAGCCAATGATGGCCAAGTGGGGCGTATCATCACGAATCATTTGAGTCGGGTGTGTGTCTTGACCGTTACCAAACCCCTGAGACTGACTCACTGAACCCTTGGGGTTCGATCAAACCCCGATTAAGAACCACTGTCCAAGACTAAAGCCACATAAAGCAATACATTAAAGTGCACCAAATATCATAACAATTTGATTTGGGGTCATATTAAGTTCAGTCATGAATATGACATTAAAGTTTAAATAAATGGGAAATTGGATGAAGTATTTTTCCTTTGTACATGTAACTGGACTGAGAAAAAAAAGGCTTTGACATACACACAACCAACGAGTAAAAAGCAACTGTAATGACTAAAACATTAATTTGACCAAAACAATGAAAACCCCCTAAAATATCACAAATAAAAGAAGGAGAATTCATGACATACTAAAGCGACTCATAACACGAATAGTAAGAAAAGATCCCATAAAGAAATTAAAGGTCAGCTCAAAGGTCATTGTGGCACAGTACATCAGTGTCAGATTGCACCATCGTTGTCGTTTGAGCCAAAGTGAACTTCATGCCAAGAGGGAAACCCCTGTTGAAAATAAAACAATAAAAGCGAGACTGGAATTTATCAAACTGCCTGTTGACAAACCACAAAGCTTCTGGGAGAATGTCCTATGGACAGGCAAGGCAGAACTGAAACGTTTTAGAAAGGCCCATCAGCTCTATGTTCACAGACATACTCAGCATACCCAGAAAATAACACTGCCCCTACTGTGAAACGTGGAGGAGGTTCTGTTATGTTCTGGGGCTGCCTAGCTACATCTGGCACAGGGTGTTTTCAATCTGTGCATGGTACAATGAAATCTAAACCTGATCTAAATTTTATTGAACATCTGAGGAAGGAGCTGAAACATGACATCTGGAGAAAGCACCCTTCAAACCTGAGACAACTGGAGCACTTTCCTCATGAACTGTGGACCAAAATAACTGCTGAGAGGTGCAGAAGCAGTGAAAGTCACAAAAACCGATTGCCTCAAAAGGTTGTGTAAAAAAAAAAAAAAGTTAACTCTTTGACTGCCATAAACGTTAAATAACGTTTAGTAAAAACCTACGGAGGGGCGCCAAAGACGTTAAAAGACGTTCACTATGTTTGTTTTTTGTTTTTTTGGAAACGGGTGGAGGAAAGCCTTGGGCAGCTGTGCTGAAAGTATCAAGCAGATCTAGTTAGTATAATGACTCGTTTTGGCCCCTAGATGGCAGTGATGACTCTCTTTGGAGAAGATTGGGTGGGCGTCAGTAGAAGACGTGAGGCGGAGCTAGAGTGTTGAGGGGACAATGGCTGATGAAGCAACAATGGCGACCGGTTGCAAGCAGCTCACGCTTGAGCATTTTTTTCAAAGACGGAAAGCATCGATCAATACTAAAAAGCGCATTGATGTCGACGATGATGATGATGGTGACTCCGGCTTGACGCCGAAGTTGGAAGCGTTGACGCGACCGTTATGATCACGTAGTAAAGCCTCACCGGCTAGCGATGCTAACGCCGGAAAACGCGGAACACAACCGACCGAGCACTTCTGCACAAGCGGACATTCAATCGGACCAATGTACATTGATGATGATGATGGTGACTCCCGAGGTTGACGCCGAAGTTGGAAGCGTTGACGCGCGACGATGACCACGTCATAAAGCCTCACCGGCTAGCGATACTAACGCCGGAAAACGCGGAGCACAACCGAGCACTTCTGCACAATCGGACGATGGAGAGTACCCCGAGTCCAATGCATATTCATCGAAGGAGCGGGTACAGTCTGATCACGGAGAAGACACTGGTTCTGGACTACGATGCCACCATGAAAGGAGTGGATAAGATGGATCAGAACATCTACCACCCGGTATAGGAACTGAAGGACATGAGGAAGCCAGACGTAACGTAACCGTAGCATGATCCTGATAGTAGACTTGATGGCAACACACACTGCAGTATATACTTGCTATTCCCCGGAAAAAACGGCCGGCAAGAAAGTGTAGCGTCTGCACGCGAAGAGGCAATCGCAGTAAAACTAATCTGTTGTGCAAATCCTGTTGCGTCTCCTTGCACGCAGGGGAGTGTTACACAAAAAGAAAAACTGTCGTTGAAACATCCACATAATTGTAAATAGTACCACAGTTGCACACATTTGTAAATAGTTTGCCAAATTGTTGTGTCAAATTGTTACACTGTTGAATGTAAATAAACGTATTTTGCTATCAAAAAACACTTTTTCATTCTTTGTGGTAGTGTTTTATAGAAGTAAAGCACTATTTAGGTGTTTGTGGCATCATTCATGGACAAAAAGAAGTGTAAAATTCACTAGAGTGCATGAAATAATATTGTTTCACTAAAAGCTTGATTTCTCCGTATTTTGGTCAAAACAAGCGCATTTGAATGAAACTAACCATTTTCTATTGTTGATTACTGAAGAACGGAATAAGGTAGAAACAAACTTTTTTTTCTGATGAAAGATGAGAGTTCAATCTTTCATTTGGTAGTATGTGTTTCCATAGTCCAAACAGAAAATTTTCTGTGGACCTTGAAAGATCAGTCAAAATGCTTAAATCGGCTGGCACTTACAGCATCCCTTTTCTCAAAACGTCTGGCAGTCAAAGAGTTAAGGATGTCATCTTTTTTTTTTTTAAGCTTGTTTCATGAGTTAAAAAAAATATATATATGTTGTACTGCAATTCAAAAGAAATATCTGATTTTCATTGGTTAATTTATGATTATTATTTTTTTCAATTTATTTTTACTTTTGTCGGATTTACAAAATGGCAGGCTTGAACAAACCTTTTTATATAAAAGCTTCAAAAAAGTATTCACACTACAAACTGTAAACATTTCTGAAAACCAGTTTGATTATTAGTAAGTTAAAGTAAATTGGATTCATTACTTTTTGACTTCCCATAGAATATTGTAAGTAAAACAACTTGATGAACTGTTTTTTTCATTGGGAACAGCGGCATATCCAAGCATATCTTTAGATGGCCTGTGAATTTCCTCCAATTGTGGCTCCTGCTGTGCTTTGTTGAGCGCTATCGCCACGATGACCTCTGCACCTAACAACACGTTTAAATGTACAAAACCATCGCTTCTTTCTGTAACTAATTCATTTCAATTTGAAATGTCAGCTGAACACCCAAATATCAAGGTTACTTTTTCTCCCTCATCCTTGGTGGCTTAGAGCTAAAGTATAGCCCAACATTTCTTATACCCTGTCAACCCTGAACCTTGGTTAGATAAGATAAGCTAAGGCGTAATGGAATTAGATTTGACAAGACTCTCATTCAGTGTGTTTGCCTTTGGTGTCTCCTTAACCTTTCTGTGAAGTGCCAGAACCTTATCCCCGAGAAGTGCGTTCATGACTCTTGCTCACACTTTAAAAGACTACGTTATCCCCCCTGAGGTACTGGGAACCTAACATTTTTCTCTCTCAAATACCTTTTAATGGAGTTTAGAACTTTGGTGTAAATGCCAAGTCTGCAAGCCAGAGCACATTTAATTGAGCTCTGCCATCCTAATTTAACGCACTTCCATTTCCAATCATACAATTTACCAGCAGGGTCAATTACTCTTCATATTTTGCAGCAATTTAGCCTCAACTGATTACCGTGGGTTAACCTGAGTGGAATTTTAAAGAAGGCAGCAGGGTGCATACAAACATAATAACATTGTTAGCCTCAAATTAGTGAATAAAGAATATTCTGGCTTTCAATTTGTGGAGAGGAACTGACATCCAATGCGCAAAGGAAAGGTTACAAAAACATATTGAAAAGACACACAATAGTCTTCTTAGTAAATACCAAACTTAATAGATGCTTTCGAGTTTGGGCCATTGCTCCAACCGTGAAATTGATTTTGTGCACAAAAGCAAATAAGCTGCAAGCATTTACAAAAGACAACTGTGGCAGGCGTCAAAAAATTGAAATGAATCTCCCCAATTTGTCTGCCTCCAGTAGGAATTCCAGATTCCACCTTACCTAAGACAACAGTGCCCCCTGTTGACTTCCTTCTATATAGCCACATACAGCAGCCAGAGACTGGTCCATCCACCATGATTAGCTACACCAGCACAATGTGATGAGACAAGAAGCCTGTAGACTCTATTAATTATGCATTCACACACACAAAAAATACTAATTTTCTTGTGTGTCAGTCCACATTAGATTGTGTAGAAGTATAGGATCTAATGATGATAGAGAGATGATTTCAAGGACAGTATTACATTTCTTTAAGAATACCGTAACATATCAATTGCAGTGTCCAAATATAATGTACAGTGGCTCCTTGTGACACAACCCTAGTTTTGAGAAACAACCCATCATTTTGCCGAGCTTGTGCTTTAACTTGAAAATGGCAGACTTGACATATGAGCTCTGTATAGTGGCAGTGAACTTGATTTGACTCACTTCACAAGAAACAAGTTTGGCAAATAGTGAACAATTACTAAAGAGGCTTTGACCTGTTCAATGCCAGCACCCGTTGAAGTTTACTGGCAAACTAAACATAAAACAAAGACAATTACATGTTATGTATTTAAGGCAACTTTGCCTAAAAAATGGTCTGCCAAATGGAAAAGGTCAAATCGTGTGTGTGTGTGTGTGTGTGTGTGTGTGTGTGTGTGTGTGTGTGTGTGTGTGTGTGTGTGTGTGTGTGTGTGTGTGTGTGTGTGTGTGTGTGTGTGTGTGTGTGTGTGTGTTTGCCTTTGTGTATTATGAGGACATGTCACCTGAATACACGCAACACTGCGAGGACATTTTGAATTATGAGGACACAGCCCATGTCCTCATAATTCATTCAATGCAGAAGTGCTTCTAGGGCTGTAGAAGGCTTAAATCCAAAGTTTTAGCCAATGTCCTTGTAAACCATAATTACATGAATTTGTGTATTTTTGTGTATTTGATGACGCCCCCTGTAGGAAGGTCCTCGTAATGCACCACTTCATGAATTATTCACACCAGTGTATATTTCACAGCATTTGATTGGCTGACCGTCACCTGTCCCCACAATTACGCACATGTCCCCATAATTCCGTTTTTTCTCAAAATGCTGTGTATTGTGAATGTTTGTCTGTAGACGCAGAGCCTTTTTTTTTTTTTGCAGCCACCAATTCCTAAGTAGATAAATTAAATAATGAAATACACTATGACATTTAATTATATATTTCAGCATTTAATTCTTGCAGTGGTTGTTTATTTGAAAATATACAATGGTTAACAGCTGTTTATCACATCACTTTGAACAGCTGGAGGCAGAGACAGAGAAACTGTCAGTGCCGTATATTGATTCATCATTTAACATCCCACCCTGCCTTTACAATGTAACATCTTTCTGTACACCAGTGGCCAAATGTTTTGAGAATGACATTGATTTTCTAAAAATCTCCAGTGCTGACTTATTATTATTGTTTTTTTATGATGGCAATTTGCATGTACTCCAGAATGTTATAGTGATTAAATGAATTGCAAAGTCCCTATTTGCCATGAAAATTAAAGTAATTTCCTTTAGTGACCTTACAAACTTTAAGTGAAGAAGGCTTCAGGGCACCCAAGAAAATCCAGCAAATGCCAGGACTATCTCCCAAAGTTGATTCAGCTGCGGGATAAGGACATCACCACCAGTGTAGAGCTTGCTCAGGAATGGCAGTAAGCAGGTATGAGTGCATCTACACCCATGGTGAGGGAGTAAGACTTTTGGAGGATGGCCTGGTGTGACCAGTGGAAAGGGGATTCCATAAATACAGACCAAAATAAGAAAAAAAGAGTTGAAGTTATTTTCTCTGATTAACCCCCTTTCCAAATGTTTGGGGCATCCGGAAAAATGCTTGTCTGGAGAAGAAAAGGTGAGCGCTACCATCAGTCCTGCTTCATGCCAAAAGGAAAGCATCATGTGACCATTCATTTGCAGGGTTGCTTCTCAGCCAAGGAATTGGGCTCGCTCACAATTTTGCCAAAAAACACATGCATCCATTACTAAAGTATAGTACTAAAACATCCTCGGACAGCAACTGTGACAGCAGCAAGGTTATTTTATTTACTAAAGCAAAAAAACATTTTCGTTAATGAAAAAAAAAACCTTTTTAAAAAACTGAAACTGAAATCACATTTTATGATTACAAAATGATCTATAATTCTAGCAATAATATCCTTTGTTTTCGTCTGTGGTAATTCATTTAATATATGAGCCTTTGGGGTTCATTTTAAATGTGATCTATTTTTTTTTTATTGACACTGTAAATCATAGAACAATAGCCACTCTTATCAACAAAGTTCATAATCCAACGACTGAACCAATTTGTTGATTTGAACGGGATTTATTATATTGCCCTGAGTACGGAAGTGACGTCATCTAGCAGCCCCGATAGAGAACCGCCCCCGGCTCTATTTACTTCACGAGATGTGATGGCGTGTAGCTGTGCTAATGAGGTAGGTTTGAAGCTCGAATTTTTCCTGTTGTTGTTGGTCGCTTGTGTACATTGCTCCCTCTTTCGCGAAAATGATTTATAATGCAAGTCCAGTGTAAGTGCAGCTAAGCTTACGTTAGCATACCTAACCATCTGTTGATTATGATGGATGCAGCTAATTATTTAGAATTGCTACGCTTCTGTTAGCGACGGTTAGCATAGCAGAGCTAACCGTCTGTTGAGTAAGATGAATG